>NW_008796213.1:6494765-6509303 GCF_000699145.1 Aptenodytes forsteri | reverse complement strand
ATTGAACTGCACCTCTTGGTCATTTTTACTTGGGAAAGTAAAAGCAAAAGTAGCATTTCCAGCTGCATAGCTTATGATTTAATTAGCATACTCTTCTGTCCTAAAAAATATTTTTCTTTCAAAAACAGTTATTCCTATAGTTAGGAGTTGCAATTTGATGCGTAAGTAATCAAAATGTTTTCAAAGAAAGGCACTGTAAGTTAGTAACAAACAGGTTTCTGAAAAAGTATGTGCTGCTGTACTCCCATGTTTAAAATATTCATTGATGCATCCCTGAAACTTCCAATGGAACTACGTTCCTTCTGAATAATGTATAAGAAATCACAATCAATGTAAACACTGTAAAATGTACTATGCTCTTTAAAACTAAGATGTGCAATATTTACAGTGAAGTGCTTTCTTTGAAAGTGTTCTGTTTTTTGGTTTCTGTCTCAAGAAAACATATACCCATCATTTTTGTTCTTAGTTTGCTAGGACATCATTAATTTACAATCATAAATTACTTAATGAAATCATTAAGTTTCACCATCAAAACTGCAACATCTTTGCAAGTTTCACACATACAGGATTTTCATATATAAACTTACATGTGCAACAACATTAAGTTAGAGAAATCTAATACAAAACCCACTACAGTTCCATATCTAGTCTTTTTAAACAGCCTATAGCCTATGTCTTATTAATATCTTTAACAATTTGTAAGCAAAGATTCTGGAAACAGAGAAGAAACTTTGATCAAAACATTTCAATGCTGTGCTGAAATAACATATTAAAAAGTTAGGTTTTTTTAAGAATTTTTACTGGTTTGAAAGTTCACTAAGTTTAAAATTCTTTCCTAAGGCTAGAAATAGAAATACGGAAAGAATTAGCAATAGCACAATAAGACATTCCAAATTATCTTATAAAAACAACAGAAGAAAATTAATTTGGTTTAGGAAATAGTAAAAAAAAAGGTGAGCAAAATACAGGAGGAACAACACAGTCACAAAATACAAAACTCCTATGAGCACCAGATCCTGCTGCAGTGTCAGAAAATCGCACATTTTGTTGTCAACCATATGAGCAACAGATTCCAAAATACATATGTGCAAGTATGTCAGAGAAGAATTAGCAGCTACCTTGTTAGAGATGCTCAGTGTTTCCTCTGGCAGCAAGTAGAACTGGCTCACCACAGCACTGTTGTTCTTAAAAATTCCAACATCATACCACTGCCGGTCTCTTGTTTTCACCGGTGCCATTTGTCTTTGTGGAGTTTTCTAGCATTTGAAGAACACGTTATGTAGACTACCCATACTTCAATGTAATGTAAAAAAAATGTTAAGACTCTAGTTTATGTAACAGACAACCCCCTTTCATACAAGTGTTACTCTCTTATACTTCAAAGGAATAAGCATATATTATTAAAGTACTGTTCAAAACCAACTGGTTCTTACACATTGATTTAGACACAGTCCATTATTTAAAAAAAAAAAAAACCACAAACAGTTGGGATGTCACCTCCGACATTCTAGTTTAAACAGAATGTTTAATGTTTAAACAGGGAGGGGAAGAAGTTTAAAGCTGTAGAACTATGTGTCTGTAGCAGCATGTAGTTGTGAGTTAATTTCACTCCGAGGTTGAGAAGTTCCACGACATGGTCCAACATCAGTAGCTCTACCTGGGATTCAGCTATACCTCAGCCCCAAACATACTCTCTTTCAAGCTGCTGCTGAACTCGCTTGCAGCTGAGAACAGGGCCTCTGCTGTGGCATGGAGCGATGGTGGTGGAGGGCATGGGAACTGTCCCTGACTGACCCAGAAAGACAAAACTGTCTTTCTTGCTTGTCTCCAGGCACCAGGGAGGGTGCTTGCATGGTCAGTGTGCCCAGCACAGACAGGCCACGATCCTGTTAGCATGGAAAAGGGGCAGGAGTGGCAGATGCTATTGGCAAAAGCACCCCAACCCTTTAGTAGCAGCTGCTTCTTCCCATCCTTAGCTCCTCTCTTTTGGTGGCAACAGTGGCACCTTGGTTTTGTGTATTAAGTTGTAAGCAGGTGAAATAGGAAGCATTTACTTTTTCAGGCAGTATTTACAGCTTGCATAGCCAGTCCCCATCTCCTCTAGGGAAAAACATCAAGATGTCAGTTTAGTTGCGTTTCAAACCTATAGATCAGCAGCTAACACTAGTCTGATCTAATACATACTTCATTTTAAATTTAGTTGTGCATACAGAAAAACATTTTACATTTGCACATCATGCAGCAGAGAGACCATTCCACTGTGCCAGTCAATAAAAATGATTCAACAGCTGAAACACATACTTGGATCTCCTCCCAACTACACAACTGCTACTTAGACTCAAATCAAACCCACACAATGCAATTAGTTTTACAACAGAAATGTTTACCCCTGTATTATTCACTTAAAACCCTAAATATACATTGCTTTTCTTTCAGAGATAGAACTAAAGGAAAACAGAAGAGCCCTCACAACTGATCAACAGAACAATAAATACAGCAATTTGATTGTACTTTTTCAGACTTACAGAGGAGTGTGAATCATTTGTCTGTCCAGTACTGACCCTTGTCGAAGGCATGATATAAGCAGTTTCAGCAGCTAGAAACAAAAAGTTATATTTAAAAAGCTTAAGTGATATGAAAAACTCAACACAAAGTCCACAGAGTATGAAAGTTGACCTCAATAGCCATTTACAAGTATTTGTTGCAAAAGTATGTCTCAGACTTCTTTTGCATGCAGTTCTATTTATAACATGAACAACTAATTTTGGCTTGCGCCATATTCACAAAACAATTGTAAGAGCCCGGCATTACAGGCTGCTACAGATAATACAGACAGAAGGCAGGACTCAGAAAATCCTAGAAAGTGACAGAATTATGAAATCGATACGAAATGTTTGTGAACAAATAATCTAAATACCAGATCGAGGCACATACTGCTGACATTATATGAATCGTCTAAGCACGAAATCTTAATTTGAATGCATTGTTTCTGACATTAACACAGTCTGAATTCTGAACATGAGCAGTTAATCTTTAAACAATCCTAACAAATGGGAAAAGAACATTTATTAAATTTAAAGTGGAATCTTAAAAAGATAAATTAAAGCACATAAGCACTAAGCACATGAGCAACGCAAGGGAATATTAGTATTCTATACTTGTGTTTCTGGGTTTTGCTTTTAAAATACAATACTGTTTACTAAAAGTTACACTACTCACAGCATCAACAAGAGAATACAGTTCTCTAGTTAACACTCAAAACAATAGCAAGCACAGCCTGTTGATATTCACGAAAAACAAAACTTGGAAAACTACCAATATATGTTCGGTTTCTGCGTTGCTGCTTACTTCAGCTATTTCAAGCAGACTGTGAAGAGGTCACCACATTTGACTAGCAGTGAGCTAGCCACATGAACTGGCCATATTTGGTACAGAGGTCAATTGTTTAAAATCAAAACCATCTAAGGTTACTATTTGTAGTCTTTTGCTGACTAAATAAACAATCACTGAATGAAAGCAAATGTGCTGTGGGCACCAAAACTGGCTGCCACTGCTATTTAGAAAATGGGCTTCTGCATAAATGAAGATTTAAAGGACTTTTCACTTACAGGAAACAAAGTGGTTTACAAATGTATAAAAGGAATATCTTGATTTTTAAAAGATGTTTAAATCATAGCAGAGATCATCCAGGCTGCCCAAGGTCCTCAACGCCCAAAGCCCTATCTCAATCCCATGTACTAGTCAAGATGGGAATCCCACCACACTAGAGGAACTCTGATGGCCTTAGATATATATGGCTCAAAATACAGTATGTGAAACACATTTCAAACCTTCAGATTTTGAATTGAATGTTGTTAGTGAAGTTTCATCTTTAACAACTGCCCCATTTGTACTTGATGATTCAGTTTTAACAGCCTGCTGGGTTACCATAGTTTGTGTGCTGGAGACAGTACTGGATACAGAAGCATCAGGATTTACAGTTCGTTTGTCCAAGTCATGTAATTCACCTACATTTGCTGAAGTCTGAGGACCTTAAAAAAAGAAAATATTAACCAGAATTCAATATTGGTAACAAATAACCAATCTCAATTTGATCTAATGGCTTCAGTTTCATATAAAACCAGAGTTTAGCTCAGATTTAAGTTAGACTAGATCTGATCATATTAATTGCTAATGCTTTCTTTAGGTATATAACTTAACAAGAGCCTGTCTGCATAGTCATAAATAGATATACGTAAACAGTTACACTGAAATGGCAATTTCATCTGTTTTAAGCTTGCTATTCTATATCTATTTGGTTACAAAAGGATTAATTTGGAAAAAAAAATCCTAATATAAAGAGAAAGATCTACACAAATCAGTATCACAGATTTGTAACAATCAACTTAAGATTAACCACTGTGGAAGTCTGTTTCTCACATAGCACAAAGATCCAAAATTTCCACACAATACTTAAATTACACTGTGAAGAAAATGAAAATCCAACAACCTATAAATTACATGAAAGTCAAATATAAACAGATCAGGTGATAAGATCATCTGATTCACCAGACTGAACTTAAGGCACTTCAGTGAAATGCCTAAATCAGTGCCTAGTCATCTTCTATTTCCTCTACAGTCAAGGAGAAACACGCTCCTCTCTACGTCGCCTAAAATTTTACATCGGCTAATAGCTTTTCACTATTAACAGACATAAGTAGTATCAAAGAGAGCCTGGAGTTACTGTCACCTTAATGTGGTAAAATGAATCTGGTCCTGTCAGTCTGTTCTTTGATGTTAAAAAAAGGGGTTTTTATGTTTAAAGAGACACATTTGTCATCATAACAATGAATATATTGAGAATTTCATGTCCCTTGCAACACTTCAAACAACTTAAGATTTCATTTTTCCTTGTATCTTCTAAAACTATGTACAATAATAACTAGCACAAGTTGGTTGCTTTTAAACCACAAAGGCCTCTAAAATAATTTTAAATTGCAAGACAAAAATAATCTTATTTTATGTTTATGAGATGAATTTTAACTCTCACTTTTTAATTAATTTTTATTCTAGAGTCATCTTACTTGAAGTACAAACAGGCAAAAGAGAAAGGGCATTTGATTCTTTGAATCCTGTAGCATCTGCATGGTTTTTCATAGTCTCCTGTGTAATCTTGTTTTCAGGTGATGCAACCTTTTCTTTTCCTTCTACTTTTAATAATGAGTTGGATGAAAGAGAAACTTGGACCTAACCAAAACAACACATTTGTTAATGTTTAACTGCAAAGTTCAGAAATTTCAGTTGCAAACATGGCATGAAAATGCTTGCTCGAAAACAACAAACAAAAATCCTCCAACAAATCCCCCTAGCACTTCAAATTAAAACAAGAAACCAACCTCACAATTCACCTTATCTTAGCCATTACGAAACAAAGACTCAAACTCTAAGTTGACTTGGAAGTGTCCCTGACACATGCTAAATTTTATCTGAGAGTGAGCTCACATTCTTATGTTATACACGGAAGTTCATTGACGCATACATTTAGTCTATTGGGGGGACTTGAGGGGACGGGAAAAGTCACAATTACAGAGGCTTTCAACCTTTGCTTTCCTGGCACATACCTAAGATATTTCTACTGCTAGCAAAATTCATAGTACTTCTATGTGTGTTTTCTACAAGAATACATTATGGATCCCATACAGACCTGAGGCCTTACACAATTAAGAAAAGGTCTACATTTCTAAAAATGTGATCCTTTAGCCAGAGTTTTTCCTCCATCTTTCTTTTAAATTGGCAAAACAGTGGAACATGTACAACTGCACAACCAGAATAGACAATAATTGGGTTTACACTGTAGTAGGAACCTACAACTAAGCAGACTAGCATAAAAACACTAACAAAGAAGGAATATGCGTTATTCTTTTTGCCTCCCACGTTAATTTCACCAACATTTTGAGGATGAACAGCATTTCTACTGGTATCAGGCTCCCAGTTCACATTCTGGAAGTCAATACAGTTGCAGTTTCCTTTCTGCATTATCAGGAAGAGGACTTTAAAGACTGTCTGTCAATCATAAAAGTAAGAAGCATGTAAGAAAACAGACACAACTACTTCAGCAGGTGTCTTTCTTTTTTGTTTGATTTTGGGTTTTTTCTAAGGCCTAAAACATATGCAGAGACTTTTAAAACTGAGAAAGTGTTTTGGCAGTTCTCTCGCTTCCCACACTACTTTGCCACTTAGGCATTTTTCAGTTTACACTTACGTTATTAGGAATGACATTATTTGTTTGGCTGGGATGATCCACCTTCATTTCTGGATAAGGGACACTAGGCAATGATTGTGGACTTTGATGTAGAGAAGAGCCACCTTTCAGGTAAACAAAAGCAAATTCCAATCAGTTACATAAAACTTAATATTATGTTGGTTGGAATCTATTCCAGTAAGCAAGAGGGAAACCCGAAGTTGCCTGAAGGAAGACTTGGTTGTAAGACTGAAATGAAACTGCATGGCCAAACAGTCAGATAAAATCCCTTCCTCACTGTTTCCTTTCTCAAATCGTGCCCAGCACTATACAAGTATCTTCATATTCAAATAGCTGGCCAAAACTGACAGAGACAAGTTAAAGCTGAGTTCTCCATAATTATGATGCAGACATTTTGGGAATAACCAAAGAAATAAGGTCTCTCTCTCCAAATTGTTTAAAAAACCAAACAAACCCAACTCGTATTAATTACTTATGCAATCCTCTACTCTACCTTTGCACAAACATTAGCGTAATGTGATCTGACTACTACCTTGTGAACTCAGCACTGATGTCTCAGGAACCCCAGTACCAGGTATTCCAGCCACTGATGGCACTGGTGAGTCAGCATGTAACTGAAGAAGATATCCTTCAACTGTAGGTACTTCATCCCATTTCACTTGAAAAGAGTTGGTTGTAGCTCTAATCAGCTGTACCTGTGATGGTGCTGGAGGTTTCTCTACAAGAAACCAATAAAACACAGATGGCATGTTTGAAATTTCCCTCCTTTATCAGTTTAAGAAATATCTACATAATGCAAGCAAAATCAATAGCTCCTTTTTCACTTATGTACAATATATACCAGATTCAACCAGAAAGTTGTCAAAGGTGGCAAGTCAAGTCAGAGAATTATAAAGTGTCATTCTAGAGTGTTCAAAAATGCTGAAGTTTTGATGCTTTCTTTGGTTTTTAATGGCTCTTCTGCTGCCAGTAAGTCTTTGGGTTGTATATATGTCATTATAGGGATTACAGAGATAAGAGATCCTCCTCCTTTCCTAAAAGGCTGCACACAGCTCTTTGGCTCCTAAAGCTTTACAGATTCCTGGAAAGGATTCACAGAAGATTGTGCTTCCTTTCTGCTTGCTCTCTTTAGCTAAAGTGAGCTTTCCCTCAAACTTCTTCTGTGGAAGCTGAACCCTAGGCATGATTCAATGCCAATGACCTGCTCCCCACACTCACCTTGATGCCTGACTAGGCTGCACTCTGAAGCACATCCCTCCCCTGCTACTCTTTTTCATCTTCTGACCTTCCTGAGGGGCCGGGGGCAGGGCGAGAAAACACGATCTCCAAAATGTTTCACAATCTCCAGTAACCATTCCCACGCTTCCACGTGAGTGGGCAACAACTCCCTCCCAAAAGTACTATTCTAGTTCCCTCTCTCCCAATACTATCTCAGCTACTAATGAGCTATTAGTGCTCCAGAATTCCCTTCAGTCCCAGGAACAATTTGGTCCTTTCTCAGATTCAACAGTATCTTTTTGCAGTCCAAGAGATGAGGAAGCAGCAGCAGCAATGATCCCAAGAGAAGAAGGGGTTTGGTAAAAAAGAGTAAGTAGCAGCAGAACAGATCACTAAGAAGACAGGCCAGGAACCTTGAATTTAGGAAAAACACCCTTTAGCACCTTGTATCTACTGACTATGGCATGCAATGCAGAATCTAGCCACAAAGTTCTTTCAGAGGCTTTAAACAAGCCTTCCTAGTTTTTTCAGTTTAAGTTATAGCTGTAGCCTTCAAACAATCAACAGTGAAGTTTGGTTTATTTAAATAAGCTTTAAAATTTAAATAATCTTGTGAGTTTGCTACAGCTTTAGATGTTCTGATCATCAATGATGCCAGCTTCCCATATGTTATAAAATATGGAACATAATACAAGCCTCTTATTTATTTCTGACTCACCAGTATCAAGGTACCAAAGATCTTTGCAGCAAACTTGATTGTTCCAAGCTTTTCTGTAACCATCTCTACCACTCCAGATATACAGACGAGTGCCAACCGCTACAGCACAGTGTCCTGCTCTTGGCCCTGGTAACAAGTTACTTTTGTCCTCCTGGCAATCTGAGATCAGACCTATCCATTCTGTGGTATCTAGTAAATGAAACTTGAAAAATTTAGTTTCTAGATGTCTTCCAAAACAAGCAAACCAGATGTTAATACACTTAACTGCTCAGAGAAAATTAAAATAAATCATTTGTTTTTATAGACAATTGCATTTAAATTTGCAATATTACAAAGAGAAGGTCGCCTTCCAATTAGTTTGCAAGACACGATCAATTAATACAGGATGAATTTTCTGACCTCTGGTTGTCTCTGTCAGGCAAATACAAGATTCAGGGATAGTACTATCACATTGAGAAAAAACTCATTTCAGGATCTGTCTCTTGTGTTCCACTATAAATGAAGAAGGAGTATCTATATTACTTAGCATTAAAGTTGTATGAACAAAGATTTGCATCAGCAAACCTGCTGAATGTTCGAATAATAATAATAATAATAAAACCCCACTTCTTAAGAAAGATGTAAAAAACTGGCATCTTCTTTAGCCAGCTAGGATTACAACTGTGTATCCTAAAACTTTTCTCAAGGTCTTCAAAATATTTATTCTACTCTGTTAGGAAAGTATTAATTCAAAATGCCCACACCCAGAAAGGCAGAAACACTGACCCAAATTAAGATAAGAAAATGAACCGGTACATTTCCATTCACCATCATGAGCAGAAATTTCACCTCCTGCTGACTGTGGAACCCATCCACCAAAAACATACATTCTGAAATATAGGAAAAGAGGGAAGAGGGAAAAAGAAAAGAAAAGCCAATTAACATCCAGATCTGCTGCATGTGCTCTCTCAAACTAGGACAAAACGGAAAATTTCCAGTGCTTTACAGTTCTAGTTTATAGCAGATTTTATTTGTGTCTAGTCTCTTTAGAAAGTATTGTTGCAGACATCTACCTTCTGAAATTTAGTAGTAAGTTAACTGATTAAGAAATCAACCAAACAAAACCCACCCCAAACTCCTCAAACAACTTCCCAGAAACAGAAGTTAATACTGTATCTTTTTTACAAACCACCAGACTGCTAATACTCTCCAAAAATCACACATTTACACGGAATTTCTACAACCCTTTGCTGCAGGCCTCTCAATAAACCATTCTAAAATTAGAAGACCAGTATCTAAGTCAGATATCAAAATTTAAAAACATAACGCAGGCTACAAACTAATAACATTTTATGTAAATAATAAAATGCTAAGCTCTTGGATGATAAGATAACAAAAAACTTTCACGCTTCTTTCCCCCCTTGCCTCTTTCTCCTCACGCCAGCTTGCAAATTGATATAAAATGGACTGAAATCCATGTTTAAAAGTCCATTTTATCAATGCTATCTGCCAAAACAAATCACATTGGCAAGAAGCAAAGTAATGAGGAACAGACTACAGAAAAACTGGCCCACGAAAATGTGGAATGGTTTTGCCTAAAACTAGTTCTACTCTTTGGGCAGTTTCTTTATGTAGCTAGTTCACTGTGTCACAGACACAGAGGCACTCAAGTTGGCTCCTCACAGACAGAGCCAGCTCAGGTCCAGCTGAGACCGCCCCAGAATGCACAAAGGTGCATTAAGAAGCCTGGAAAGCTGCTTGTGGGTTGGGCAGATTGTCCTGCTGGATGGAAACACTGACAGTTTGATATCCTTAAATTAACAATGGTACTTTTAAATTTCCACTGAGGTAGGATAATAGAAGCCGAAAAGTACTCTACAGGGCTGATGGTTTATACTGAGCAGTAGTGGATAAGCATCATCATTCTCCTACTAGGTGTACCTTTCTAGAGTTGAGCTTTTAACAACAGACATACTTGTTTCCTATTACATTGGCCGTATGGAGACTGCGAGGAAGTGGTACTGTCCCTTTAGTTTCTGGTCTTGACCAGGTCATGGTTTCTAAAAGAAAAAGAATAAAAACCCTCAAGCAACTTATTACTGTGTACTTCACTACCTGGATTTTAGGAGGGAACATACCTCTAACATTCAACAAAACAAAATTTCATCTTTTTAACATGGCCCCTTTAAGAAAGAAGGCGCAATAACAAGCAGTTAAAGCTTCTTTTAAAATTCACAGGAAATACTGACAAACTAATTGTTTATCAGTTTATCAGAAAGATATATTACGGTTTCATTATGGCTATTCAAATTGGTTATCATAGTGACAGTCTTTAAAGCACTCTAAGGAAACTATCTCACAGTGTAACCAAAATCAGTGAGGATAATATATGCAAACAATGTTGTATCTATTTAATTCCAAAAATTAGAGAAGGTTAACACTATGGTGTGAGTCCCAATAATGTCTGCACCACATCATGCCATTAATCATCACATGCTACAATTTTTCCTCTTAGCCAGTGAGGCCCCTTCACTGACTTCTACTGGCAAATCAACTCACCTATGTCAAGTTCCCAGAGATCATTAAGCCGACAGCCACACATCCCTCCAAAAATATACATCTTTGGACTTCCCAAATCTTTTCTGCAATATACGATGGCTGTGTGAGATTCTCGGGGAGACGGCAAGATCCCTTTGGTCACAGGAATACTCCAGCCGACAACTCCAGAACCGTGTTGCAGCTCCAGTTCATAGAAATCATTTAAATATCTAGGGTATTATTGACAAAGTATGAAAAATTCACTTATAAGCAAGATTACAAGTGAGCTTTAATCCCTGACCACTCCCAAGTATTACAGACTTCTGTCTTGGAAGAATGTAGAATTTTAAAATCCCAAAACATTTTATGGCATTGTGGACAGTACCAAAACTAAATGGATTTAAAACAAAAAATGAACTATTATAACTTGTTGCCTCTAAGGAAACATGCTTTCATATCATACTTGATACACTGTATTACATGAAAGAAACATAGAAAATTGGTAAACAACATTCTTAGCAGAAATTACTACATATGGACAAACTTGGAATGAACTGCAAAGTTGTGAGAAATACACGACGATGTGGGACATTAGAGATGAATTTCTGCAACTCTAAGGCAACAAAGGTGAAAAGAAGCTGTTTCTTTTCTGATGTCTTCGGGCTGGCCAACCATTAGTTATTTGTTGCTGAATCTATAAGCAAGTTATTTTTAGCTAACGGTCTTTGAATCTTGGCATTCACACCAGATACCTCTTGTTTACTGAGCTTAAAATTGCCAGTTTATAGCTCAGTAGATACAAGCGCTCTGAACTGCAGGTGAATGTGGATATAAAACTTCAGCATTATAGCACTGTTTGCCGATAATAAAGGCAACTTCAGCTGTTACTTCAAAAAAAATTCCACATGAATTCATAATTGTTTTCCACAGCATTATAGAGGAAACTTCCATTGTGAATTCCCTGATGACTCATGAGACTGCTGATTTAAGTAATTCTAACAAATAAGCCATTCTTAAAAACATCACCCAAAATAATAGGAAAAATACCGAAGTCTACTCAGGTTTCCCTCCAAGTGTTAGAGCTGTCAGTCAGTGTTACATATTGTGGGATTAGCAGAAGAAATATTTAAGCTTCTTAGCATGTAACCCCTCCGCTGCACAAATAATCCGAATGCGAGTACTTGGTATGTAGGAGAGCCTCCCTAGAATGTTCCTCTTTAAAAATAAATTGTTAGATATGACAACTTTGAAGACATTGAATTCAAACCAAATCAGCATACCTGGGAACGTTATTATTTGAATCCTCACTTTCATTTGCCAGGCCACCAAATAAATAGCACTTGTTACCATATAAAGAAAAGCTGTGGCCAAGTCGAGGACAAGGTGGTGATCCAGTGGAAGGAGCTTGAGGTTTTACTTTTTTCCAGAGCCATCGACTTGCCTTAAAGACAAGAAATATATATTCAGAAATATTTGCATTTATAGTCATTCATAGTCAATAGAATTGACTCGTATATTTTCTGAATTATTTTTAAGGGAATGCTGGGCTTGTCTTCGGATATACATTAAGAGAGACACATAAGAGCTAACCTTCATAAAACATTCAATATTTTATACTTTATTTAGACTATATGGAAGTCTCTTTTTCAAAGTTATTTAGATTTTCTCCATCTTCAGAATCTATTTAAAGAGTTTATTCTTCCTGGAACACAGCAAAGCTCACCTAACTTTCCTCTGCAATTGGTAATATGTGTTTTTTCATAAATAGATAAAGTAGTCCTCAAAACTGAATCACCTTCATACATTTCCTACCTGTAATTCATATAAATCATTACTGTATCTTCCATATTCAACCATTCCTCCAAAAACTAGTATTCTGGTACCATCACAAACAAATCCATGTGCTGCACAGCCTGGAGGAATATCTCCCCTTACAGCAGGAAGGAACCACTGATTTGTAGCTATAGTTAAAAAAAAAACAAAAGAGAGAGATTTCAAACACAGAGAAGGAAAGTGTATTTTTAAACACCTCTGCTGTCTAAAGAATTACCTTTTACCTGTAGATAACTGTGAACAGGCTGTTTGTTTAACATGAAGTTTTAACTGAATTAAAACTTTTTTTTAATAAAAAGAAAAGCAAACACCTCTATCAAACCAATGTTACTCAATATATGAATGGGCACATGAGGTCACTGTAACTAAGTCAGTTACCAAGGATCACCCAGCAATTTAATAGACTTGCCAAAAAAAGAGGCTAATGAGGAACATAAGTGCAGTTCCACACAAAAGAGATAACTACACTAACTCAGAGGGAGCTAGCCCTAGAAACAGGATTATTAGAGCTACAGCAGCATGGCAGTGTGCCTGGACTTAATAGCCCTATTGAAAAACTAATTACACTGTTCTGGGACCAATGTTAATATCTACAGAGTACTGCACTGATACATGGGAGAGGAGAGGCAGAGAGGCAAGAAAGAGCAACTGAGACTGCCTGATCCAGCAGCAGCATATTGGTATTTAAACTGTTCTGAAATGAAAGAATTACAGGAGATAATGTCTCCTTTTTCCTAAGCTTTTTTCATGAACATGAAGAAGAAAAATATGAAATTAGAAGCTTCCAGTGAATGTTGCTGCAGGGGATTAAGATGCCCTCGCTGTGTGCCAGCTCCTCAGAAGTCATCACACTCATAGCAAGAGCAATGGTTGACATCCCAGACTCAGGCAGCCCGGGTCACAACCCTCCATCTTAGCCCCCAGAAAAAAAAAAAAAAAAAAAAGGTCAGTTTGGGCCAAAGACCCGTGTGGGAACTGGAACAACTGAGTTGTGATCCTTTTTGTTACTGCCGCAAAGGGTAAACACCTTTAGCAGAAAGTCTGGGCAGGAAAATTAAAAAAGTGATGTTAAGACTCATTCAAAAGGCACCCATCAGAACCTCTGTTCTGAAAGATAGTAAAACTGTAGTATCTAAAATCTTTCTTTAGATTACCCATCAAAACAGAAACGTTAAAAGGTATTCCCCCCCCCCCAAAAAAAAAAAAAAAAAGTGATTGAGTACAGCAGATCTTTAAGCTACCATGGAAAAATCTGCTTGAAGAACTCTAACAGTAAGCATTTTCCTCTTAATAAACTCCAAAAACCTCCAAAACATGTTTGTGCTCCCAGATTTTATCTCAAAAGCACTCAGCAAAGAAGGGGGAGGGAGGCGCACGATAAGAATAATTTTTGAATGATTCTTAAAAGTTGGCAAGTTAAAAGGCTAGTTAACATGCTCTCACTTTCACGCTTTTGGTATGTTGCACAAGCAGCCAGCACCGGCTGACTGAGAAGCACAGATCAGTCACCTAACTCTTCTGTCTCAGCCCAAGATCTGAAATCACATGAAACTTTTCCAGCCTCATACAGCATCCCTCACCGTAACTATTTAGGCATCTAATCTTTCACGAATAAAATCGGTCTTGGGCAGCTTCCTGTTTGGAAAGGCTCCCAGTGCCAACATGTTCACTTTTCTAACCAAGATTTCTATTTCAGCGTGTTCAGCTCTCGCGAGCTGCCACCAGAGGGAAGAAGGGGATTTGGACACTCGAGGGGGCTAATCCAGCCTGCACTCATTCAGCCGAGACCTACCAGGGGAGACTCTGCACCCCAGGACGAGGAGCTGGGAGAGCAGAACAGACGCGAGACGCATAAGGAGATTTTCCAGGTTCCTTTTTCCCGGAAAGGAGCATTAACCCCGCAACATCAGCCAGGGCGCAGCACAACCTCGGGAGGACCCCTCGACCAGGCTTATTTCCCTCCCCCCCGCCCCACTTGGGCTCCAGACAGCTTTTCAGCGAGGGGACAGCC
>NW_008796213.1:6485536-6493903 GCF_000699145.1 Aptenodytes forsteri | reverse complement strand
GGCGCCCCCCCCCGCCCCGCCCCGCCCCCGGGGGGGGGGGGGCGCCCGCCTGCCGCCCCGGGCTGCTGGGGTGCTCGGGTCACCACGGATGTGGTGTGTGCTATTTAGCTTGGGGCACCCAGCTCTGCGTTCAAAACCTCGGAAATTCGTAGCAGGTTTTTTTTTTTTTTTAACTTGCTAGTGGTAGGCAAGGTATGCTGCTTGCGAGGTACGCATCTTGAGAAAGAAATGAGTTGCTGTTCAAACACTGCAGGTCGAGATTAGAAACCAACGTTTCAGTTCTACACTTAACAGCAGATGATCTGAGTAAACCCAAAGACCTCATTCTGCAGGACAGAAGCTGCTCTCTTTCCTGTGTGAGGGGGGTGTTAAGTGAGAATATAAACACCTGAGACTGAGGGAAATCCAGAGACGGCGCTACTGAGTTGCCAGTAATCCAGGGGTTGCTGCCAGGTGAAGCAGATGGTCCCAACGCTGCTGGCTCATACAGCTGTGTGCTGCTTAGATCTGTTCAGGATGCACATAGAAATGGGAGATGAAAAAACCACGGGTGGATATTGATGGACATGTGCTTAATACAGCTTAAAAAAATACCATAGTACAGAAAAAGTAGTAGTAGTTGTGGCCATCTTCATGAAGTAGATGTCTGTATAGCTCTTTCTTTATTTTTCCTTCATGCAGCTCTGCAAAAGATGGATTTCTGTACAAAATCAGACACAGGTAATAACAGTTTTGGCATGTTTGAGACATACAATTGAAACCCGACATTTTCAGTTCCTGCAAATGGAACAACAGTCTTCATTTGAAACACTTAAGATTTTTAAAACCTTGACCGAATACTCCTCGTGAGTTTTGCACTGCCTCATGCTAAAAATATGAAAAACAGTTTAGAATTGAAGATTATTATTCCTTTCAGTACTCATGAAAGTTTTGCGGCAAAACAGTGTTTTATCACATAGAAGGGAGGCTCCTAGAAGGGAGGGAAAGAACTTGAATAAAATAAGTGGTGTAGAAATAAAACTGCAAAAGCATTCCAGGAGAGCTTAGGAGGCAGGGTATCGACGTGTGCTGGTTACCTTGATCTAAGGGCCCTTTGAATCTAAACCAAACCTGTGGATTCAGATTCTCTTAACTGCTCAAAGATTCGGAAATGAGACGATTCAGAGTTGAATTTTGCAAGTTTCCATTAGCTTTTGACTCGCAAGAACTCTGCAAACAGACATTGGAAAAACTTTGGCTTTCAGTTTGACTTTGGCATGTTGTTGTTTGGCTCTTGCACACTAGTTATCTGTTCACATTTACTGTAAATAATGACTAGAAACCTAACCTGCAACTAGACTGTTGAAGTAGCTTCTGGAAGGGTTTGTTTCCTTCTCTTTCCCCCACCCCCTTAAGACTTTTTGTCTTACGGGACTTGTTTGCAATCTGCTAGCAGAAGCTCTGAGGCAAGTTTGCCAGATCTGGGGCTGCATCATCGTTCTGCACATCTGGAAGTGGTTTATGGGCTCTCATTCCTCCAGTGCAGCGTCTGGACTCTGTGCTATTCCTCAGCAGCAGAGAAAGAAAAGAAAACCAGCACAACTCCAAAGTAAACTTTGAAGAGTTTG
The DNA here is from genome assembly GCF_000699145.1 of Aptenodytes forsteri. Lineage (NCBI taxonomy): Eukaryota > Metazoa > Chordata > Aves > Sphenisciformes > Spheniscidae > Aptenodytes > Aptenodytes forsteri. Next base: position 6,492,296 of record NW_008796213.1, on the reverse strand, counting down.
AAAAAGGAATTGAATCTTAAAACTGTTACTGTGCCCTGTAAGGCCCTTGCGTGGGGGACTTCAAAGGAGGATGATGGTCAAGGAAGCTTTGGCAAGAGTGCTTACAGCTGTGGGCTATCTAGGATCCGAGTAAATAGCTCTACAGCTCTTCAGGAGAGAGGAGTCCCGAATACTGTGCTGCTTTGAAGAGGTAAAAAGACTAATTAAGCAGGAAATATCTGAGCAGTAATGTCACTGTTTCTGAGCTTTCCCTTCTGCAGCCCCTCATTTTGTTACAGGATTTGGCAACTGAGTTAGGGACTGCCAGGTTCCAGGAACTAATGTCTACAGTCAGGAAAAACTGAGTAAATATTTGCAGGAGAACAAATACTCCTCTCTTTCCTTAAAAATCAGGGGGTAATCAATCTGAGTTTCTGAGGCTTAGGAATGCTGTAGTTTTAGAACTCGTATGAGTCTGTCTGAGTTTGGATTTTAGAGTTTAAAACGTGGTTCAGTTTATGTTGATTTAATAATTTCTGAAGTTATCGTGAGGCTGTGGCTATCCAACTTTCATCTTGCAGTGATCATCAGTATTGTTTGTGACTTTCACTACAAATCTTAATTAAAAGATAGTAGTCAGCTCTATGGAAGTCAGTGGAAGATTGCTACTAGCTAAAGTGGGATTAGAAAGTTACTCCAAGAGTGTAGGGAGTTCTGCTGTCTCTCTGCTTATCTAAACAAGCAAACTTTTTTAATGGATAAGAAGACAATACTTGTGTGTAATGCGTGAGAGAAGGGCTTTCTCAGTGGTGAGTTTTTTTTGACCGATAAGCTTGATTTCCTCTCTGTGTAAATTAATGCCACATGAAGAGAGTGGGCTGCTGGAATGTAGATAAGTACTGCAGATGCAAAAGGACTTCCAGAAATACTCCTCTGTCACTATGATTTAGTCATCTGTTGGGACCTAAATACATGCAAATATAAGTGGTTTGTAAACAAAGCCACATCATAGCTTTTTTAATATTTTTATTGTCATTTAACTTGTTAGTTGAAGTAGAGACTAATTTAGGATGTCGCCTGAACTTGAGCATTAACCAGTGAGAGGCGGTCAGTTTTGTGACTCAGGTTTCAAGAATTCTTGCTGTTCCGTCTGCGTTCTCGAGGATTTGGAATAAACTTCATTTTTATGTGTGTGAAGAAACCATCATATATCCGTATCTATGCTGTAATGTGTCCATATCTGTATGTGTCCATATCTGTATGTATGGAAACAGGAAAAATTGGTTTCTGTCCTATATACAGCTACCATAGCATAAAGGTTAGATCACATAGTTGCATTCCCCCGCCTCAACTTCTGGTGCTGTTTTTTACTGTTGGTTTTTTTGGTTGTTTTTTTTTTTTTCCATAAACAGTAGTTTTGGGTCCAGAATTCAAGTGAATGTTGTATTTCCCATAATCCTGTATTTTAGGGATTATGTTCTGTCCTCTCAGGCATAAAGTCATGGCCACTCTTGGGTCTGGTTTAGAAGTACAATTTTAGGGAAGGCTACCTCATTTTCTTCAGCATCACAAATAGTGTGCTTAAATACAAAACACATTGCACAAACTCCCCCCTTACTGTTAGTGGAAGGATACTGCTGTTAGAAAATATTTTCAGTATTGCTCTGAAATTTTCTGAGAGTCTGAAAGACACTGCTCCAGTATGAGATTCTCATATGTTTGAGAACATACTCCAGCAAGAGATTAGTATTTGTGATTGTTACTATGTTTTAGGTGAAATCAGAGATAAATGTAAATGTATTTACAAATTGCATCAGTGGGTGTTTTAATACTTCTTTAGACATTACTTTAAAATGTGTTAAAAAATCTTAGGTATTACCAATGTAGGTGATTGGATAGAATTTATTAAAATGCTGTTCTTTTCAACCTATTAGTAGCTTAAATTAAAATATGTAATAGTTCTAGCCCAGAATATTAGTTATTTGTTCAAAAAAAGTTGTTTACAAAGATGGAGTTCAGTTTTACTTTTACCAGGTCAACAGTAAAATTTGGTGATACAAAACCTTGTCCTTGAAATAAATAACTATTATTCACTGCTGGTATTAATGATTTTTCTCTCTCTCTTTCTTTTAAATTATTTATTTATTTTTATTTTACCACAGATCACAGTTCTCATCCAACAGGACACATGGCTCTTTTAAAGAAAAGTAAGAGAGATTAAAAACATTTGGAATATATCTTTTTAAAAGAGGACAGAAATGTCAAATGCAATTTCTCGTGCAACTGTTGTCACAGTTGCATGCGAATTTATAGTTCTAGTTTTGGTAAATTATGCTTAACTTTCTTGTTAACTAAGATAAGTACGGCCATAAATCCCATTAATTTAAAATTACTCAGTGCAATTACTCACTGCTGGTTATCATGAGACTGGGGGGTCTGGAATTTCCCACTAAGAGTGCGTGTAGCTGCTGGTTTCATGTGCGTTGTGCCTAGAGCACTGAACCTGGCTTTTTTACAGAACTCTGCACATTAATGCTGTTCATACTCACAATTGAGGTGTGGTCCCAAGAAATTTGGGGTTCTCTTCAGCTGTCAGGGTCAGTGACTGAAAATGGACCGGTGTGTGCTTTCAGTTATGCACCCAAAATTTCTCTGAAGTCAATGGGTTTGACTTTTGTAACTTACACTCAGCTGGTTTAAGTTAGTGCAGGTTCGGTGATGTATGTTCACCAATTTCAATTTATTCTCATGCCCAGTTCTGGCCAGTTGGCCCTTCTGTTTGAAATAGTTCAAAACTTCATTCCCTTTGCTCTTTTGTACACCTTAAATACCTTTTATGGTGGTGCAAAAGTAACAAAGTAGTCCGATACAAAGAACTCACATTGCCATCATCAACAGTGACTGTGACAACGGATCAACCCAAACTATTCTATGATTGATTCTATGATTCCTTCCCTGTTGTACTCTTGGCCCTTCTGTTTGAAATAGTTCAAAACTTCATTCCCTTTGCTCTTTTGTACACCTTAAATACCTTTTATGGTGGTGCAAAAGTAACAAAGTAGTCCGATACAAAGAACTCACATTGCCATCATCAACAGTGACTGTGACAACGGATCAACCCAAACTATTCTATGATTGATTCTGTGATTCCTTCCCTGTTGTACTTAGTGAACTGACCTGGTACCTGCTCATGGTTGGTTTATGTTGAATAACTTAAACTTGTACAAGACGGTCTGGTAGGAACTGCAAATCAGAATACACAGTAAGGTCTTTGCTGTTGCATGCTTTGTTTTGATTTTACGAATTAAAGTAACTGTGTCAAAATGTTTATGCATTTTCAAATATTTTGGAACATTTCTTGTTTCAGTAGCATGCTGGCTTTGTTTTTCTAGTATTTTTAGAGTTTTGCTCAAATACACCTTGAAGATCTGAACATTGAAATCGAAAAAAAATTTCTCCTGCGTTTGAAGTTTTATCAGCGAAGCGTGGGAGAAGGAAAGGGCTAGGTAAAAATAATTAACTCATGAAGTCCTGTGATGATAAACAGACAACAAACTAGCCAAGAAAAGAAAGTTCCAGGTTACTGGTAAAATTTAGAAACGTGAATTTCCTAGTATGGATAACCCATACGTATTGGGAGCTTAATGATTTAGTGAGCAAATTATCCATGAAAATCAGATAGTTGGAAATTGTTGTAATGGGGGAGAGATACTATTATGTTTTTAACATAAAATTTTTAGCTTGATCAAATAACAAGAGAAAGGAGAATTTGATAAACACAGCAAATACAGGTTATGATATGTACTGGTTGCAAATTGGATTTTTTTAAAAAAAGGTACTTGGAAATTAGCTATTATACTGATTGTTAACAAATTCTCCCTTTTGTTTCAGTTAACCAGATCTTACTGTTACTTCTTGTCTTAACTGTGTGCGCCATTCTGTATAACAAAGTTCACCAAGTGCCATCCGCATTAAAGAATGAAACAGGTAAATGACTTCTACTTCTGTTTCATTTATGTTCTTGTTTTATATTCCTTATCTCTTCATTTGAACGGTGCTTTTTGTCTTACTGAATCCTGTTTGCCCTGCAGTAGATGTGGTAATAACTAAGATTCGTCATTCTGATCCAAATTTTTATCCAGATGTCACTGATGTAGATGGAAGCTGGAGTATATCCTTATTTGTGCTGAACAGTATTGGAATTATCAAGTGATAACAAACTTTGATCACAACTTGCCCCTTTGGGAATGTTCTTGGCCTACCTATTCATTTCGGATAGATCATCAAATCTTGACGAAATTTACAGCAGAAGTTTTTTCTGGAATTTTTATAGTGACGGAAACCTGCTAGGGTTGATATGGTTGGGCTGGTATTAAATGTTTATACTAATAGCTTATGCGCTGTTCCCAAGATAAACAAACTCTGTCTTGGTATAAACCATTTTTTTTCAGTATATTTTTGTTGGGGCTGTTATGTGTTTAATGGTTATGTTTTAACCAGTATAAATATATCCATATAAGTTCTGTAAGTTAATCAGTGCTAGGGATAAAAGTCTTCCTTAGCAGTAATGTGAACTGATTCGGTATTGTTTAGATTTTTTTCGTTTTATCATTAGTACCTTCCTGCTGGTACAAAATTTTGCACTATTCCTTTCCAGCCCGCTTCCCAAAGAAGTGAAGCTCATGCAATTACACCATCTCTTTGACTTACCTCTTTCCTTTGATAATTTTGGAACCTATTGTTCAATTTGTACTAAATATAACTGAGCAGTAGAAGTCTCAAAGGTATTCAAACTTCTTCAGGTTTCATGTGAATAAGCAGCTACATGGAGAACAGGCTGAATTGTGCCCCTGCTGAGTAGAAGATGCCGAGAACTCTGTTATATATTCTGTTTAGAGGCATCCAACAGTCCAGTCATCCTGCATGTAGTTCTGGATTAGTGACAGCTCATGCTGTGTGCCTTGCCAGATGCGGATGTGTATAGGATGTGGTAAGGAAATGGGGTGATTGTGATATGATTCCACTGCTTATGGAAGTACATACTCATTCCTATGACCCAGATCTGATACAAAAAGATTCTTAATTTTCTATTATAATGCATAGTTTTGTTTCTTGTAGTTGATTTGGAGAGTCCTGAGGAAATGGAAGAAGAAATCCCAGTCGTAATCTGCGCTGCTGCGGGCAGAATGGGTGCAGCTATAGCAGCAATCAGTAGCATCTACAGCAACACAGAGGCTAATGTTTTGTTCTACATAGTTGGGCTGAAGACGACCATCCCGCATATTCGGTATATACCAGCCTTATTTTGTTTCATGCTGTAGTTAGGACCAGGTGATTGTTCTCCTTAGCACGGGCATAGACTTTGGAGGACTTTTCAGGGAAATGTTTCTCCCTTTTATTTAAGTAGCGCTATTGGTAGCAATCCCCAGGATTCTCTATGTGTAGGAAAAAGGACCATTTTGCCCTACGCAAGGCACTGACTGGTGTAAAGGGGTGTGAAATAGCCAGACCATGCCCATACGTATGCCTCTCTGCCTTTTGTAGATCAGCTGCAGAAGAGTTTGTAGTAAGGTAAGTATATGCATGCTTACTTGTCACTTTGTGGCACTGTACTTACCTGTGGTGCCATGTCTTAAGCTTCAGAGTAGGAAAACTTGCTGTTTAAAGCTAATTGCAGCTAAGAGGGTGTATTAAAGGTTATAAATAGAGGCCCAAAGAAGCTTGTAATGAAAGCATGTTTGGGTGTTAAAATTTGCAAACATTGTCTAAAAGAGGGGGAAGGTGTGAATCAAAATTAAAGCAGATTTCTTAGCAGTTCTCACCTCTGGCTACTGCACTTCTGTAGCCTGTGTAGCCATAATTTGAGTCAAAATGAAAACATGCAATAAGTGGGGTTCCACAGGGAGTTTTTCCCAACCAGTTCATCAGTAACGTAGATAATAGAGTGGAGAACGTTCTTTATGAATCTGCAGTTGGCATGAAGCTGGAAAAGAGACAGCAGATACATTGAGGACAAGAGCTGAAAACAAACTAATCGTGATGAATTGGAAAAATGAACTGTAAAATGTGATGAAATTCAGTAGAGGTAATGACAACGTAATATAGGTGGGAATAGCTGATTGTATTGGCTCAGGGTGAAGCAGGAGTTCAGTATCACTCATTCGGAAAACTACAGAATTATGACTGATAACTGACCACACTGATTTAAAAAAAAAAAAAAAAGGCATGCATCATAGTGGATATACATGTTGACATATATGACCACAGGAGCTATGAGGAAACTTTTTCTGATCTTGCAGACATTATTAATGCATCAGAAAAAGTGTGGTGTTCAGTTTTAGATGCCTTCAGGAAGGATTTAGAAGAGAGGTCAGAGGAGAAAAGCAATGGTGTCAAGAAATCTGACAAAATAATGAAAAAATTTAGTCTAAAGAAAATATAGTTAGGATGTGACGTGGCAGTCATCTTGAAGGACGTAAAACTGTAAAAGGGAGAAAACTAACCTCTGCTTTGAAAGCACAGTAGATAGGTGTCGTGGTTTAACCTCAGTCAGCAACTGAGCACCACACAGCCACTCGCTCACTCCCCCCACCCGGTGGGATGGGGGAGAGAATTGGAAGAGCACAAGTGAGAAAAACTCGTGGGTTGAGATAAAAACAGTTTAATAATTGAGATAAAATGATAATAATAATACTATGATAATAATAATATGATAATAGTAATAATACACAAAGCAAGTGATGCACAGTACAATTGCTCACCACCTGCCGACCGATGCCCA
>NW_008796213.1:6480415-6485424 GCF_000699145.1 Aptenodytes forsteri | reverse complement strand
AGCAACAACTAAAACATCAGTGCGTTATCAACTTTGTTCTCATCCTAAATCCAAAACACAGCACTGTACCAGCTACTAGGAAGGAAATTAACTCTATCCCTGCCGAAACCAGGACAATAGGATAAGAAAAAATGGTCTTTAACTATAGCAAGAAAGCCTAGAAAAATAGCATTTAATGCTAGCGATGGTTAGAGATGGGTTGTTTGGGCAACGTGGAGTCTCTGGTTTTGGCAGTGGTGTGGGATGTTTGCTTTGTTGGGTTTTTTGGCTGTTGGGGTTTTTTGGGGGTTTTTGGTTTTTTTTTTTGTTGTTTTTTTAAGAACAGGTTAAACAAATGTCTGTGTGCAATAGCTGTAAACATAAGTGATTCTGTCTTGGGATAGAATAGATCGAGTGAGCTTTCAAGGTCTCTTGTTCTCCTATGAGTCTGTGAATTTAATACTGGAAGTACTTGCAACACACTCAATATTTCTTTTATCACTTCTTTTTTATCACAGAAAATGGATTGAAAATTCTAAACTGAAAGAAATAAAATTTAAGGTTGTGGAATTCAACCCTATGGTACTAAAAGGAAAAATCAGACAAGATGCATCGCGTCCTGAGCTACTGCAGCCTGTGAGTAAATGAACACTGCATAACAAATTTTCAGTGTTTTTAACACTTACTACAGGTTTTAAAATGTCCTAGATCTCTGTTCCATTACACGGGGGGGTGTAAGCCAGAGGAGCCACTGCAGGTCCAAACGTTAAGCCCTCACTCAAGAAGAAGTGCACTATAACAAGGTCCTTGCAACTTGTCTGTCCTGCCGGGAACTCATTATTTGGTGGCATAAACTTGGTAATTTGAATGTGTCGAATGTTTAAGAATATATTCACAGTTTATTAGAGGGAAGATCTAATAGTGTTCTTTGTGCCTCCATGATGCTGAGTTGGCTGCATTCTGCTCATGTCCAGGGTTAATTCAGAGGCTAATGACTAATCTAAATGTTAATGGCTGTCAGAAGAGGCAAATCAGATGTTAGAAATTATTAGGAAAGGAGTAAGGGTCAAAATAGAGAACATCATTACGCCACAATACAAATCCATAGTTTTCCCTCACCCTAGATGCTATGTGCAATCTTCATCCCCTTATCTGGAAAAGATGTAGCACTACTGGAACATGTTCAAGTCTGTTCAGAATGTTTATTCTTCTCTGAGCCTTTGACGTTTCTAATATATGGAAAAGATTTCATGCAAGGAATCAGTGGGTTAAAATGGTTCAGCCTGGAAATGTGACTTCTAGTGTGAAAATAGTAGAGGTTTACAGAACTGAGTGGCACAGAGGACTGGATGGGAGATGGTTGCTCACTGTCTCTTCCAGTGCAAGAACTAATGGCCATTAGATTAAATTAGTAGGAGTCACAGTCAGAACAAACAAGAAATGTTGCATGTTTTTCATGCAATGAGTACTGAACCTCTAGAATTCCTTGCTGAAAGGTCTTGTGAATGTAAAAATTTACAGGGATTCAGTGAGGACTGAAGTTTACGTTTAAACAGATCACATATGGTTCAGGAAATCCCTTGAGCTGAAAATAGCTGAAAGTTAGGAGAATACTTAGAGCAACTTTTCTGTATGCTTGCTCTATTCTTATTTTTCACTGAGCGTCTGCTTAGGACCACTCTGAAGGCAGATGCTGGGTAAAATGGTCTGAACCAGTATGGTTCTTACATTCTCAGTTCCCTTTCCCTCTGCTGTGTTCTTCGTTGCTATTGTAGAAGTTGTTATTCCACGTCTGTGCCACCAGTCAAATCATTCCTATAGAGTGGAATGATGACACTGTTAAATTTGAAATGTTTTGTATGATGTATGCTGTAAAAATGTATTAGGAAGAGCATTGCCAGCAGGTCCAGGAAGGTGATCTTCCTCTTTACTCAGTACTTGTGAGGCTGCATCTGGAGTACTGTGTCCAGTTCTGAGCTCTCCAGTACAAGAAAGATACGGACTTCCTGGGGCAAGTCCAGCACGGGGCTGCAAAAATGATTAAGGGACTGGAGCATCTTTTATACGAGGAGAGGTTGAGAGAGTTGGGGTGTTCAGCCTGATACGGACTTCCTGGGGCAAGTCCAGCACGGGGCTGCAAAAATGATTAAGGGACTGGAGCATCTTTTATACGAGGAGAGGTTGAGAGAGTTGGGGCTGTTCAGCCTGGAGAAGAGAAGGCTCAGGAGGATCTTATCAATGTGTATAAATACCCGAGGGGAGGGATGAAGACAAGGGAGCCAAGACCTTCTCAGTGGTGCCCACTGACAGGACAAGAGGCAAATGGGCACAAATTAAAATACACGAAACTCCCTCTGGATGCAAGAAAAATTTTTTTTTTTTTTTTTTTTTTTTTTTTTTTTTTTTTTTTTTTTTTTTTTTTATGGTGGGGATGGTCAAACACTGGAGCAAGTTGCCCGGAGAGGCTGTTGAGTCTCCATCTGTGTAGCTATTCAAAACCCAACTGGGCACGGTCCCAGGCAGCCTGCTCACGTGGACCCTGCTTGAGAAGAGGGGTTGGGCACGATGATCTCAAAAGGCCCCTTCCAACCTAAATGATTCTGTGAAGAAGCAACTGTTTTGGGCTGCTTGGTTAGAGCCATAGTAAATAAAATAGGGATAAATAATAATAATAATGAGTTCAAGATACTAGTAAAGATACTAGCTGGGGGAGAGGAAGCAAACGATTGTTGACTAGTGCTCAATGAAGAGAGAAATTAAAACTGATTGTTAATAGAGACAGAAGCGTGAGACTACTACATTAAACAGCTTTACCATTTAGTCTTTTTTTCTGTTTAATAGCTGAACTTCGTTCGATTTTATCTTCCTTTGCTTATCCAGAAGCATGAGAAAGTAATATATTTGGATGATGATACCATTGTTCAAGGTAAGCTGTCATCCAAAAAGCAGTTTCTAGCAGAATTAAAATCAAAGTTATTGCAGCTTTTACAGTCATTTGGAAATATGAGATATAACGGAAACTGAGGCAGCTGCTAGGAGTGTTGCACTTGGGAAAACTACAAATAATCTATTTGTTTATTTAAAAGAAAGTCTGAAGAAGAACTTCTCTCCACGTATCTTTTGAATAGTTGATTTTGATCAAAATTGTACGTATGGGTTTCATTTTATTGAATCTGGTCAATTGCTGAAAGATATCATAGATTTCACTTAGGTGCTGCAATATTTATTGCAAAGTATGTGATGTACATTTCCTGCTAGTATTTGAATTCCCCAAATGCTACCAGTTCCTTATCCAGAATTGCTGTTCTTGAGAGCAAGAGGAATTTACTCAAATAAGAGGGTTAAAATTCTAAACACTAAAAATGTGATTTTTGAGCATCTTCAGCTCAGAATCCATAGCAATTTGCAGAATCATGATCAAAGATTTCAGAGTTCCTAGACAAATGGGAGCAGTTAGAAGACATTCAAATCCTGAAAAATCTTTTATTTTTCATACAAAGATATCTAATTAGAGGAACAATTATTTTTTTTAAAGATTAATTTATTTTTTTCCCCTCTTCTGTGTCTCGGTGTATTTTTTTTCCTCTGTAGAGTTGTTGTTCGCCCTTGATTTATCATATTGTTTTCTTGGGTTTTTTATAATATTTTTTAATTAGAGTGTTGTGGTTTAACCCTGGTGGGCAGCTAAGCACCACACAGCCGTTCTCTCACTTCCCCCGCATCCCCACCCTCCAGTGGGATGGGGGAAGAAGAAAGGAAGAATAAAAGCAAGAGAACTTGAGGGTCAAGATAAAACAAACAAATAATTGTTTAATAAGCGAAGGATAAGTGGAAGAAGAGAGAAGTCAGTTCCCGAGCAAAAGCTGGCTAACCCCCCTAAGACCCTCCTCTTCTCCCTTTTATTGCTGAGCATGCCATTATATGGCATGGAATATCTCTTTGGTCAGTTCGGGTCACCTACCTGGTTGAGTCCCCTCCAGCCGGTTGCGCACCCCCTGATCTATTCACTGGGGGGGCAGAGTGAGAAACAGAGAAGGCCTGGATGCTGCGCAGCCGCTGTTCGGCAAAAGCTAGAACATTAGGGCGCTATCAGTATTGTTTTGGTCAAAAACCACAGCACCATATGAGCTGCTGTGACAAAAGTTAACTGTATCCTAGCCAGGCCCAGTACAGAGGGACAACAAAACCATTTTCTCTATCCTTGCTAAACAGTAAAGGGATGTTCCAATGAAAATTTCCTTTGGAAAGGACTGAGTATAACTGTAAGTTAAACTTTTTGGCCTAAATTAATCTTTGATGTAAGAACATTAAGATCAGTGAATTTACACATGACAAAATATAATTTCATTCTCCTCTGCTTCTCTGCACCTTTCTGTAGTTTTGTCTCTTCAGTGGCACGTTTCAGAACACCTGCACTTAAAGGGGCCACTATTAGCTGCTTTGTAAAATACGATTAATCTGCTCCGCCTGTCTCATTTTAATTTGCAATAGCCTTCATAAGACAGTTTCTTCAACATGGGTGTATTCAGTGGTTATCTCTGCTTTTTGGTTTTGTTATTCTGTCTGTCATCAATGGGCAACAGCAATATTTAACTCTTTTGAAAGGTTTTTACAGTCTTCATTTACGCTCCAGTTTCATGAGCGCTTTAAGCTGAGCCCACCGCTTCCCCTGCATCCCTCCTTGCACCCGCGCAGGCGTTCACCGTGATTACTTTCAGCCTGAATTAGTTCCCTGGTAGGAGTCAAGGCAGGGGAAATGGGACTTTCTCTTTTATTAGGGGTGTCAGCTTATGTCAGCTGATAGTGCTTCTGGAGCCACAGGATAAAGGTGCAGTTTCACATTACAGCTCATGGTAGGCTGCTGCTGACGGAAGTGGCCTCTCCTGTCCCCAGGCAGCTCCTGTTACTTGTGTCATATCTACAGTTGTGCAGCTGCAGAAGCAGCTGATTCAGCTGGTTGACCTGGCAGAAGACTAGCGGTACAAAAAAACCTCAAAACCTTCCCCCCCCCCCCCTTTTTTTTTTTCTTT
>NW_008796213.1:6461463-6480133 GCF_000699145.1 Aptenodytes forsteri | reverse complement strand
CCCTTGTTTCTTTGCTTCAGCCAGCCTAACTTGCTCACCCTTGGGCCACGCAATCATAGGGCCCAGAAGAGGGGACTAAAGATGGACATGTGGGAGGGAGGGAGGCTGCTCTGGCAGCCGCTCCCCCTGTCTTAGCTGTAATGTGAAACTGTGCTCTCTGTCAGATGTCTCTGGAATGGGAGTGATTGAGACTTCTGACAGGGTAAGGAGTGAATGGGGTTTTCAGGGTTTAACTTTGGGATCGTTTATTTGTTGGTCGTTGCTTTCTGCACAGCAGTAAGAATGAAACATACTGAACTTGGGGTGTCAGCCCAGAATTGTTTGGTTTGATTTTTGTTTTTTCTTTTTCTGCTTTTCTCTTGAAAAGTGGAAGCTGTTTAGAATCAGAAGAAAATACCTAGTAAGGCATGTTGATCTTCAACAATTAAGTGTCCCATTAATTCAAATTCTGTTTCTTAGTGGGGCATGAGTCCTAACCCAAGTTTTCCAACCAGCTGGTGAGTTCAGACAAATAAATAATCTCTGCTTATTTCAGAAATAGTAGTTCCCTGTTTGGCAGTATGGGGAATGTTTTCGCTTCCTAGTCTTTTAATGAGCTCACCTCAGGCTACTGGGCCATATGTGGCCTTCCAAGATAATTCATCTTAACCTGTGACCGACCTGTGCCCAGCAGCAAAGCTGGTAGCTGTAGGGGGTTTGGATGCAGACTCGCTTAATTGCTGTGGCAGCGCTGTGCTGCCCACACGCCCTGAAACTGTTCTGGCACATCATGGGTACCAGCTAGTCAGATGATGAGCGAGATGCCATGCGTTACATTATTTCCCTCCACCGGGAAGGAGTTGGGTGGTCTGTGAAGCCAGCAGGGACGGTCAAGTGTGACAGGCACTTTTCAACTGGCCAGTGCTGGGAATCCAGGTATCTCGCTAGGAGGTATAAACACAATAACACCAGGAAAAACTTGATCTGTGCAAGAGATGGAAGTGGCACTTTTGTGGGACTGGAAGAGGCTCAGAAAAATCGCCTGTGCCCTCCTTCTCCACAGGCAAGCCTATGAATGCGTAATTTTGTAACCAGGCTTCTTAACAGTCTAATCGGCTTCTGCTGTAGCTGGTTTTGGACATTCAGACCAGAATATGGATGTATTGAATATTGATGATAATATCTACAGGTAGACCTTAAACATCCAGGTACAGGACTCAGACTTGAAAATTGTCCCATATTACAAAATTCAGCCTTCGTTAATATCTGGGCTATCCCCTAAAATTGGTATGTTCATAAATAACACGTGAGAACAGAAGTTGTCCTATCAATCAACTCTGTAGCAGTGAAGTAGGTTTCTTCTTATGCTTTTGACCTTTCTGTAATCAGGTGACATCCAGGAACTCTACGATACTAAGTTAGCTCCTGGACATGCTGCAGCTTTTTCAGATGATTGTGATCTGCCTTCTACACATGAAATGGTTAGAAGTGTAGGGATGCAGGTAAGATGCCATTTTGGAATTCTAATAACGAATGTATTTACCCACAAATGTAAGATGATTTTACACGTTTTTGCCAAAGTGGAAGGGTTGGGGTTTTTTTTTGTAGTTTTGTAATAGTTTTACAGGTAATTAAGAACTACTTTTTGTAGTAACTCTGTAATGCTATGCAGAGTTGTTTCCTGTAATAATTTAAATGTCTGTTGTTCTTTGGATCATGAGCACTTATGGAACACCTGATGAAGACAGAATATATGATATTTGTATTAGTCAAATTTGGAATGAAACTCAGGAAAACAGGTTTAAAGTCTAATTCCTGAGCTGAGTTCCCCAGAATTGTCAGCGAGTCCCTCTAGCATTACAGCTGTACAAGCCTGACGCTACATCATTTAGAGTAAGCTACAGAAGGACAAACGTGGTGAGGGAAGAGCCTCCCATGGAACAATACTGTGGAAAAAGTAATTCAGTAGCTGGAAGTATCCTGCCTTTCAGCCTTGTGTCATATGGAAATCAAGACAGGTATCCATCATCTAGAAACTCAGCTGTGGGAGCACGTACTTAGTCTCTATGTGATTGGTAGAGATGCATTTACACTTATCTTTACAGAGATTCATAGGGGATAAACATTACTTTTTTTTTTATTTCTTAGAACACATACATGGGATTCCTGGACTACAGAAAGCAAGCGATTAGAGATCTTGGCATCAGCCCCAGCACCTGCTCCTTTAATCCTGGAGTAATTGTTGCTAACATGACTGAATGGAAACATCAACGGATTACGAAGCAGTTGGAAAAGTGGATGCAAAGAAATGTGGAGTATGTAGAGAAATCTAGCTTTGCACTTTAATACTCAGCTTAGTGTCTAATTTTCTGTTTATAAGCTCTTAAAAGTTTTTAACTCCAAGCAGTCTTTCTTTGAGATCTCATCAAGCGAAGTAACTCATGTTGCAGAATTCCCATCTGCTTAAATCTGACCAATCGTGTACCAGGAAACGGCCACCTGGAGTTCCAGTCTTGTGTTTGATCACAAACCACACTTAATCCTGAGGGACACCGAGAACACGTATTTCTTGTTGTGGGTGACCAACCTGACTTGGGATCAAGCCACTTATGATCTTCCCTTCCTGAGGCTGGCTTAAAGGAGGAGGAACGTTTCCTTGTTTGTGTGGGGTCTCCCCTACTGTAATGCCAGCCAAACTGTAATTGGACACCGTATTTCTGAAATACCAATAGAAAACACTTCTTTTTCTATAGCTGAATGAAATCTGACGTGAAAGATATCTTTTTGGCGTTGACCATGAGTAAGTCATGACACAGTGAAACAATCGCTGTTCATTTTTTATGTTAGTTCACCATTAACCTTTATTTACAAACTTAACGTTTACTTTCTCTCTCTGCAAAGGGTTAAATTAAATTTAGTAAGGCTAAACTGAAAGCGAATAGCTTGTGCTATGGGACTATGTCCATCGCTTGTTAGTTTCAGAAATGAACAGAGGAGAGACGTGAATGATGCATGTGAAGTCTTTTTGGCGTTGACCATGAGTAAGTCATGACACAGTGAAACAATCGCTGTTCATTTTTTATGTTAGTTCACCATTAACCTTTATTTACAAACTTAACGTTTACTTTCTCTCTCTGCAAAGGGTTAAATTAAATTTAGTAAGGCTAAACTGAAAGCGAATAGCTTGTGCTATGGGACTATGTCCATCGCTTGTTAGTTTCAGAAATGAACAGAGGAGAGACGTGAATGATAAGCATGTGAATGAATGAGAAGCCAAATGTCTTTCTCTTATTCTGCTTATGTAACATATCCTGACGAGCTATTGCTATGCTTTTTAAGAGTTTCAGAAAACTCCATGAATATTGCTGCAAATTTCATCTGCAAAGATGATTTTATACCTTAATAACACATTCATGTTCCTTTTGGCTGGATTTTGAAATGACAGTGAAATAAATTGCTTAGCAGTTGAAACCCAGTTTTGAGGGGAGGTTATGACTTTTTTTTGTTCTGTAGCCTCTCAGCATCTCTCGATACTTCCCAGGTTTCCTCCCTGTCGGGCTGGCGGGTGGCACAGCGTCCCATAGCTGGGGTGGCTTCGCCCATGTGCCAACCGGCCGGCCAGGCCTTTGGCACGCTGTGACATCTGGCTGCTACCTCCTAACACCTCTCCTTACAGTGATTTGGCTTTATCTAGCCCTGGATTTATCACAAAACTCTTAGGAAATTGATATCCTTTAGAAGTTAGTTTATACTAACTAGACTTTGGCAAATCTGATTCGAAGTTAATTTATGGGTCTGAAAGCTGGGGGGGAGAGAAAGACAGAGGGAATGAAACACATGGAAACATGTACATTTTCTTAAGAAACCAGGCTAAATTCTGTTTGATTCCTTTATGTTAACAGCTTTTTTCCTACTGTAAACTTTGTCAGCCTTGTAGACTATAGGCAGCGTGTAGAAGTAATTGGCTTCGTGTTGGGTCTGACTCCCATTTTACTTGGTAGCAACGATTTACGCAAGAGGAATTGGAGTTGCAAGTATAAGCAGTTAACAGCATTAGGGAGGAGTACGCTGAAAATGGGTCTGTTCAAAATCATTTTGAATTTTGCCAGAATATTCACCTTTAATCTTCTGACTGTTGTACTAAAGACTCTTTGATTGAGGTTTTGAACATTTTCTGCATTTTTTTTTTCCCTTTTGCAGGGAAAACCTCTACAGCAGCACCCTCGGGGGAGGTGTGGCAACCTCTCCAATGCTGATTGTATTTCATGGAAAGTACTCCACTATTAATCCTATGTGGCACGTAAGACATCTTGGTAAGTTTAACTTCCCCCTGTTTGCAGTTGGAACTAAATAAAGTGGTTTGTAAGATTGCAGTATAGGACCTTACGTTACTTTACCCCAACGCATTACTTTATACCTCGGATCCGCAGTATATAATCCCTGCTTCCCCCAACACTCATCAGTCCTGCTTTCTCCAGGGTAGGGCAGAATGTGGGGGTTCCCCACGGGTGTCATTATGCAAATATCTTGACAGGTCAAGAAAACAAAATAGTTGCACCCCTGCAAAAAACCCTAAACCCTAATAGTCATTAAGTTGGATAAAAAAGGAAAAAAAACAAATACCAAGGACAGAGTTACATGTTTGAAGACCAGCTAACCTGTACTGTCATAAACTAGGGAAAGAATACATGAGAGGTCTGAATATAGTGAGAGACTGAAAAAAATCAGACATTCTTATAGTAGGCACAGTGGAAGAAGATGGGATGCCTGGCAGTGTGTGTGTAGTCAGCATTCTGGAGGATGTAGTTAACCTTTCACCTGGGAATGGTGAATTATCCTGGGAAAAAGAGAATGGCTTAGCTGGTATAGTAAAATGAATAGTAAAAGGATTTTTTTTTTTTTTTTTAAACCCCAGCTATGCCAAAATCTTAAAAGCATTGAGAGGAAGTTTGCTTTTTTTTTTTCTAATTCTGCATCAGAGAGGCATGAAGTTGAAAAAAGCTAGTCTATCATACAACTAGTTGCGTATTAACAGGTGAAACCATACTAATCAGACTTTAAAAAAAAACCCAACTGAATTGACCCCACTCCATAGTGTCTTCCATTATTAAAAACTGGATTTTTTTTTAATGTACCCATGCAGGTTGGAGTCCCGATACCCGTTACTCAGAGCATTTTCTTCAAGAAGCTAAATTACTTCACTGGAATGGGAGATATAAACCTTGGGACTATCCCAGTGTTCACACTGATCTCTGGGAAAGCTGGTTTATTCCTGACCCTTCAGGGAAGTTCAAATTAACTCGTCCCGATAGCTGATACTGAAACCACTTAAATGCATTTATATATTATGTTTTGCAGTATGTAATAGATGCAACGTGTTGTACAATTAACTGATCTTAGAAAACTAAGTATTTGTTAAATATATGAATAAATGACCATCAGTTTTGTGTGCTTATGGCTGGAGAGGGAGGCTGGAGTGACACAGTTCAGATTATCTTGACTTTCATGTGAGGGGAGGAAAGAAGTTTACGTGACAGTGAAGTATTTTCATTAAACGTTTACAGAGGTGAAATTCAGTGCCAGACAGTGTGTTTTAATGTCAGGTCTTTATAAATAAGACTCTAATGTCTCCTGGTAGAAAAATCTACACAGGAAATACTTGCAGTATTACGTACAAGGCGTCTTTAATTGTCTAGCCCACATTAAACAGCCTGAAATGAAAACTTATGCAGCATTGTAGTGAGTAGGGTTCTGTTGCATGGTGTTTCTGTGTGTTACGTGTCCTGGAGTGCGTTTAGAGCCCTACGAGCAAGATGCAAAAGCACATTCTAAGACACTGCAGTACAGTTCCTGATTTTATTGTGAAACATTGATAGATTTAGGACAGATTAAGAACTTTTGTATTACTGTAATGAAAAGAGCACCAGTTCTGAGGGAGTACACGGAGAAGGGCAATATTTAGTGAAATGGTCATTGTACACTGAACTGTATTTTATACCTAGATACCCTAGTAGGTGACTCTGTTAAAGAAGAGACCTTTCCCTTCCAATCAAACAGGATAGCCTTACAGTAGTTATATCCTACTGTGCTACATACTCAGCAGTGCTAGTTACATGCTTCTGGTTTTGTTGAAAAATAAAATTGAATTGTAACAAATCCCTGATGCAAGATACTTTGAGCACCTGCAGGAAAACGTCCATGTAAACAGCAATACATGATACAGTACACTTTAAATAACAGACAAGACAAGTCCTATACCTTTTTGACAATATACTGAACAGCTTTATGCTGAAGCTAATAAACACAATCAGAATCATAACAGACACTTTCTTGATTTAAGACGCTCAGAATTAAGCCACATAATTTGGGAAGAAAACTGTAAACATCACGCCTGCCTCACAACAGGTTGACAGCGTGTGATCTCAGTGAGAGCTGTTACAGCAGGATTAGAATCTACACTAACTAGTTACACTCAATGCTTGACGACTCTCACTGGCTGTGAGGAAAGGATAAAACACACTGGTACAGCAACCTCTGACCAGCGTGGATTGGAGATACTGTTTGCATCTCTTTTTCAAGTATTTGAAGCACCTACTGTCATAAGATCATCAAAACTTTAATGTTTTGATCAGCTTATTGCTTTTACTTCATCTCTTCCTCACATGATAAAAGAGGGAAAGATGACGACGGTTAGGCACAAGCTTGGAATCTCATTTCTTTCTCGGTCACTAATATTGGCCAAAAATGTGCACTGTTTAAGCAAGTTCCTCAGAAGACAGCTGTAGTTTCTACAGCTGACTTCTTATTCATGGAACAGCTGCCCTTACGTTTAACTTAGTATTTTTTACTTGTATGAGGAATAAGGAGAACACCCTCTAAGGTCTTACAGATTGAAGAGAACTGAATGTTAAAAACTGCTAAATTGCAAACCTCTTCCACGCTGTGCTAATTGTTCCTGATGTAAACAACGTAGCTGTACATGGTTTTTACAGGGAACGCGGTCTTTCAGTTCCCTGCAATGTAATCTGTTCAAAGGGGTTGTCTCCTGGTAAAGGTCAGGTGAAGAGACTAGTCACACAGAAATATGACAGAGTTTAAATGCCACAGAATTCTAGAACCACTGTTGTTGGGGTGTTTTTTTGTTTGTTTGGTTTTTTTTAAAAGGAATTCCAGTTCCTTACATTGGAATTTAAGGAGGGAAAGAGATGGAGTGGTAGGCACACCTTACCCTAAGACAGCTCAGCTAGAATATTTAGGCCCTGTCCTGTGTGACACAAATTTTCCTCCCCAGTGTTGTGACTTGAGATGATGTCTCCACTCCCTTAATCCTGAATATGGTCCAATCACTAAACAGACAGAGCTCCCTCTTCCCACCCAGAAAATACTCAGTACTCACAGCTGCAGAACACAACTTCCTGCACTTTTTAAGAAGGCAAAAGGCAGACTTAAAAAGCACAATTGGCTTAACTGTGCACGATTAAAAACACCACTTCATGTAAGATAGGGGTACACTTCCCATTGTCCCCTCTGGATATAAAAGGATTATCAGATATCCAAATACCGAGGCATCAGTAAAAAGTATACTGCTGCCGCTACTACTACATTACAATTTATGGAATAAAATTAACGCCCCAAAGAAATCTTCACAAATGAGAAAGCAATTTGTCAAAAACTGCAAGAAATGGTATACATTAAATATAAAACTCATATACAAAAAAGGGCTAACTTTTTTTAAAAAAGTTTGGACAGTTCCTTAAAATTATCTAGTTCATTGATTTGAGCCTACCACACACTTACTTTGGACTATAATAAAATAACTAGGGGAGATAAAATACTATTAAAATGCTTCAGTTGGAGAACCGAGGTACCGATCTTGATCACTGCATTAAAACTGCAGCATGTATGCATAGCTGAGAAGAAACAGCTCTTACGCGCTGCTTCCCTCCTCTTCCCGTGTCATACCAGCACTGAACTCTGGAATCTGGTCTGCAAAGGACTGTGTCATCCATTGTCCATTAGGAACTTCACCGAAGGACGACCCCTCGCAGTACTGCGGATTGCTTCCTGCTACAACACACACATAAAAATAATAAAACACAGTTAAAAAAAATGCAGTTGATACCACTAACTAAAACTAAACGATTAAAATACAGATGACGCCACAAGCAAAAATACCCCAACCCCCCAAAACAACCCCTAAAAAAAAATAGAGAGAGATTTGCAGTTTCCATCTTTCCTCTCTGTTTTTCAACCACCTACTCAGGCTGCAGTTCAAACTTATTTCTGTTGAGCATCTACTTTTGTAGATCCAGATCATTTCCTCAAATTATAATTTCTTCAAATCTTCTTTGAAGGGTGACTGCATATATATAAATTAAAGAGTCTACATGTTTAGAAGAATACCCCACTTTGCAGTGAGGTATTCTACTCCTATAAATAATTTTTTTCTTCTCAAAAGGACATTCTCTTTGACAAAGTAGGGTAGACAGAACGCCAATTTCAATTCTCAATGTGAGATTAGGACTGAAAATTCAAGACTTCAGAGGAAGGTGGTTACTCCGAAGTTACTGCTTCTGCCATTGTTTTTCATACTGTTTTTTTAATTACAGTTGGTGGTATTTTGGGAAGTAAAATTCCCAGCTTCTTAATTACAGCTAGATTACTAGACTCATCCTTCCAATACTGCTCCTTCATCTGGCCCGCCAGCAATGCAACAACCTCAACTGCACTGTTATTTTATCTGTTCCACCATTCTCTGGCTTTGCTTTCCTTAGGAATGAAAAAAAAAAGTACCACCAACCCTCTCTTTTGCTCCAAAAAGCATGATGCAGTTATACAAGTCATTGCAGTTGAAGAGGTTTACCGTGTAAGTCACTAGTTGTGTCTGTTTGTCAGATCCTGGGAGTCAGCTGGAGTTTGGGAAAACGGTTTGATTGATTTTAAATAAAGTAAATGACTTTTCTTCATTTCTCTCACAAAAACTATACATTCCCTCAATTATGTAAGAGTTTAACTGCTGCCATACTTCAAATACATTGTATGAATTGTGCAAGTTGCTGAAAGGGTAGAAAGTTAAGTATTTGTTCATAAGTAATGGTTCACAGACTGAATGCCCCAAGCACCGCACTTTACCAGTTCCATCTGAAGAGAAATTGCACTGTTCGCTTTCATACAGTGCACGATCACAGTAAGCTCCTCCATACGCTGCTTCATAACCTGGATCGTATTTTTCTTCTTTGACAGCCATCTTTTTAGCATCCTCTGCCGAAAGAGAAGACCTCAATCTATTAGTATTAGTATTAGTATACTATTAGTATTCAGAACAAAAATGATCACAGAGTGTTTTTATCGGAGAACACTTGAAAAAACAGCCACACATTTTACAAGATAATTCTTGCTCCCCTTAGATGATTAAGATTGTACTAAAAAGAGAGTGGAATGTGTAATTCTACGCCACATGATTTAGAGAAGATGGCACACCTCTTCCCTTAAATTCCTTATTTCTTTTTGCTTGGGAAACTGCTGGTTGTGTTGTACGTTACACTACATTTTAATAAAGGACTAACAAAATAACCACTATACCTTGCGCAAGTTGCAAGTCAAATGTGTACTGCACCTCCTGCACCTCTGTGTTTGGTGCGATGCCTTTCAGTTGATCCCTTAAGTCTTTCAGCTTTATGTAATAATGAACTTTATCTTGCGCACGAGGAAACTGAGCACATCTTGCGCTGGATGACGGCATAACGTAGCAGAGCTTGAGACAAAGAGCAAGAAAAACAGCATTACTGGTCCCTGAACTATGAGCTAATCTTTAGTGCATCGAGAATAACTTAACAGCTAAGCTCACTGTTTTAACCCTTTGTACAAACTTCAACTAATGCCACGGGTGGTTGTGGGGGAGGATAAAAGGAGCCTTTCATTTTCCTTGGCCAGCTAGACGTCTTGCCCTAAAGAGAGGGACTGATTATCAGCTGCTGAAGCAAGGACAATTTTCACCAGTTGTTTATGCGCTGCAGAAGAAGCGGCACCGGTATGTGTTACAAGAAGTACACTTTACAAGCGTATGCCAGACAGTGGAGCATACTCCAGCGCTCCCCGAGCAAGCGAAGCTCTGAGCCAGAAAGTCCCCAGTGGAGTACGTGATAGCATGCAAACACCCCAAACCAGTGAGGGAGGCATCACAGGTTCATTAGCCTGGCTTCTTGGCCAAGTGCGTCTGCATCGCACTTGCCAGGGTTTGAAACTCTGGAGTTCGTGTGGTTGAAGCCAGCCTAAGCGTCTCTATCTGTTAGGGCCAACAGCCCTAACCAGACGTAAAGTTAGTTCAGAAAAAAGGAACTGTATCCAATACTTTTATTAGCGTGCAGTATTTACGAACAAGTACTTGTAAATAGGATTATTTATCTTTCTTACAAATACATCTACTGCAGAAGTGTTTAAGAGCTACTTAAGAAGCAAGCGCTTTATCACCAACGGTTCTTCAGGCTCTGATGGCAACACTTCACCTTTAGAGAAGGACAGCTTAAACTCAGCTTAAACTTGCAGCACTAGTACTTTGGGACAGAAATAAAAAGAAAAACCACCCAAACTTTTGAACTGACAAGGTAGTGACGCTCTGGAATAAGCTACCTTGGCAGCTAGTGTAACTGCCTTTGCCTTAACCTGTTTATAAGAACAGGTTAAACAAACCTTTGTGATGATACATAGCTGGTCTCTTGAGATACCTTCCAGCACTAGACGTCTATGACTAACGCACTCTTCATCAAACTGTTTGTTTTATCTGAAGTGTCTGATTTAATTTCAAGCTGAAAATCAGCTTAAGAAGACTGAGTCTGATGGAAGGAAGTGCTTGGGCATGCCCGGATCCAGTAATGCTGTAGCTGTAGTGTCTAATAGCACAATGATGGACTTAACTGTCATCTATTTTCATCTGATTTTCTGTGTCCAGTTCCCTGTATGTTTGTATTACTGAATTTTGATATTGAACGTGACCATGGTGCTCGTAGTGCCCCAGAGCGGGAGAAAGAATAGTTATCATAAGAGCGTGTATGTTTTATTCATGTTTTAGATAGTCCTCAGAGAATGCACTAACCTACTAACCATAATACACCATTTCCCAAATAAAGTCTGCAAGTCTGAAGAAGCTGCATTAAAGATGTGTCTGAAAATTGCACTATCCCCCTTTCTCTATTTAAGTAAAAGCCTTCCACATCCCTTGTACTTTGGGCAAACGTTGACGTTATCGTAAGCATGTGCAAGTCCTGAGACTTTGTTAGTTTTGAAATAACCAAAATGGAGTGCCCTGGTTTTGTTTCTCAGCATCAATACTTACCGTTTCTGTATCTGGCACCTTGTGTGGCTGCAGTCCAAATTCCAAGTTCTTAACTTTTATTCCAAAAACTTCTTTACTAAAAATTTCATAAATACCTAAAATGAAAAGAAGATAGGATAAGTGGACAAAAAAAAAGCTACTGACAAAACGACTTCATTTAAAAATCAAGGTTCTCACATTTTCCATTGAAAGCTGCTATACGAGGTTTATACTTTTGTAACTTCTGCATCAGAATCCGCCCTCCTTCCCGAAACTCTTTGCTAAAATAGAAAGTACTCAAAATTATAATCACAACTATTAACTCATTAACAAGCACAATATTCCCCCTTGTTATCCTACCTGGAGAGGTCTTTGCTTCCAGGTGTTGTCCTTTCAACCATGTTTGTAAATCCAATCCCATATTTATGTGGCAAGGTGTGGTCATCCATATGGTTCAGCTGTTCATTACTTAGACCAGACATGAACAGACACTTCCCTGTGAAGTAGGAAGATATGCTTTTGCCTTTTTCTAAGGAAAAGAAAACAAAACCAAAAAACCCCCTCGACTATCAGAGTACTGGAATGCTAAAGGAAGAGTCTATGTTAACAGAGCATCAGTTAATTTCGGAAGACTATTGCCCTATCTAGAAAAGTTTAAAATAGCCAAAATTGCTTTATCTGCTGCAAGAGCATAGAAAATCCCCAGTGAACAACAGGAATTCCTCACCATGATCCTGTGTATGGAAACCAGACTTTTAGAATAAAAGTCAGAAAGAGCTTTACATTTTGTGATTCACTTAAGCAGGGAGTGAATGTGATCAATATGGATTTTTGTGGGAAAGAATGTAGCAAATACAACAAGCGTCAGTTTTCTTTTACAACCTTGCCATCGCTTCTCCTTGCACTGGGCCTCTCTGACAGAACCTGTTGACATCTTACATTCATATTTAGTGTATTAAAGTATAGTTTGGGTGATGTGCACTGCCAATCTAAGCACAAATTAACCATAGCTAGCTCCTAATGATTCGGGAAGCTTACAAACACCTGGATTTGTCAGAGCATGCGTATCCCGTCTGCTTCTCGGTAAAGGCAGCTATTAGTCTGGCTAGTCCGCAGAATGCTAGAGAAATACCCAAGCCTGATTTACAAGTCTGTTGGACACCAGAAGCCTTTTGGCTGGAGTATCACAGGGCTGCAAATTAGCCCACATGGAGCTCCACAGCTGAAATGGCTCCGAGTAAGCAAAACAGAGCATTTCAGAGTTCAGGTATGATCTTTCTTTACGAGAACATGCTGCAGAAAATGTTATTTAAATGGAAAAATACCTAGGAAAAAATATCTGTCTGGAGAATCAGGTGTGCTAGATGCACGTGCCTACTGGGAAAGGGCAACGGTTTTTGCTTTTTCATCAGTCAGAAAGCTTGTTTAGAAGAGATGAATAAATGCAAACAGAAGAGGCCCTGCTGAAATGCATTTTTGGGAAAATGTGTGTAGTTTTATTTTGTATCAGAAATTGATGCCTATTGACTTACCCTCGATAACTCAAGTACTAGAGATGTAATTTTTATTCCTTATGTTGCACACTAATACGCCAAGAAGTTATCTCGTAATACTGTGTTTACATGACAATTCTAAACCTGCATTGAAAGTCACCAATTATTCCTCTTTTATTCCTTTTTATGCATGGTATTTGACAGAAGCAGTTATGGGATTTAAACCACTCTTGAATAGTTAAAAGCAAAATCCCTCTCTGCATCAAAAAAAAAAAAAAGGCAAAAACCAAAAACCAAACCAGTTTAATTAAAATGCCACAAGTTCTAACAAAGTTCTGCAAATTCTGTAAGAAGAAAGGAAAACAAAAACGTACAAAAATGGTTTCCAGGTCCAGGGTAATGATGTCCTTTGTAAGCTGCCATCAAGCCAGGGTTTATGCCAATCTACAAAGATACCAGTCCATTTTAACGATGAGAACATGGCTTGCCAGTCAGGAATTTAATCAAGTTACAGTAAGGACGCTTACTCAATTCTCTTTAAGTTACCATCAATAAACAAAACTGTGTTAATGGTACCTTCCATCATTATTTTAAGAAAATGACAATTTTACAGCGGTGTCTCATTTAGATGTGCAATGCCGGAAGAGCAGCTCACAGTGTGTTTTACAGCCACTGGTGCAGCACTTCAGTAAATGAAGTGTCAAGTAACGGTCTCTCATAACTATGTATTATATGTAAGCCTTGGACTTCTCGGAAGTTACAACTACATTACTATGATTTTTAACAGAAAATGCAAAGCAGCTCTACACACAGGAAACAGTTTATATACTTTATCTTGCAAGATCTTGCCATATAAGCAATATAGATAAGTAAGCAGAAGGAATGAAAATCATAACCAGCGAGTACAGACTATTCACTTTTCTACCTAATCTTGTAACTGTGAGTTACTTACTATTACAATGTCCAGATCAAAGGTCAAAATATCAGGTAAAGTCTTGGTCAGAAGTTCAGCTTCAGATACACCATTAAAACGGTCCACTTTTCTTTTGACTTTAAAAGTATCTGTGATCTTTTCTTGTTTGCCTTTTGACTTGGCTGATTTTTCTTTTTTAGCAGCAGGCTTTTTGGGTTGCTTTGGCTCAGTTGCTTTGGCTTTTCTTTTCCTTCCTCCTTTTTTAACTTCTGAAACACACAGCAAATATCCTTTTTGTACGTTTCTAGTATTGCAGTGTGGATATTCAAAAAGACTGAGCTAAATGTATGGACACAAAAAGAAAGCAGACAGATAAATTTACCTTCAAAATTCATTAAACAATTACCAGGTGAATCTCCGTTTTGCAGGCTCAACACAGAGCTAGCTTGGGTGTCTCTGTACCACAGACACACACACTACTCACAGGCAGCTACGCTGACTTAGGATACAAACCAAGAATAACCTCGTGACTAGGTTATGTTGTTTACATGCTGTGTGCAACAATCCTTTGGAAACAGTTTCATCTCTTTTGGAGAATATGCCAGAACATCAAAGCTTAGGTTCCAAGGGATGCAATAGTAAGCTCTAGCCTACTGTTCACACTTCAGCTTCTAAATATGAAAGTTGCTTGTTACAGATTACATAACGCATTGAAGAAACTGAACAGCATGTCAAGAGCAACAGGTCTCAAGGATTACCTACAGTGTAAGGTATAAGCTTGTCAGGAACACAAACACATAGGCTGAACGCTGCATAAGCTATTTACAATTTATTGTCTACAGAACAGATACTGTCCAGTGCATCATATAGCAAGGTGACGTATGAGAGCTTCAGGATCTCAATTTGAAGGAGTGACACCAAACATTAATTTTTATTTACAAAATGCAAACAAAGTAATCACTGTTCACTCAACATTAATTTTTATTTACAAAATGCAAACATAAAGTAATCACTGTTCACTCAGTGATTTGAAGCTTCCTCATCTTCTGGCCCCTAAAGCTTAGAGATTCAATCAGCACAGGTAC
This sequence comes from Aptenodytes forsteri, assembly GCF_000699145.1. Taxonomy (NCBI): domain Eukaryota; kingdom Metazoa; phylum Chordata; class Aves; order Sphenisciformes; family Spheniscidae; genus Aptenodytes; species Aptenodytes forsteri. The sequence goes on along the minus strand of NW_008796213.1, from coordinate 6,465,352 downwards.
TGGTCATGACATGACCACCCAGAGATTGCTCTCTATCCTTGTTCATTGATAATGTCAAGTTGCAGAACACAACTTCAAAAGTATGCAAACATATTTAGCAGCAATCAGCAAAGAGCCAAGGTAATCTATTGCTTTAAAATTGAGACTTCATCTTATTTGCAAAATTTCTAGACGAAACTCTCCCTCAGATAAGAAAGAAATACGGTGGATACCAGGGCACTGCCCTAAGTCTGCAAACTTTTTTGGGGCTGTTTTTGTTTGCACTCAGCTTTCTTACAAGAAGGACAGAAGTCGTGTGAAATTCCCACCGCGTCATTGGAGCAACTGCTTAGGAAAGCTGTAAGTAACAGTACTCAAGCTATAGTGTAGCTACAATGAAGAAAAGACTAGAAAGGCACAGACTTGGTGAGGCACAGAAGCAGCTTTTTCTTTCCTACCCCTTGAAGAACTAGGGGGTTTTTCACGTGACGGCAAAATGCCACAGATACTCTGACTGCTCTGAGTTGGATGTATTTCATTCACGTGACGGCAAAATGCCACAGATACATCCAACTCAGAGCAGTCAGAGTATTTCAGATGAAGCAGGATAACGTTCTCCTAACTCTCATGCTCATCAGGTACCTACCAACCAGCCACTGTCATGAAAGACGAACAATGCCAGGGCAGCCTTTCAGGCGCTAATCCTAAAAATTTTACTTTTTTCATCACAGCAGGTAGCTGGACTCCAAATCTTTGCCTTTCACATATGCTCCTGTAAATTTCACACACGTTTGGTAAATCTTCAAGCCCTGTCTTTCAAGGCCTTACTCAACTTCCAATTCTCGCAAAAATACTAGGGAACAGCTTCGTAACAGAAGATTACGGTTGTCTAAAAATACTTGAAAGTGCAGTCAAACAGCATGCTTATGGTGACATCATGTTATCCAATAATAAAGCCGCAAAAGAAGCCTAACTATATAGCACTTAAGATGCGTCCTAACTGTAGTGAAGAATACAGTGAATAAATAGAGCAGTTGCAACTGTTTTAAACTGGAGGTTTTCTTCCTATGATTTCATCTGGCCAAGCATTACAACTAAAAAAGAAAAATTGACGCTTATAAAAGGATGCACTTAAACAAGCAATGTCATTGCATGAACTGGCTGATAGATTACCTTGGTACGGAGAGCGCTGACCTATACCTATATATTAAAAGCAAGATGAAACTTGGTGTGTGAATATTTGCTGTAGAATCAGAACTTAAGCATGGTAGAGATCACTGCCTTTTTTATGTGGTAAAGAGCAAGCGTAAGACTAACAGAACAAGGGATCTTTTCTTGGCATGGTTAGTGTAAAGCCTAAGTGTACAAAATCCTAGTGGGGGAAAAGAAAGGCAATGTACAAGTGCATAAAGTACAAGACTTGTGTCACATACAAACAATGCTGGAAAGTGTCCTGTATTTGTTTAAACAAACCTCATTAAAAACAATCAATCCTTAGTGTATATAAGCAATTAACTACTTGTGATTACTACAACACACTAAAACACCATTTAAACAAAAATATTTCAAATAAACAGTACTATACTGTACTTCTCTGGCAGAAGTTAAAAAATATTTTTAACTCAGACTGAGAAAAGATAATGTCTCTAACATAATATTAAAACCCACGAAAAATCAGCTAAAAATGATACGTTTAGCTACTGAAACAAAAATCTGCTCTTCCTGCAACGAGATAATTTTTTGAGACTGAACAATGTGAATACTATCACCTGGGTTTACTTCTTATCTTTTTAATTGTCTGGTAACAAACATTACTTAAAGAATACAATGAATCAATACTTCCTCAAAGAGCATCAAGAAATCCAATAGGCCCCCCCCCCCCCCCCCCCCCCCGACGGTTACTAATGTCTTAGCTCCCTTAGCACAGCCCAGTCAAACTACCTTTTGGAGGCTCCTGAGCAATGTTTGGCTCTGGAACGCCCTCTAGAGTCGGCTGCTCAGTCATGATTTCCATGTTAGGCGCTGCAGTCATCATTTGATGGAACGGAAACGTGTAAAAAGCTTGAGCTTGCTGAAGATACGTGTAGTATCTTAGAAAGGGAGAAAAAAAAGAGACATAATTTATCAGCAATTTAGAAATTTAGCGATGTGCCAAACAGACTGTAAACATCAATCTTTATCAAGGCTGGCATGTACTGCATTTAAGTTCTCCAACGACTTTATTAACAAGGCAGTAAATTATCCAAATCCACTAAGCAGTCTGAGTGCTTAGCTGGTATCAGGGGATGTTAAACCCAACATTAACAGTACAGTTCTCTCGTGATTACTATAATGTGGAAGAATCACAACATTTATAAGTGAAGCATAGGGCTTTTCCCCTTTTTTTCTCAAAAACCACTATGTAGCACACATTACCAAGGCAAACTGTCTATCAAACATACCGACAATTTACAACACAAGCGAGTTAAAACTCTCCGGACTTCAAGTTGCCCAAGTTTTAGATTTTCTTAATGTTACATCAGTTACTTTGTCTGATATGATACAGAATGGATAAATCATTCTGGTCTACAAAGCATTATGAATACACACAGCATTAGTTACTATGCAGATTATTAAACAGCTTTAACAAATCGCGTGGCAGATGTTGTCCAGTTATCCCGCACTGGATCCTAACAGAAATATTGCACTTATTCTACGCAGAAGTGTTCACACACACACACATTCAGTCTCCTTCCATGCACAAAGACATTTTTCCATATACAGCTCTTTTGCTCCACACATTTATTAGTCACGTACAGCCCACACACCCCAACACAAACTTCTGCTTCATACTGTCATTCCCTTCTACCTATGCAGCCACCGCCTTGTCCATAGATTCTACTGCCATACAAACACATAGAAAAGATTTCATGAACAGTAAGTTTTCATGAAATAATTTTATCACCTCAGAGCTATTCAGAAAAACACAAAATAATTTTTAGATATACAGAAATATCTCAAAAGAAGGGACCATTCTCTATTACACAATGGGTTTTTAAGAATATTTAAGAATCCCACTGTAACTCAGATTTATGCCAGAACAGCCCACGGTCTTGTGATCAGGCCACTGATTTTGAACCAAATACCTGCCCTGAATCAAGGAGAATAAATTTGAACGTAGGTCTGTCAGATTCCTGGGGAAGTTGCCTAACAAAGTCACAAAGGATTTTCAGAGTACAGTAAATACCTCACCCCTCCCGCTGGAAGAGTTCCATTTTATATAAAATACTTGTGCAGTTACTGAACAGAACAAAACTGATCCTCAGATTTGTATTAGGAAACACAACTGAGACATGTACAATCCAGTTCATAATGTAATAAATGCTTAATTATACAGAGCAGAACAGAGTGAGTAAGAAAGACGCGAAAGCGTCTAACCCAAGAACAGTCTCTAACAAGAAATCTTCTCGTAATACGTCTTCTTATTTTATGTGCATATAAAGTCTCCTTCGTATAAAGGCAATAAAATTCCCTTTAAACAGAGGAAAATTTGCATCGTATCATGAACAAGTCCTCTAACCACACGGTAATGAGATGAAAGACAGCTTTTACCCCCACCTCTAACCCTCATATGCATCCCTTTAAACAGAGGAAAATTTGCATCGTATCATGAACAAGTCCTCTAACCACACGGTAATGAGATGAAAGACAGCTTTTACCCCCACCTCTAACCCTCATATGCATTTTTTTTTTAGATCATTTTTCTTGCACGGGTTCAGAAACACAGTATTTTGTTATTGATGTATTATTATGGAAACACCGGAATAAATGTTTTCAGTTCCATGAGGAAAAGGTAGTGATTTAACCCCCCTTCAGTTCATGCTAAAAATGAAGGAAAGAGAAAAGAGAGAAGAGAAAAAGATACGTCCAC
>NW_008796213.1:6445088-6460082 GCF_000699145.1 Aptenodytes forsteri | reverse complement strand
GCGGGCGGCCAGCATGCTGGCCATGCCCGCCCCGCCGGCGTGCCTTGGCCCCCTGAAGACGTGCTGGCCATGTTCGCCGGCGCCGAGGTCGTGCACAGGTACTACAGGCCTGACCTTGTAAGTGCTCGGGCGGTTCCCGTCGCTGGTTGCGTTACGGAGGCGGGTAGGGTGGCTGCGGGACGGAGGGTCGCCTGTGGCGGTTGTGCGTTAGAAAGGTCTCCGGCCTGGCTGCAGAAGACGATCAGCCTCTGAAGAAGCGGCGACCGGGTAGCCGGGTCTTCTCTCGGGAGCCGCCTTCGAACTGTCGGCGTGGTAGCGAGAACAAGCAAGCTACGCGAACTTCTTCAGGAGGGGCTCCTGCTGTGGGGAGTTGGTTTTTGAAAAGGGCGTGCAAAAGTGGCGAGAAGGGGCTATGCTAGATTTAAATAGACTTTTTTTACTCCAGTAGTGGAAGTGAAGATGACCGAAAGTTTATGTTAGAAACGATGACAGGCTGGGAGTCAAGACTATCAAAATTACAGTCGCAGGGAGCTAAGCTCCGAATGAGACCATCCACCAGGGGTATTAATGGCCGGTTTGGTCTCGTGGAGGCCTTCTGACTTGTAAGCCTTATTTCATCCTCCTGCTCTTGTACACACTTTGTTTTTTTTTAAAACACTGTGCTGTTTTCAAATCAGAAATAGGTTAAAAAAATCACCGTGCTTGAGCTGTCATGTCAAAATTTAAGCAATGAGGCTTAAATCATTGATAGATACATAAGAATTTATGTATTTTAATAGTCTCTACTGTAGCCTTCGTTACAGGCAAATAGGCATATTTATTCAGAATGATCTAATGATCTGCGCCTCTTCAAACTAGCACGAATTTCGAGGAGGTACGGTTCTTGAAATGTTATGTCATCTGGTATCTTTCCCTTTTTTAAATTTCAACTCCAGTTTCAGCGCTTCATTTCTAAAGTGGAAAGGTAGAAGCCGTGAAACTCTTTCTTCTGTCGCCAAGAGAGAGAATACGTGTGGAAACCTCAGCTGTACTAGACATCTCAACCAAACTTACATTCTTAAATGGCAAAAAGAACCTTTGTTCCTTTAAAACAAACCGTCCATTCTTCCTTTTTCCTCCTTTTTTCCAAATCGTATTTTGCTACTTTAAAATAAAAGTCAAATTACAAAAAGGTAATAGGTTAATTTTTAAGATGTTTTGCATGTAAGAATTATACTCTGCTCAAAAAAGAGGGCGGTATAACCACAATTTAGCTATAATGCTGTCTCTTACAGAGTACGCTAATTTACTGCTTTGTGAGTTTAGTTTTTCTTCTGCCACAACACTGACATCTTTCTCCATTTTTAACAGAGTATACCTGAAATACCTCCTAAGCCTGGAGAACTGAAAACAGAACTGTTGGGTCTAAAAGCAAGATCAAGCAAAGTTCAAACTTCACAACAGTGAGCAGAATTTACTTACGTTGTGAAAACTAGAACTGACAAAATATTTGTTCAACTGTCTCAACTGCAGAAATCCACATGTGAAATACTGGACTCCCTTAATGCTTTTTTTTGTTTCCTTTAAGCAGCGTTACAGGCGGCATTAAAAATAAATGTACGATGAATACTGTTGTTGAAAGTCCAATCAGTTGCGCGCCAAAATGTTTATGATTTCTTAATCTCGACTGCAGTGTAAGTATCCTTCAGGATAAAAGATGTAAACTCAGATTGGCGAGTCTGATGGAATTTGAAACTTTTAAGCTGATTAACAAGCATAGGAAGTTTAGCATATTGAAAAGTCAAGCTTTTGTGGCCACTCATTAGCCTTAATAAGCTCACCTCTTCACCTGTAGTAGAACCCCACTTACCCGTTGGCATTTCTCCCCTTTTTAAACTTTAACTCGGTATTACTGGACGTAACCCAGAACGTGATACAGTAAGTGATGGCACGTACAAGTAAGGAAGATTCCTTACTGCAGCACTTCTTGCACTGGACTCCTCCTCATGCTGGCTGGCTGCTGTAACAGCAGTTACATTGGCTTTCTGTCTGCATTACTGAGAGAAGTCTACTTTGGTCCACCGTAAGGCTGGGGAGGATCTTACAACTTAGTTGTATTAGCTAAAAATGGGGCAAATACATACAGGTTACACTGAAATTATGTATGTTTGTACTCCATTTGGGCATCTTCTTCTGTTTACGGCTGGTTTTGATGGCTGTATATACAAAACTCTGAAATAACAAGTGCAGGTTTACCTTTCAGTCCCGAAATAGGATCGCCACAAAACTCTCACACCAGGAGATACACAAAGTCAACATCCTACAAAGATGGTATGACAATCCATTTCTGAATGGTATGCAGTAGAGCTTGTGAAGGTTGGGGATTGCTTTCCCTTGAGAAAGGTACCGAGACAAGGCACAGGCTTCATCCTCAATTCTCAGGTTTAACTTGGGAAAGAAAACCACAACCTGACAGATTACCCATTACGGAAACAAAAAAGCTCCCTAACTTCTACTGGCAAAGTACTTAGAGCTCTTGTAATAGCAGGGGGACCCAGAAATAATTACTGAAAGTGCTACTTTTGCATCTGTTCCAGCTGTGAAGTTATTTATGTTTGTGTAAGTTGGAGTGTTTTTCCAAGGAAGAAGGGTTCATGGTTCCTCTGCATGGGTACGTGCCTCTGCCCTCACAGTTTTGCAACTATTGGCTGATGTAGAAAAGCAGCTGAGGGGGGGATGAGATCCTCTCCTGTGCTTATGTGCCCACGTGGATGTCCAAGCTGCAGCCTGTACTTAGAGAGCCTGTGATCTAGTAATACTATCTCAGACACCTTTACCAATGACAGCAGTCATTGACAGAAGGGTCTCAAGTACATCTCAGGTGTTAAAGCCCAAATGAAATCAATCAATGAGAACATCTTACTAGGTCCAGTTCTGGTGAAACTACTTTTTCCCTTCACTATACCTAAACAAAGCCAAGACTGACAACCATCTCAGTCAGCATCTTAATCTCAGCATAAGATAAAGTTTACTGAAGAGACAAGGTGGGGCAGTTCAGCAGTATTTTGTTCCTGTTCTAACTAGGGCAGGAATAGCGGTTTTTCAGTTGTCCCTTTAAAGGGCCAGGATTCACCAACCCTTACCCTGTTACTCACAGTTTGTCAGAGTATCACCTCTATTACGTTGATTTCTGACACGAAAGATGCATTTCTCCCTATTTTCTAAAGGCTTTTCAGATCTAAAGGCTGCAGAGGGCAGTTACTACTACTTATTTAGATTGGATTTCTAAATGTATCCTGCTACTAATGGAAACTGAGCAACAGGGAGCATGTTTTACCCCAGCCTTTTCTAGCACTCGGGGAACCGTTCTCATTATTGCCCACCTAGGAACAGCAAAGCTGACTACACCAGGTTTTGACAGCAGAGGTGACACCCCCAGAACCAGTGTGACTGCAGCACTGAAAGAAATAGCCTCACTATGACTGGGAGACGCTTCTTCCACCATCAACACGACTTTACTTCAGAGATGACCCGCCCCCCAAAAAAGCAAGCTTGCAACCACATTTTGTGCTTATTAATAGCAAACACTTGTCACTCCAGGGTAGAGAAAGCAGCTGGACCACAGCTACATTGCACATGGTATCCTCAGCTGAGGAAGATGAAGCAGCACAAAGCATGACTCTCAAGTGTGCTCTTTATTATTTCCGAATCAGATACGTCATCCTAAAACCAATCAAGGCATTGAGAACTTCAGCTACGTAACAGAGCAAAGGTTGCTTTAAGTCTACAAGTAAGTAACAGATTAAGAAAACTGTAGCAAGCAACCTACACTTCCAATACGCCTCTTCGGTTTGTTAGCTGCAGAAGCACCCTTAACTATACAGCAGGCCTGAGCCACGTTCGCGACTCAGGCTGGTCAGATATAGAGGGGTGCATATTGATGATATACTCAGAAGTGTATCACTAGAAGTGGTATTTTAGGAAGTATTAAATCAAAACCTCAGCAGCAGTTGATTGCTACAGAGCACAAAAGTTGCACTGCCACAGTAAGAGGACCATGCCTTAAGAAGAAATGGTGCACCTGCCCCATTCAATAGCTTACTAACAAAGGACTGCTATTAAAGCTGATAATTGCTGGCTGCTGAACTACACTCTAGGGTTAGACCACTCAGCATGCTCTAATGACGAAACGCTCTTATGGTGCATCCAAGATACTACTACAGTGAGCAAAAAACAAAACAACCCCAAACTCCCTCAAAAAAACCCAAGACTAAGCTCCCATTCCTTGAAGCATCAAACAGCATACTTCAATAAAGCCAACATCTCTGTATAAAACCTAAGTCAGTAACCACACTGATACAGGGCATTTGTATTCATTGCATGGAAACAGTATTTGGGCAATATAGAAGCCTAGTAAAAGTAAATGGAAAGCAAGTTCTTCAGGTCAGTGTTTAGTGCCTTCACTTCACTTTCACATTAGAAAGTTTATTTCACTTCAGATCGCAAAACTAAAACTTCATGAAAGTTCTGTTCACGAAACACAAGAGTGGTTCTTAAGTAGAGTCACTGTATGGAAGTACTACTCCTGTGTACTTCTTCCAGAGGAAGGCAAAAAAACCCCCTTCAGTGTAAACACTTTCTACCAACACCGTGAAGATGTTTCGAAGTAGAGGCACTAGTGAAAAAATGTAGTGCTTTATCCAAACACCACATAAAGCTAATATTTACACAATTTAGTGTCAACAGATTTAGCTTGCATTAGATTAAGTATTTAGAGTGCTTTGCCATACTAAAGAGGCATAGAACAAGAGTGAAAGTTTAGGAACAACAGCATTAAGGAACAAGTGTAACACACAAGAGCTTCCACCTTTGAAAAAAAAAAAAAACAAGTGTAACACACAAGAGCTTCCACCTTTGGGAAAAAAAAAAAAAACACACAGAAAGCAGGACTGCGTAACTACAAAAGTTAAAGGTAAGGTTACCAAATACCATAGAGGATGGTATAAGCTCACAGGCAGCGAGCCACTTCTGGTTGTTGTTCACAACTTTAGTGAAAGGATTTTTTTTCCTTTTTGCTCATCTCAGCTGTAAAAGCTACCACTGCCTACTCTGTACAGTGGAGTCAAGTCAGATATAGTCCAGTGCAAGCTGGCAGAACTTCAGCTCCAATGCTATTTTTAAATACCCCATCTCATCTTTACGATGTCAGTAGATACATAACTCCTTGAATACTTATTTCAACTAGCAAGTTCACTACAGCTCTCATACCAGGTATATGTTGGCTAAACAGCACAGCAGGTGTGTTAACACAAAACCCAACCATAGGCATACACTAGACAGTCGTGGCTGCGCCAGTGGGAAAGGCATGAGTACTGCAGACTGCCTGTTGTACAAAGGACCTGAACACTGAAGACAATCTCTTTGTTTCTTTGTGCTAGCCCACAAGATGAGCTTACTACGTAAAATTTAGAGTTAGTGGTGTTTGGGAACGTTTTATTTTGTACATGACAAGATTTTACACCAAGTCAGTTAAATAATACAAATTTACATTCATGAGGAATGTTTTTAGAAAAGTGAACTTAAAAAAATTCCTCCTTTACCCTTAAACCCCATACCATCCCTCAACATTTTACAGTGGAAAAAAACCAAAACAATCTAATTCACATTCCCTCCTAACCCCCCAATGCAGGACGGTAGTTGAGTGCAGCTTACAGTTCATCTTTCACATCTGTGGATTCCTGTGGAGACAAACAGAATCATAATGTTACTTTTTGAAAGTAGAAAAGGTTACAAGAACTGTCCCAGAAGAACTGAACCTAAGTATCCATCAAGACATCATTAAAACTGCAGACATTAGCTAAGTGAAGGCTGACTTCACGTAACAGTTGAACTGTTTAGAGGTAGTGGTGTTGTCTGTAGCATTGTTACAAGTCTGTATTGTAACCATTTGAAACAACACTTGCCAATTTGTTGATGTTATGGCCCACAAGCTGTGGAAATCCAACAGATAACATTAAGTTGACTGCAGAGAATTTTCTGCTGTTTTCTTGCCATAGGGCAACTCTGTTACAATCTCTCAAGCTTAATTTAGCTCCAACTTCGAACATATCTAAGCATTTTCTTCTTACAATATAGTTTGATAAGGAATGAAGTGTCATTTGTGCTGCAGTTTTCCACCCTCCAAGAAAAGCTTGGAAAACCTCACACTAAAAACTAGTGTCATGAAAGGCAAAGTGAACAAGTTTGTTGCCAGGAAGCACCACAGACAAAACTGCACATAAATATTGGTAAGAAAAGAGTCAAACTTGAGACCTTACCTTCTGTGTTTCACTGTCTTCAGCATCAGCATCCACCTCCTCTTCATCTTGCTCTGCCTCCTCAGTTGCATCTTCAGGCTCTTCAAGTTCCTCCTCCACCTGTAGGAAGGTCACAAGCAATTTGCTTTATTTGCTTAGGATGTTTACTAGTTGTGAACTAGCTAAATACAAGCTATGAAAGTACCCACTATCAGTTCCTAACATTTGCCCCAAGCTACCTGCAGGAGAAAGCGAGTTCTGTTTAGCATTGACACACTATCATACCTCCTCCGGCAAGACACCCAGTGTAAGTTCTTGCACAGCATTATGAGAACCCATGTTACTTATACCCACTTATGTATTTCTCCATTAACGAGGTGGGCACATGTGCCTTTGGCCCCTAATTTACTCCCACAGAACCACCACTTGATTAAGGGTGGGACGATACTTGAGAAGCATGAGAGCACAGAATCCCAAGCAACTGGAAAGAAGAGTGGAAGGGAAGACATGAGCATGATGTACAGACTCATCAGTTTCCCACCCAGGTACTTGAATTGGGCTCCTGGTGGCCCACCTAAGTGCAGGAAGCTGGATACACTTCATTTTATGCAAGTCTATCAAGTATCTGCTTTAAGATGTAGCAGCAATAAATCAATTATCAGCCCCAAGTTGAAGCCAAACTAACCTTTGCATCCAGGTCAATGTTTAAACTTAAACGAAGCATCCTTTCTATTCTGTCTCCATATTCTTTAGTGTCTGGTAACATATATCCCGATCTCAAAGTTGCAGTTTCAAACAGTACCACTGCAAGATCTGAAACTGTTTTGTCATCTTCATTTTCCTAATGTGGAAGTGCATTACAAAAAAACCAAACAGAACTGTTAACTAGGTTGTATGCAGCCAAGCAGTCAATATTTCACTACTGTTATTTGTTTACCTTGACTCGCCTCAGCATGTCCTTGATCAATGGATGCCTGGGGTTAATTTCAAATGTTTTCTTTTGGCTAGCATAGTAACTGAAAAGAACAGAAATTACATCACTACATTCTGAAGTACAGGACCCAGCTACATCTCTAAACCAGTGAATACTGATTAAAGCCACAGTAACAAGTGTATTCCTCCCTCCTGTCCCACTTTAATACTAGTTTAACTCTAAAAAGCATTCAAGGTTACTGAGACATAGAATCATAGAATCATTAAGGTTGGAAAAGACCTCTAAGATCATCGAGTCCAACCGTCAACCCAACACCCCCATGTCCACTAAACCATGTCCCTAAGCACCTCATCTACTCGTCTTTTAAATACCTCCAGGGATGGGGACTCCACCACTTCCCTGGGCAGCCTGTTCCAATGTTTAACCACTCTTTCAGTAAAGAAATTTTTCCTCACATCCAATGGTGAGACAGTTCATCTTCTCTTGTTACCAAATGAGAGCGCGCAAATGCCACTGATGAGTCTCGCTCACCAGGCAGTTTTACAATCCGGGCTTTGAAACAACAATGTAAGACTATGATGGAGACTGCAACTTGGGTTATAGATGACCTTAAAAATATGAAGGATCATCTGAACCAGAGGGGAGCTTGGTGTGCCCACACCAAGCAAGGGAGACCATCAACTACATTTCATGTCTGCTGCTACATAACTGAAAGCTTACTTTGTAGATATATCCTTCCCAGTTTGGTAAGCTTGAGCCTTCATGATTCTTTCCATGTTACCAGACCATCCATACTGACTAGCCACAAGAGCACATGGAGACTGAGTTAAACGTTGAGATAGCACAGCTTTTTCAATCTGTAGGAAAAAAGCCTTAATGTTAGCTCACAGAGCCAATAGCTTATACAGGGAGTAAAAGTAAGTAATTCTGAAATTTCTTGTCACTTCAATATTTTCTGAAGGCTCCAAGATGACATTCTAACTCATTATCTTCCTGAAATAAAGGTATTGTCTATGCTCAAAGAATCTGCAAGGTATGTTGTAGCAAGTACAACAGCATTTACAAATAAACATTACATATAGCATAACATTTTACCTTGTCTTTTAGAGCTTTGTCTTTCATCCAATTTAAGAGTGGTTCAAATTCCTTTTCCAAGGCTTCCCGACTCTCCTTAGACTTTTCACTTTCTTCAAACTTAACTCCTTCTTTCGCTACGTTCTGAAACCTCTTGCCATCAAACTCTGGCAGAGCCTGAATACAGTATTCATCCACAGGTTCAGTCAGATAGATCACTTCATAGCCCTTTTTCAGAAGACGCTCAACAAATGGTGAGGACTCAGCCTAAGATGACAAAACAGATCAGATGCTGGTTTAATTGCGTTGATACCAGCAGCTACTGAAACCTGTGCAACTATTTGACAAGTGTCAGCACAAGGAAAACTGAACTGCAGTAGTAACATAAGCATGGAGTCTCCACATTTACAACAAATACACAGCTCACAATGTTTATGGTACTACTTTAACTAAGAGCCGTAATATTTTTCCCCTTCCCTCTTTCTTCCGTGCTCACATACCTCCTTTCTGCTGGCACCTGCCATGAAATAAATTTTGTCTTGCTTCTCTTTCATTCTTTCCACATACTGATCAAGGCTTGTAAGGTTACTTTCATGATGAGAAGACTGGAAGCGAAGAAGTTTAGCCAGTCGTGTACGATTGGAGTGATCCTCAATAACTCCAAGCTTTACATTAGTACCAAACTCTTTCCAGAATGTGTCATTGTATTTTTCTTCTGCAATTTTCTTGATCATATCAAGAGTTTTGCGAACAAGTTTCTTTCTGATCACCTAAAAAAAGCAGCAATACCAAGTTAGAACAGTAAGGACTTGGAAGAACCCTCAATTCAACCCCACTGCAAAGGATGGATTCAAGACACTTAGTGTCCCTGACTTGAAGTGAACAGAGATAGTCTGAAAACAGCAATGCGTGGGTTTCCTACAATTTAATTTCACACTCCTTATATGAAGTAAAATTAATCAGGCTATTATTCTTCTAAATCTTGCTACTGTCATGTGTTTACAATGAAGGAATTTAAGATCAGCTAGCTTACCTTTAACAATTTATGCTGCTGAAGTGTTTCACGAGATACATTCAAAGGAAGATCATCAGAATCCACCTAATTGAGGAAAAAAACCTTCTTAAGTATAGCTAACAGTATTTGAAGATTAAAAAAAATAAAATGCAAGTAAGACTTGTAATACTTACAACACCCTTAACGAAGTTAAGGTATTTGGGCATCATGTCATGGAAGTCATCAGTGATGAACACTCTTCGAACATACAACTGAATTACAAGAGGAAACAGCAGCCAGGTTATGTATGTTTGTTGTTTGGGTTCTTTTGACAGGAATCCATACCCACACACTTGCTTGTCCTACCTTAATGAAATCACTTTTTTTGGATCCATATTCATCAAACAGGCCACGTGGAGCAGAATTAGGAACAAACAAGATAGATTTGAAAGTTACTTCCCCTTCAGCAGTGAAGTGGATGTAAGCCATTGGGTCATCGTGTTCCTGTGAAGAGAGAATCCTTTTAATTGACATGGGGAAACTATCGGTGAGATAATACATTTCCAGTAATAACATGAGTTTGCCAAGTAAATGCAATTATATTACAAATAACTATCTAACCATGCTTTGTTAGAATCTATTATGGAGACAGAAGTCCCAGATTCAGCTGAGTTACTCACATAGAAGTAACCTTCCTTGAGACCTATTAGTTTTGTTGGGTTTTTTATGTTTTTTTTCCCACAAGCCAACCACCAAAAAGTTACCAACAGCACAGCAACCAATACAGTATCATCACAGCACAGTTAAGAGACTCTCAAGTAACACATTATGCTGTATTTGCACATAAAGACAATGTTGTTTCTAGAAACATATCTTCCTCTTTCTTCCACCATGTACAACACAAGCACCACTCTCAGACTAAATAAAAATTTCCCTGTCAACATTTAAACGCATCAGTAAGCTCAATATGAACTGGAACAGATGCCTTCTCAAACCCAGGCCGCCCAACGCTTGGGTGGCAGTACCTTCTCTATGGAAAAAGAGATTAACTCCTGAGTGAGCTGCTACACTTCCTAGACTGAATTGCAGAGCACCTATCTACTGACAGCAATTAATTAATTCTTCAGAAATAGCCCATCCTATAAACACTCAAGTTCTGTTTACACAGCAAGAGATACTATAGCAAACCTCTTGCTTTGGAACAATCTTCAGGCTCAGAGCTTACCTTGGAAAAGGTTTTGTAAAAAGCTTTGTATTCATCTTCTTCAACTTCTTTAGATGGTCTCTGCCAGATTGGTTTTATGTCATTCATGAGTTCCCAATCCCAGACAGTCTTTTCAACCTAGGTATGTAAACACCACAGTATAATAAAGACTCATTCTTTACTTCAGGTTAAGTCAGTTAAAGACACTCCACTGAAGCTAAGTCATAAAATAGCATGTCAAAAATTCACGCTCTTTCTAATTTACCAAATAAATTATGCAATGGCCTGGATATTCTCATTCAAGCATACAAATTAGCGTAACACACAGGAACAAAACTTCAGTCTACACTACAGTGTGTCCTATGTCCATTTAACACATTCACTGAGTATCAGTATTTCTGTTCTACTACCATTCTGAAAAAAGCTTTCCAGCAGAGTATACTCAATTTAAACTACTCAACAATGTCAGATTACTGAAGTCCACTACCATTTCAAGCAGTTCACTTGTATTTAAAATTAGTTCTGGGACCACTGCCTCATCACAAGGCTATTGTCAGTCATTTGCCTGATTTCAACCAAGTCTGTTTTGTTGACAATCTTCTTTCCTGACAAGATGTCTACCTGCACTTAAACAAGATTGCTGTTTGAAAGCGCACACACACACACTGAAGTGCACCTCTGGAAGACTACGAAATTCGCTGAACTATCTGACATGAGTTACAAAACCCCAAGTCGGACAAAGCTCACCTTCTTAGTTTTTGGTTTCTTTTCTTCCTCCTCCTCTTCAACTGCAGCTTCATCATCATCTGTTTCTTCTTTCTCCTTTGCTTCCTCCTCTTCAATGGGTTCTTCAACAGTCTCTGTCTAAAGAGACAACTGAAAGTGGGGACTTGGACTGCTTGGCTTCTTACCAGGTATCTTCTAGTATTCTCTCAAACAGCTAAATCTCTCAGAGCACTAGTTTAACTTTTGTTATTTGCCTATCGCAAGCATTTCTCTATAGATAGCTATGGTTTTTCAGTTGCATTTTTCATGAATACATGCTTTTTCAATACACTAGGAGGTCATTGTACTCAAATTTAAGTTTTTCCATAGCTTTACACATAATGCTAATCAGAGACTTGGGTGATTTTAATTTAGTGCTACACCAGGAAAACATCAGAAGAACAGGCCTAAAAGTTAAGACACTGCCTTATTTTCAGGACACCTAACCATAGCCCTGCTTGAGACCTTACCAAAGCTTCCAGCTACCAAACAAAGCCAATGGAAAAAAGATCTTTCTTAGTAATTAGCAGAGTCTTGCTCCTTTGGTAAAGTTCTTTCAGTCAGAATAAAACCAAGTTCCTTCAAAGTTTGTGATTTTAGCAACACACTAACTTTTGGAGAGCAAGTAACCAGTAAAACACTAGCCAGAAAAGTCAGGAATGGAAGAATTTTAGAAATTAGGTAAGTAGAAGTTCTATAGTATGCCCTCATCCTTCCTGAAAGATCTGGCCAGACAGTTTTCACAACCAAAGCTCATACTGTGCAATGCTCAGTTAAATATACTTACCTTGCTGCTCCACACATATATGGGGAAGTTTATGAACTGTGAGTATTTCTTTACTAGATTTTTAACAGTATCCAGCTCAAGATAATCAGATGCTTCCTCCTTCAAGACAAGGCTAAAGAAAATAAAAAAAACCCTTCAATCAAAGGGACTGACAAGTATTTTAAAATAGTTTTACAGGAAGAGACGCATTTGCCTACTGTTGCAGCTATAGCCATTCAAATTTATGCAATTAAGCTTTTACTAGTTCAGCTACAAATATATCTTAAAAAAATACAGTCCCTACTAAACTGCTCCAATGAGAAGAAACACAATTATTTTCAGCAACTGGGGCACAACAGGATGTCCAGAAGTCTAAATGAAAACCTCAAATAATATTGATACTTATCAGGACCTTGATGCACTCTCACTGGCTTTACTTGGAACTAGAGCACCGAGATGAACTTCTTCATACCAAGTGCCTTCTTCAGGAAGAAGTCCTCTAAACCCAGATCAAATAAATTTATGTGCTTGTGAAAGCGATGAAAATAGGATTGTCAAACTACCTCTAGTTTGAGATTTGCATCAGACCAGTCTCACTGGTATATAAGCAGCAGCCAGTTTCCAAGAGGAAGCTCTACAGCCCGTGTATAGGTTTCGATGGGCCACAATGGTGTTGAGGACTGAATGAGTTTGCAGGCAGCTGAACTGTCTGGAATTACTTGCCAACAGTTAGTTGTCAAGATGCTCATGGCTTTCTTAATTCATCTAATGGAATGTGAAGCAAACTACATTATCACTCACTTATTTTGGATGTGGTTAATAGTTTGCAAATTTTCTATTAAACTGAAAAAAGCTGTATTACAAGAATCAAACAATAAATGAGTCACCATGCTAAAGTCATCCACATATTCCAATGAGTAAAGTGTACCCACACAACTTTTTCTTTTAAACCCAAAGAAACTTAATACTTACGTTATGGTTGTGCCACGTCCTAAAGTGTTTCCTCTTGGGTCATCAATCACAGAGAATTCATTTGAATCTGACTCCCAAATGTGTTGAGTATCATTGTTGTGTTTTGACGTGACAATAACTCTGTCCGCTACTAAGAAAGCGGAATAAAAGCCAACACCAAACTGGCCGATTAATTCAGATGTTGACTGGCTATCATCCTGCATTTCAGTCATCTTGTTTAAGAATTCACTTGTACCAGACTTTGCAATGGTACCCAGGTTTTTAACTAACTCCTCTTTTGTCATGCCAATACCCGTATCTGTAACATGAAGCATGTTCTTCTCTTTATCACACTGAAAAAAAGAGAAAGATGCAGTTTGACTTCACTTTGAATCTTAACACATAATACACTGCCAAAGAAAAGTGGTAAGTAGAGTAGCAGCTATTCAAATTCAAACATGCCTGGCTACAACAAATTGAATTTGCAGTAACTATAGAAGTGAGAAATACCTACCTTCAAAATATTTCAATGCTTCAGTTACTCTTTATAGAATCAGAAATGTATTTTCACCACAAAGAAGAGTAGTTTTTGATAAAGCTAATTGCAAGGGTCCTGATGTGATCCTAGTTTGTATTTGCATCAGTATTAAGCCAAAAATCTAGATTTAATGATACACTATCTTTTTTTTTTTACATTCCTCCCACCCCTCCTCCGTAAGAGATGATGATACCTAATGCTTCTTACCTTGATTTTGACTGTAAGTTCCTCATTACCAGCAAGAGCATTTTCATCAGTTAAAGATATTAACCGTATCTTATCTAAAGCATCCGAAGCATTTGAAATAAGTTCCCTCAGGAAAATCTAAAATAGAAACCAGTAGTCAGGATTTCCAGAACACACACAAACAGTTCTAACATGTTCTACTGATAAAGGCACTAACCTCTTTATTTTTATATAAAGAATTGATAATAAGTTTCATCATTCTGTTCACTTCTGCTTGAAATGCAAACTTCTCAGATTTTTCTCTGATTTCTTTGATCTGGGATGCATTTAGGCCATCTAGCTGGATAGCTTCTTCCTCTCTGTTAGGACAATGAAAACCTGTCAAGAGTCTTCTCCCCATATAGTATCACTAATTTTATCATCTAGCAACAGCAATAACAGTCTAGTTAGAACAACAGTAAGATCCTTAATCACTGACACAGCCCCAAAGTTACATGATCAAATGAGATATGTGCAAGACTAGCTATCCTCAACTGCATAACTTTAATCTAAAACTTGAGTGAAAATCCATGCTTGCAAGTAAGGCTTTTTTCCTAAAAAGAAATTAAGGGAAGAATGTATGTACGTTAAAACCACTGTAATCCTCAGCATGTGGTATACCTCACAGGAGATGAAGCGGTTCATAGGCATAGAGCTATTTCATCAGTAGGCACTAAACTGACACCATTTACCACATGCAAGAGTAAACCCCTATTAACTGTTTTCTATACAACTACTAATATTAGAAAAGACAAGTTGAATATTTCTGAATCCAAGTTCTCAGGCTCGCTTCTACTTAGAAGGAAACAGCCTTTTCCAGAAATATTTTATTCCTCCCAGCTGACTAGATCTCTCTTTTGAATGGTGTTCCCCCCCTATTTCTGAGGTTTTAGGCATGACTGATGCTCTAACCGACCGTTCAAAAGCAAGAGAAAGCCTTAACGTTTCAGAACTAACTTACCCAGAACCCCAAGTACTAACCTCTGAACAACTTCATCATCTGTTCGAGACCCTTCTCTGCTTTTACCCAAGTCATCTTCCACGGTCCCATCCACATCCACCTCATCAGCTGTAACGGATACTGGGAAAACAAGGAATCCAACGATCTGAGCCTGATCCCCGCTACACACTACCGAAGTTCTCCGCTTACCCCTCCCCACGGTTTTAGGCTCCGTTCTGCCCCTCCACGCCCCTCCCCGAGTAAAAGTTCAGCCCAACCGGAGACATCAGAGACGGGGGAAGGGAACGGACGCCCCCCCTCCCGCCCA
>NW_008796213.1:6432968-6443955 GCF_000699145.1 Aptenodytes forsteri | reverse complement strand
TACGGCGGCCAGGGGTGCGAGGCCGCCGGTGGGCGCATGCGCCGTTGCGCCGCGTTGCATGCCGGGAGCTGTAGTCCGCGCCGGCGGGGCACACGGCGCCCCCTGCCGCCACGGCGCGGGTGCTGCGCGGGGCGAGGGGGGGCGCCATGACAGGGACCTCCCCCTCCGCCAGGTGTTTGGGGCCCGAGATGGCCCCTCGGTTGTCCTTGATGCCCAGGCCTTGGCTCTCCGCTCCCCTCTAGCGTGTCTAATGCCTCACACGGCCGTAACAGACTGGCTGGCTTCAGCCGAGCCTCCCCGCAGCCTCATCTGCGGGGACTGTCAGTGTTGATGGAGAATAAAGCAAGCTGGGTGCTTAGCAGGTCTCCCATGTTGTCGTGCCTTCCAGTGCTCATCAGGGCGACCATCCCGCCGTGAGCTTGTTAGCACTCCTTAGCCTACCCTTGGGGCCGTTGTTTATCTGTTAGCGGTCCTTCCTTCCCCCCCTGGAGTGGGGGCTCCAGCGGCTGCCTCAGCTGCTTCCATGCGCCGCTGGTGTGAGGGGACCGGGGAGCGCGCACGCAAACTGCTCCTCCAGTGCCCCTGTCAGGGAAGGTCAGTGTGAAAAGGAACTAGTATCAGTGGAATAGTAAAAGGTAGGCCCGATGCTCAGGAGATGGGATGTTCCCATCCTTTTTCAACATCCCTTTCAGGGATTGCAGTTTGTAAAATGAAACACGCTGCGTGCGAATTCTGCAGTGCATTGCTGTTAACAACTTCAGGTTTTTAAGTCGTTAAAGCTGCCAAGTGATTAAATATAATATACTTATTTTGTATGTTAATAAGCTACTTGAAATATCTTATGGCCCCCCCTTGCTTTCCTGAAAAAGTCTGCCCTGGCTTTCATGTGCTAGTCACCTGTTTTGTCTTACACAAGTTCAACATTAGATTGGGGAAAAAAAAAAACCAACTGGCGAGCAATGATTTAATGAAGTCCGTACTTGGAGAGGAATGTATTTGAAAGCTATTGATCTGAGCTGTGCAATACAAAAAATAAAAAACTCGCTGTGTTTATGACTTCACAAACACTGAAGTTAGTCTATCAGTAGCTAAAAGTCTAGGCAAAAAAAAGCTTATCATCTTTAGTTATACAATGGGCCAGATAGATTTTTTTTTTTTTTTTTGGCCTCAAAACTCAGTGTTGTACCTTTTTGTCCTACTGATAATTAAAGTGTATAGAATTGGAAAGGAGCCTCTGTATTACAGTAAATAATGGTTGTCTTTGGGTTCTTCTTAATGAAGCCAGGATTCGATCGTGACCTATTTAAAAATAATCATGAAGCTTTTCTGTATGATTTACAGTTTCAATAGCTGTTCTTCAGAAGTTGCTGCTTCACTGATCACAAATTATAAAAGAAATAAGAAGGAAAGTTACTCTCCCAAAACGTATGTGAGAATGACTGTGAAAAGTAAGTATGAGAGGTCAGTGTCAGGGTTGTAAGTAAAAAAAGTCTGTCAGGTTTTTGTGGAGACCTGTGTGAACTCGGAGAATTATTTTCTAAAGAGTAGTCTGTCTTAATTGAAAATACAATTTAGTTATTCAGAAGCCTAAGCAGAGAAAGTTTGTCTTTTTCTAAAACTCACCTATAAGCAGTTTCAGGATTTGATTTCCTAATTATGTCTGTATGATTCCCAGAGTGACATATGTTGCTCTATGACTGTGAATAAGCATTTGAGGGACGTAGTAAATTTATTAGGTCAGGATGGACGGGGCTCTGAGCAACCTGATCTAGTTGAAGATGTCCCTGCCCACAGCAGGGGGGTTGGACTAGATGACCTTTAGAGGTCCCTTCCAACCCAAACTATTCTATGATTCTGTGATTCTATCTCCATCTTGTAGAACTCTTGCATTAACAGGTTTTTATGGCAGTTCTGTTCTAGCAGTCATTTTGCTGGCAGCACGAAAATGTAATGCTTTGTGACAATCTTTTTGAACTTTGCTAACTGTAATAGTAGGAATGCAAACCAATTCTGTTATTGACTATGCTAAACCAACAGAGATTTTAGGTTAAGTTTGGTGGAATCCAAATTTTATTGGTTACTTTGTGCTTATGACTATACAAAGTAGAATGTTGCTTTTGAAGGAGATATGAAACCTGATAAACCTGTGTTTTCTGCTTTGAATTTAGAGGTCAGACTACTAAGAAATGTAATGTGGTTAGTGGCATTGCTTGCTTTATGTAGATTATACTATTTGCTTATATGAAAGCCCAGTTGGATTACCCAGGACAAAACTAATGGGCAAGAATGAGGCAGCTCTCACGAAGAAAGTTTGATCTTTTTACAAGGAGGTTGGCAATTGAAGAAAATATCTTCCTTGAATATTAAAATTCTAAAAATACTTTATCTATTTTAAAACTATGAACATATTGTCAAATACCTTTACATGTCAAATACCTGTCAACGTTTTAAGCAAACCTGAGTAGAGTTTCCACTGAAAATTTATTAATTTCAGCTTAATTTCTGCTTAAAAAACTTAAGGGAGTTTTTAAGGTCTTAGTTGCACTGACTACTACTGCCGTTCAAAAGAAGTCTTGAGTATCACCTTTCAGGATTTAATACCAAAGGAAAGATGTAACTGTTAAGAGGTAGTAGTTCTTCAGCAACTTAGCTACATTAAAGGGTTCTGTAAAGCAATCAGATATACTTTGATGATGGTGTGCGCAATGATTAAAATAGTGTATTTAAGCGCTATATTTGCTCTTTTAAGTAAAAATTCAGGGGCATGTGGTGATAAGAGAAACAGAATACAGGTAGCGTCTTCTTCCACACAAACAGTAGAGCAAGCCCCTCTCCAGTCCTCTGAATGCAACTTTATCAGCTCATCCATGTGTCCGTGGGGAAGTTAGCTCGCTGAAGCATGCCATGTGATTCCAAATGTAAGTTGTAACTAGCAAGAAGTATTGCCTTGCCAGAAATAGCTGTAGAGATAAACTAAGAGGAGTTAATACGACCCGACTGTGGGTATTTGACTTAACCAGCTAAATGAGCCAGCTAATCTGCCTAGGCTCCATCTGTAATAGAGAGACAGTCCTCCTTTCACTGTACTAGCTTTGGCGTATGTCAGATTCTTTTCTGAGCTGATTTAACTCTCTAGCCCAGCAAAATACTCTGTAGTTAAATCAGCTTATATCAGGTCCAGGATGCACCAGACTAGAGCATGGTAAAGAGCAGGAGTTTATGGCTAGGAGAAGGTGATATCCTGGTTTTGATGGTGGTGGGCTGAGCCTGGGATGTAAATTACATAGACAAAGACATTGTACATAGGTGCAAATGTAAGGAAGCCATAAAACTAAACAATGAGTTTGCATTGTCAGAATATCACCTCTTTTAATACACAGTTAAATTGAAATCTGTAACTAACGCAAGTTCCATTTTTGTTCATGGATAATAAAAATGCTGTAATTTGTGTCACTGCTAACTAACCATTTACTGTCATACTGTTTTTGATAAAGAAGTGTAAGTGATTTTATTTGAGAATAATTAATGCAATCTATCTAAAGTTTGTACCACCAAATTGAGTCCCATCTTTCTTACATGATAATGCATTGGAAATACGAAGAACTACTTAACCGCATTCTCTGTAATTTGAGCTTGTCGTGGTTTAACCTCAGGTGGCAACAGAGCACCACAGAGCCGCTTGCTCACTTTCCCCCCCTGGTGGGATGGGGGAGAGAATCATAGAATCATAGAATCATTGAGGTTGGAAAAGACCTCTAAGATCATCGAGTCCAACCGTCGACCCACACCCCCATCGGAGATAAACAGAAATCATAGAACCATTGAGGTTGGAAAAGACCTCTAAGATCATCGAGTCCAACCGTCGACCCAACACCCCCATGCCCACTAAACCATGTCCCTAAGCGCCTCATCTACTCGTCTTTTAAACACCTCCAGGGATGGGGACTCAACCACTTCTCTGGGCAGCCTGTTCCAATGTTTAACTACTCTTTCAGTAAAGAAATTTTTCCTTACATCCAATCTAAACCTCCCCTGGCGCAACTTGAGGCCATTTCCTCTTGTCCTAGTCGGAATTCCTCTGCAATGTCTGCTTCAGGGACTAAATATTGTATGTACAGCACAGACTGAAGACATCCACTTATTTAAGATGCTCTACAATATTTGGGACTGAGTGTGAATATGAAACAAAGAAAATGCTGCCATTAGCTCGCTTTTCAAGCTGATTATCCAAATATTAGAAAATTTTAACAGTAACTACGTACAAGCAAGATTAAAATACTATTGTTTGTAAACAGTGACAGCTTTACTAAATGCCCATGCTATGAATTATTCTTACCTGCTCTCTTTTTATCAAGAACATCTATTGACCAAAATACCATGTTTTGACTTCAACCTTTTGTCCAGTTAGGAGAAATACATCCTGTATCCACTATCTACCTACTTAGTCTCAGAACTATTAATCTCCATCAAAGAAGGATTCCAGCTGTACTCTAGTTTTAAGAGTTGAGAATCCTAACAAAAAGGTTAACTTTTTCATTCCTGTACTATCAAAGGCTACGCAGCCAAATAGTCTACAGCTTCATGTACAAACATCTTTAGAACTGTTTCTCTGAACCTTTTATTCTTTGCAAAGAAACTATAATATGGTTTGTTTTATGCAAAATTGTTTTTTTCCCAGTTATAATTAATGTAACTTGCTAGGTGGAGGTACATTCAGTGTTCCCAGGACTCAGCAGAGTGCTGTATGAGAAAGGTAGCCAAAGTAGAATTTAAAATTTGAGGTACTTTGAATTATACATGCATGAAAGAAAACAGTAAGCCCAGAGTGTTTGTGTCTGACTGATGCTCAGATAGAAGACAACTTCTTCACTTTTTTTTTGCAATAAATGTAGGCCCATCAGCTTCCCTGATACAGCTGTTTACTAGATTTCTGTTAGCTACAGTAGTTTCACCTCCTGCTTTTGCTCCTGTTTTCCTGGGTTTCTGAAATTCAGCAGTTTGTGCAGCTGAATATCAGTGAATCTCGCCAGAAAGCTGCCAAGGATCCGTAGAGCTAATCTTACTATGGGGCTGTGAATGTGACTCTTCCCACAGTGTATCAGTAGTACGGACGATGCTAGATGGCCAGGGTCTGATGTATCATTTTTTGATGTGATGATGTTAGCAAATGTGTAAACCCTCTTTCCAGAGAGTAATACGCATCAGAGAGTGGTATGAAACATATTTGGTCATGGTCCCACAGACCATGAGCTGTAGTGAGCACCTTCCTTACCCTATGAAGCTACTACTGTATGTATCTGTGACCCCATCATAGGCAACAGGAACAGTTTTGAGAGAAGCAACATCTTCCTTGAACTCTGGCAACGGACGATGACGGTGGGCTGCTGTCTAAAGAGCTGCTTGCTGGGCTGCAGCGGGGTGTAGGACTCCTGGATCTGGTTAGGCATGAGCCTACTTTCCAGCTCCCCCTCCTCTAGACTTTTTGACCTCAACTAAAATAGGCAATAGATATGACAGATGCCTTTGAAGATGGCACAGTCAGATGCGGAGCAGAAGGAAAGATTTCATGGGGTACAACAGGACTGACTACAAGATAAGAGGGACTATGAAAATATCAACTTGCAGAGAAACAGATGCTTCCTGCTGAGATGGATTCCTTACTGCGTTAATTTTTAGATTAAAGATTGGAGCAACAGGCAAGTTTATCCTGTTACTATCTGGAGATTATAGTAGTGGGAATTCACCTCTGATCACTAGCTGGGTGAAATCCTTCAGGCAGAAGCAACATGCTTTGGTGCAACTGTAATAATTAGTAATATGACATGTTATTAGGTGTCATTCATACACACACACACACACACACACACATCATACTTTGGTAACCTCTGAGCATGACAAAGTATTCTGCAACTACCAAAACTTGCTTATCGATGCACAGATCACTCTTAACAATGACACTAAATTGGAATGTTGCTTTTTAATTGTTACAGCAATATCAGTGCTCTCACTTCACCTATTTTACTTCTAGTTTCCTGAGAAACAATAGGGAGAAAAAATAACAAGCATATGAAACAGCATTGGTACCCCCACAGACCAGATCCTGAGGAGTTCTAGTATGACACAGCATTATTCATGTTATTTAAAGACTTGAGAAACCCTTTGGTTTATTTTAATTTTTTTAAAATTTTTTTGGTCTCAATATTAATATTGAGACAAATCCTCTTTGTTTACTTATGAAAAAGCCAATTAAGTTGGTAGATAAATAGTGAGCTAAGTAACATGAGCAGAAACAGTCTTGGGCTTCTATTGATTTGTTCTCTTCTTGTCCTCTGTTCTTGCCAGGGCATCCACAGTTGGCTACTGCTGGAGACAGGGTACTGGGCTGATGTGAGATGACCATTCTTAGGAACTACATATGTTTTAAAAGAGCTTCATCAGCTTGAACAATTGGAATGCCTAGGGGCCTGAATGCAGTGGATGTAGAACACAGCCAGAACCAGATCCGCAGGAAGCCTTGGGAACTATAATGTTCAGTCAAAGCAATCCTTCATCGTTCATCACAAAATAGTGGAACAACTGCAATGAAACATGTTGCAAGTTACCTGTATGTTTTCAACCTTTTCTTCCTTTTCCCCACCATTTTTAGATCACCGTTCAGGGTGGTGAGAGATATGAGGGTGAATACCGTAAAGTAGAGAACAAATTGAATGGAAGTTTCTCTCAGCTTGGATTAAAATTTTGATCACTGAGTCACTGGATAGAAATGCTATGAATACCAGCCGTTTTTTGAAGGAAGGCAGCAGTCTCCACCTTTTTTTGAAACTTGATCTATTAAGTATGCTCTGGGCTTCCTTTCTGGACCAAAATCACTCTGGAATGAAAGATGGAGGGAAGTTTGTTTTGTGAAGGTCAGGAATGAGCTAGGTTCATCACTACTTGACACAATAACCGTTGGCAGTACCAGAAAAGAGACTTTCAGAGGTTGGGAAACTTCAGAAGGAAAATGAGATGCTGACAGAGCTTAGGTGGTTTCAAGGCTAGGTAACTGCTGGAGAAGCATTTCGGAGGAAGCAATTTTGGACCCGGATGTCTGAAGAGGGAACTAGAGGTGAGTTATAACTTTCTGTGAATTTAAGGTTCAGGAATTTCCAGGAGGTCCAAAGCATCTTTGTAGGAACTTGGTCTGAAATGCCTAACTTTTCAGACACTACGCTTGCAGGAGACCTAGTACTCATACTGATATGCAAGTGCTAGGAGTCCGATGAAAGATTCACCGATGATAGGCACGCTACACACATGGTCAGAGCTGGCGTTTAAACATCTAAAGGACTGGGGTCTAAGTTGTTCCTTGAGCAAGCACTTTGGGTATAAATGTTTCTTTCAACATTAAGACTATCGTTCAGCACACCATCAAAATCACATTAGGAAAAACCCTTCATCTGTATCTTTTGCCATTTTATATTTGAAATAACCTTTTAAAAAATGTTAAATACTGACTTAAACATTATACTTTCAGTATTCCTAATTTTTATTTCTGGTCTGCTCTAAGTTTGGAAGAAAGTGTTTGTTCTTCAGGTATTATTTGGCCTTTAGTCGGCTTTATCCCATTCCTCCTGAGACTGATGATTGCACTGCAGCTGGCACTGTTAGTGATAAGTCAGTAATCTGTGGGGTTTCCCCCCCATCAAGTATTTTTGAAGTCTGCAAGGTGCCCCTTGAAGTTTAATGCTCTGTATTCTCATAATAGAGGAATTGACAGAAGGGAATGGGTTTTAAGGAGCCTAGCATAAAGGGCAAAATCTGTTAAGGTGAAGAATTGTAACTAGAAGATTCTTTGTACAAATAAAATAGCCATGTTTTGATCATTATAAAAACCTCCCTGACTCGTCAAATACTAAAACATTTGTAAGTTTCAGTATTACTGGAAATCTGCACCTGCAGCAACATATTTCTGTGGCTAAGAATAAAAAACATATTGCAGGGAATATCACTCTTCTCAAAACAGTTAAGCCTTATTCTGATCTGTAATTACTATTCTCCATGGCCGAAGAAAGTCTTAGCTTGAAATGGCTGGCCACAGCGAATGCACAAGCAGTGGCATCCGCTACGAGCTCCCTTTGGTTTCACAGCAGCTTCTGCCTTGTGGTGCATGATTGGATTTAGGGGGGCAACTCCGGCAGAGCACAGGTTTCAGTTAAAAATCAAGGAAACCATTCACATCTTTGAAGTTAAGCACATGCTCCCATGCTATGCTGGGCTGTGAAGTGTTAGTATAGAGAGGGAGAGAAAAGCTAAAATGGTCAAATAGTCTTTTTGTGGAAGAGGGCACATCTCTCTTAACTGAAGAGGAGCTCGTCTACACCTGCAGCGAAATGGGCCCAGCAAACCCGTGGTGTAAAAAGTATCACTTCTGCTTCCCGCCCCCCCCCGAGGATGGCAACTGGGGACCCCTGGCAGCAGAAGCACTGCTGGCGATGAGGTGTCAGACCTTCAGCCGGTGCAGGTCACCAGGGCTAAGCTGGACTCAGGGAGCGCAGAGCAGCTGCAGCAGCGTAGAGTATTTGCATAGCGTCACCCAGACGCGTCAGTATAGCTTCCAGCTTGTTCCTGTGAGCTTAGCCAGCTGTCTTATCACTCAAGTGGATGTTAAAAGTTTTTGGAATAGAGCCCATGTCCACAAAGTTGACTGTTTAGATCTGAACGTATCCTTGGGAAACACCATTTCTGCGCACTGGCACTCATGTTTTGCTCAAGAACCGAGGCAGGAAGATACAAAAAGCTTTGAAGAGAAGGCATTAAGCTTTAAATAACGTGGTTTTTTTTCCCCCTCCCCTGCCTGAAAGCACGGGAGGGGGGAAGGACCCGAAGCGGCGGAGCTGCAGGGCTGGGGCCAGATTTGCTGGGCGAGAGCTCGCCCTGGCGGCCTGCAGGGAGCTTGTCCTTTCAAGAGATCACCCCTGCCAGGTCTTCACGTGCAAATGGCTGGGTTACATTTGTTGTTCCTGCTACTTTTAAGAAATATTTTATCATCGTCTTCTCCTTTTTGCATTGCCTTTATATGCTCATCCCCATAAAGAGACATTAAGGCTGGAAAGAACCATTTCTCAAATATTTCAACTATTCTTCGCACATATGTATGTGTATATGCATGTATTTAAGTATTTCTTTAACTTTTTAGTAGGGAATTTTTTTTTTATTTTGTGGTTATACAAATTGCCACCCCCTTGCAAACATGTCATGACTTCTCTCTTCTTACGTCCCAGAAAGAAGCTCTTTGCGGTACTGCCAGAGAAGGTTAATAGACAACCTTTCAGCAATGTTCATTTGTGTCAGGAGAAACACTCCTTATTCCTCCAGTCAGAGGCATCACAAGTAAACTGCAGTAGCCTGTGAACTCTAGACCTGTTGACTGTACAGAAACGAGTCCCAGGATCTCAGTGAATAGCTGGAGGTATAATGTATTTGTTATCTCTGGCTTTTGTTTCTTATAAGTTAGGTCAAACCTAACCTACCTGGAAAATAGAGAGCAAAAGAATGTTAATTAGAAAAATATATTTAAGCTTTCTCAGGGTAAGGCAAAATACTTTCTTTTGTAATTAATTTCATGAAATCCAGGTTTATATCAATGTAAAACCTGTGTACCAGTTGTATGTCCAAATGTATTTAAAAAGAAGGAAGATCCTTGTATTGGGACTGTGAAATGTACTTTAAGGATGAGACCACAATTTTTTCCTTACTAGACTTTGAATGATGATAGTCCATATTGACCAGGTAGATCCAAGTCTAGCCAGGAAATCATCTTGGCCAAGCCAGGCATACCTAGAGCACATGCCATGTGAGGACTAAGGCACAGGCCTGAGCTTAAATACAGCTCGGGAGCCAAAGGGTGTGAGGTGTGTGGGTGGAGGCACAGATAAGGCTTCTCACAGCTGTTCTCACAGGACTCTGGTCCAGGTTACACAGCTGTGCTATATCAGAGCATAGCTTGAACACTGGCAGCTGAAGGAGGTGGATGGATGGCAACGTTAACAAAGATTTTGTAGAGAAGAAAGGTTGCAGGCTGCTCAAGGTAGTTAGAGCCTCCTTGTGTGCCTAGGGTTTTTTGACTCTGAAATGATGTTTCCTGCTTCGAGTTAGGGGGTAGTGAGACACCCTGGCTTTTAGGTGTTCTAGCTATGCAGACAAGTATGAAATCTCTCTCCTTATTGCTACTATGGTGTGAATTCAGGAAACTCCAGTGACCCCTTGTATGTTCATCACTGTAGAAGTGCCAGATAGCACGAGCAGCTTGGTAAGTGAGCTACAGGATAACACAATGAAAAAGAAATGAAACATTGATCAGGATAAAGCTCTTTTTCTTTGGGGTATGTTACTCTTCTACACTGGACTTGGTTTCTTGGTTCTGGAGTACACTAGTCACAAAACTCCTTTTCTGCTCTTTTCTATGATGTTAGACCATCCTTTCTATTTCTGGGCCAAATGATTTAATTATTGCATGCAAAGTGGAACAGCTTTAACAGGGTTGAGTGAGAATATCTATTGTTTGAATACTCAGGATTACATGCCCAGTTACTTTTCTGATGTGCTTTTAGCCTGGCATTTCTCAATCGTTGTAAGTGCTAACTCATTTGGCTCTCTGTTCCATCTCTTGGTGTACGAGTGTTTCATCCATAGCTGCCTTGCTATCCTTATGGTTTAGGAGCTTTTTTTCAGCCTTTGTGAAAAACGTGTGTTTCGTTTGGTGGCAAGGCTGTTGAAAATTGTTTCCTTGCCAGCATATGAGTCCTTCTGCAGATCTAATCCGGGATCGTCTATCTCTTGAATATTCTGTGTGAAGTAGGATGGGGTATTTAATATGAGGAAGGGTGCATCTCCTAAGATAAATAGTGATGGTAGGATGAGAGTATCCTAGCTAGGTGATGAGTTGGCTGCGCAAACCTAGCTACAGGGTACAATACTGCTTAGACTATAGCTATGTTTTGAATAA
>NW_008796213.1:6423520-6432934 GCF_000699145.1 Aptenodytes forsteri | reverse complement strand
GGAGGAGGTTGTTTTTGTAAGCTATCTTTTATTCAGTTCTATCTGAAAGGTAGCAAGTCAGCATGTGGTTGTAACTCTCAGTACTTCTGAAAGCAAAATGATTTTTAGAGTGTATGAGAACTACTATGACAGATGGAAAAACTGTGCAGTTTTTCTTTGAGTCACAGGTAATTGTCAGCAATTTGATACTGATGGGTGCTGTAATAAAGCCATTATACCTCTATGTTATTTATCCAGAGCTATGATACGGATTTGGAAGGTTGAATATAAAGAAGTAGTTTTGAGAATTTTATATAATAACGATTTTTTTTCCCCCCTATTCATTCTGCTTGTATCCAACAGGTAACAGGTTGTGAAAACACCTGTAGGAATGATTATGTAACGAAAGCAGACGGTAATAAAATGTAGGATAGAAAAATAGACTTTGGATCTGATAAGATGCTGTGTAAGATAAAATGCTGTCATGCCTGAGTTAAGCTCATTAAAGCTATGGGGGAGAGCGGGGGAGTGTATCTTCTGTATTCTCCCAAAGAAGAGGAACAGTCAAAAGAGGCATGCTGAAATCTGTCGTAGTAGTTTTGTACCAAATGATTCAGAAGTTCTCCGGCTACAAGACCTAGACACCTTTAAAGAAGTGAATGCTTCTTGCTATGAGTTTTTATTAATAGCGATACTAAATATACCATTGTTTTAAAGAAGCAGCAGAATGCAGTGGATGATGCGCTGAAATTATCAATCTTATGAAACTAATGAACTCTTCAAAAGGATTGGCAGTAGATTTTTAAGAGCAAATGTGTCTGTCTATAGCTTTAGGTTTTTCTGAGTAACTTGTGTTTTAAGAATGGTGTGTTAATAGGCTGTAATAGGTTTTAGTGTACATCTTGGAGTAGAATTTCAAACGGGCCCATTATCTGAATTTAGATCTATCAATAGGCATCCAGATTTTCAAAAGATATCAGGGCTTGGTTTTCCTTGCAGAAGTTTCCTCTTTATTTTTTATTATTTAAATCTTGTTTATGCTAATAACATTAAAACATACTTTCCTTCCTGACTAGTTAGCATTACAGTGTGAGAGTAGTCATGCTTTTCAGGCAAATGGTTGTGTAACTGGATGATAACTCGCGGATTTTCCAAAGCAAGAGCAATGGATGCTGGAGGAGGCTGCCAGAAACTGGAAGGAAAAAAATGTTACTGATCTGTATCATAGTTTTCCAAAGCCTCCAGAAGCAAGAAGAAAATATTTCTATACGTTTGCGATGATACATATGTATCATATCTATTTCTCTTTTAGTACATACGTCTTCAAAACAGACATACACCTATCAGCGTGCTGTTGCTGAACTCATTAGCTTTACTGAGAAAGAGTATGTATTAACCCAGAGATGGATACAGGTCAGAGTATTTATTTCTGCTACAAACCCGACAGTTGAACAGTGACGTGGGTGTCTGAGTCTGCCACAGCCTTGTGCACAGTGAACAGCATAAAGCACAACTCATGTTAGCAACGCTTCGTGAGGAGAGAAGGACTCACCATTTGGTCTGATTGCAGGACTGAGGCTTCCAACTTAATTTGTGATAAAATATGTTAAAAGGTGCTTAGGTCTGTTTGTTTTGCTTCCTTTCTTCCATTCTTGAAAGGGCAATGGAGACAGAAACACTGACCAGTCTTTTCCGATATGAATCGAAACTGTCTGGTCTTGTGCATCTCCAAAAAGTAGTAGGACTACATGGTTGGAGACCAATCCAATAGGTCTGGCATTAGAGAGTAAATTTTACTATTTATTTTCTCTGAATAAAGTATCTGTTTTCAAGGAAACTTCTATGAAGAGATGTTGCATTTTTTACAGTATATGTGTGCTCTATTCAGTTTGAAGCAATACTGTACACCCTTACATTGTCTCTTGGCTTTGAGATGTTCATGTTGTTTAAAAGAAGGTAAACCCACGTCTTTTTAAAGGCTTTTTTTGAATTATAGGCCCTGCCTCTAGTAACAGGAAATGTCACACAATCTTAATAAGCCTGTTTTCAGTTGGTTTTGACTTTGGCGAAGTTTCAGTATGTGGACTTGAAGGTTGTTACAACAGTTTTTTTTTCTTTGTTTTGAAGTTTCAAGTAGAGATTGTCGAGGAAAAAGTATAAATTGTTAATTAAACTATTCTTGTTTAGAACAGGGACTGGAAATGGGAGGCTGTGTCCTATGTGCTACAAATGTCCCTCTGAAAACCTGCTTGATTGTGGCGAAGTTGCAAGTCTCTGCAGAATTGTAGTTTGCACGTGCTCAACAGGGACTTGGCTAAATCTCCCTGAGGATGCCACTTCGCACTGTGTGCGAAGCCACAGTGAGCACAGTGGGCTGTGGTATGACATTCATACAAAGCTTGTATTCGTATCATGTTTCGATGTAACTTTATTTGACCAGTTAAGTTTATTCAGGCAAACAAACTGTCCATCAAAAATAATCCTTTTTTTAGAGCCAAAATTTCCTTTTGCTTGCTTGTGTTCAGAAAAAAAAAGTGGTTTTAGTAATTCAGTTCTTGTGGTGTATGGGGTTTTTTTATTACTAGGCTTTTTGGCCTGAGATTTTTTGGGCGTGAAGGATATTTCCCTTTTTGCTTCTATGCAAGTTACACTTTACATGGCAAGATCAATCTTTTAGTTGGAGGTCAAGGACAGCTGGCAGAGTTTTCAAGTCATCTCGAGAATAGTAAAAAGTCAGGGCTATATATAAAGTGCTGAGCAATAAGTGACATATAATTATATGATCACCTCACCTAAATTTGTCTGTAAAAGAAATAATGTTTTATGATATGCTAAGAATTTGAAGCCTTATTAAAGTTTCATTAGTCTAAAGATTGACAGCTGTTCACCATTTTTCCCAAGCTCTTCAAATTTATTGTCAGTGTTATCTCTGCCTAGATGGGTGAGTGAAAACAACCCAATTCCCCAAGTATGGGAGGAATCCTGCCAGCTGATGGCTTACAGCTGCTGGTTTCTTGCCTGCTCGTAAACTCATTGAAAATAAGATCATAGGATGAGTGTTTACTGAGCTCTGGCTGGGTATAGTGGGGGGAAAAAACCCAGTCCTGCTTAGTCTCATGACATGATGTGACATGTTACGCTGGTAATCGAGTCAGTCATGTTGGGGGGGACGGTTCTAGTGACGGAGAGCCAAGATAGCAAATGCTATGACATCTTCTCTTTCTGCAGCCTTAAGATGAGGCATGCCTTGGGGAATGAATTTCCTAGCTCCTGCACTTGGAACTCCTTGGTGGTCACTTTTTGAGAGTGAAAGGGCAGCTTCAGCTGGTGTAACTCTGAGGACACTGGCCCATGCCTGCTCGTCTATGCAATCCAGAAATATTCTTTGCTCTTTGAACTAGTCTAATTCAGATTGGTATAATATAGATGCCTGAGCTACCTTTCCAGTATTTCTGCCAGGACCAGAAGCAGTTTGGTGTGACACCACCAGGTTCTGTATAGGCTAATCTACTCCGCCCAGAGGCAGATATTTTGAATTGTTAGCTAGGAGCGGAATAACTTAGCCCATGGGAACTCTGGGCCGCTGCACCTGGATTAGTTTTCAGATGACTTGGAAGCAGTCCATGCCCTAGAGACCAGGGCAACCAATTTTTTTGCTAGATATATGTGGGCCCTGCTTCCTGTGGAATGTCATTTGACCAGAGCTTGCTCCCTGGCCTTATTAGGTAGCAGAGCCAGAAAGATGTCCCTCCAGCAACTCCTGCTGGAGGGGGAAAAATGCCTGTGTTAAGCTGTGACCTGGTGCAAGTGCTGAATTTGATAGGTTCCGTGTGTCGTGTCCCCCCCCCTTCTGCCATGTTGGGGATGAATCATCAGGCACATATTGAAAGTGGGGATAGAAAATCCTCTGTTCTAGTGTAAGGCATGACAAAATCATGTCCTGACTCTTATAGGAGTGATACCTGCATTTTGGGATGGCCCTGGCCAAATCAAGGGTATGTATACACTTCTTTGGCCAGGTGTTTATGACATGTTTACAACGCAAAATTGAATTAGATGTAGTTTCATGGGGTAGAACGGAGCCCATTGGACTTGTCTTAGTTCTGGATATTTTTTATAAGGGCTAAACAACCTTGTGCAAGAGCTAGTGGGAGTGGTTGAGCGCAGTGTCAGGCAGAGATGTCGAGGATGTGACCCGTCTTCCTTCCAGACAGTTTGGCTGTCTCTGTACTGTGTTTCTTTGCATTTCCTGTCCACTGTGAATTTAGGTAGAGACACACTTGACTGCATCTGCTTTGCCAGCATTATTATTTTGAAATCTGGTATAAAATAATTCAAGGTTGCTTATTTTTTACCTTGCAGAATCAGACTTCCCTTTGGACCAGATGCTGGTTAAGTGCTCACCTGTCACGTAACAGGTAGCATGTACTGTACTGGATGCCATTAACGGAGAAGCATGATGGGCTTCTAACTCCTCTGGTAAGTTTGCTCCTAAGTGGATATATAGTTCAAAATGTATTTCATGTAAAAAATTCATGTAAAAAAGGTTCATTTTTTTTTAATTGCCAGTTAATCTTCTACTCAATACAAGATTAGGCTGCAAAGCTAGGAAGTTGGGCAAAAGCAGTTACAAAACTTGCATCCCTATTTAGGTTTGCTTGATTTTTTTTTTTTTAAGGCTGTATCCATAAGCACAAATATAACTTGCATCCCTATTTAGGTTTGCTTGATGTTACCGATTTTTTTTTTTAAGGCTGTATCCATGAGCACAAATTTCCTGTACCGTTCAGAATTGTATTAAAACATGTTCAGAGTTTTGGCAAGTTTTTAGGATGTCTGACGTAATGGCCAGAATAATGTACCAGAATTCACATGGCAAGGTGCCTGGATGGTAAAATTGTCCCACTTGGGTTACCAGGAAATCTCATAACTTGTTTGGATTAAACATTTTCTTTCGGGAGGAGGGACAGCTGACAAATGCTCACCAGGCAGAATTAAATAGTCAGAATCTTCTCTACCCGGTTCCAGTATGGTAGTGTAACATTTAAAGTATTTAGCTCTGGTTTTATATTGGAGTTTGTTAGGAACAGTACAGAGACTAATGTTTCTGATTTCAATTGCTTTCTTTTTCTACTCTTGTTTTAACCATATATTAATATACTTAGGTAGCGTGCGCTTATATTCTTGCTTTTCCACATTGGATGTGGCAAATTAACTTCAAATGGTGTTAGTATTACCGCAACAGAAGTAAAGGAAGCAAATAAGTAGCTTGGAAAAAAGATTTTTCTCCAAATAGTTAAAGATACTTTTCCCAAATTGTTGCACATAAACACGGTTCCACTTATTTTTTTAATACCAAAATGAAAAACATAAGAATTTAATGTATGCAAGAATTTTCCGTATGGAAATGTTTGTTGGTGGGAGAGGTACTGGCTGGCTAAAGGGACTGTAACAGGGTATGGTTTCAAAGAGGACTCAGGTCAATAATGGCTGAAAACTGTTACCAGCATCTGATGGTTCTGTGGCCTTCTAAAGCAAAATAATTTTTACAAATGCATTTAGGAAGATTTATGTAAGCAGGCAATATATTAAAGATGAAGAAAATAACATTCCTCGGAATCTTTTAAGGCAGTAAGAAAGATTTCTGATTCTTTCACAAGAAACTGTTTCTGTGTGGCTTTTGCCCATTCTCTGTCAGTCCAAGGTCATTCATCCCTGTAATAAACAACTCTGATACAATCTGTCAAATGGTTTTATTGCTTATGAAGCTGTTCTGTTTGGAACACTGCACCGCAGAAGCTGCAGTAAGACATTGTCAGCTTTCCTAGCGTTGAGTTTTAATTTCATTCAATGGGACTTTAATGAATTGTAGTATCTGTTAGCCCAATCTTAGGCTTTACTTGAAGGCTGTACTAGCTGATTAGAAATCCATCCCGCAGTCACTTAAGTGCAGGAGTGTCTTTATTAGCCAAGTGGTTTCTGAGGTGTTGAGCTCTCTCAGTAATCACAGATGTGAGGAAGAGCTGACAGGGCTGAGCAGGCTGCAGGGAGATTTGCATGTTTCCCCCGTGTGAACAAAACTATGAAAAGCAAAGAAATTAGATAGTGGTGTAATTATAGGTCTAATTTGTCATGCATACTATATGTGAAACACTTAACAGGTTCTCAAAGGTGTTTTATTTATGCACATATGGAGATCACATGGCATCTATGTCCTGAGCCTTCAACTGTATTAATAGAGTTGATGTTTGTGAACTGAGGATAGTATGTAGCGTCTCTCTGAATTACTCCTGGTCACAAAATTCAGCCAAGTAAAACAGTTCACTCATAAGCATTATGTTTATCTTGAAAGAATTGTGTATATTATCCCCACTCAGACCCTAGTTAATCTCACAGGCCCTGAATAGTAGTCGGATGCCACATATAAATCAGGGTATGTAGTACGTACTTAACACAACTGCGTGCCTTTTTGGTTTTAGGTCCATGCTATCTCTTGCTCTATCCATGCAGTAAGACAGCCCTCTGAGATTCTTCTTTGAAGGATAATTCTTCTGTGAAGCTCTTTATTTGGGTGTGAGGTTTTGTTTTTTTTTTTAAATTGCCAGCCATACCTAAACACCTTTCAGTTTTAGTTCGTACCAGATAAGTGTCATAGGTGTGGTCAATTCTGACAATAACATGAGGGAAAGTCTGGGTTCTTTTGTGCATTGTGTAAAGTATTGGATACATCTTTTCTAGTCATCTTGCAGCTAGGGTCACTTGGACTGATCTGATTTAAGAACAGACATTTAAAGTTACGTTAGCCTGTAGGATTATATTTCATGTTAACTGCAATTTTAGAAAAAATGTTGTAGGTTGACTTCCTCTACTTCTGTATATCCCATTCTGTTTAAATAAAAACTGATACAACTTTTGGAAGGAGTGTATCTTCATCTATCTTCTATGGACCCCAAATAAAGACAAATGAATTTCTATGTGTGCTCCTTCATGCCAGTTTACATTACCACATATTTTCCAGTATCCGAGTCATTACTCGGAGACCAGCAGACACGGGAAAGGACCGAGCTGTCTGAAGTTGTTGTTTAACAGCTTATTTTTAAACACCACTACCTCATGTTTTAGTTCTGTCTCTAGTCTTGCTGCCAACACTTAGGGATTACTTTGTGTGAATAACCCACTGGCCTAACAGGCCTTCATATTGAAGGAAACGCCCCATGAAAGTTGCTCTAGCTAACAGAATTACATAAAGGAAACAACTTTTCTTATTTGTATCGCATACATCAAGCACATGCTAGCATTACAAAAGCATGTTGTCTGAAGTGCAGGGAGAATGATCTTTGGAAGCACTGGGACTAGACACTCAAGCACACATCTCTTTTTATAGGTTAGTCCCGGCTGTCTGGGGAGCTAACCGCAGGCTGTTTGCAGCAAAAACAGGGGTTTCTACCCACAATAGTGGTTTTCACATTCAAGGTCCTGTCTTGCACGTGCTTGCAGAAGAAATAGAAGTACTACCATTCTAGTTTGATAGTATAAAAAATAAATGAATGTGAAAGTTCAAAGCCTTCAGGTCTCAAGGGGTGAGTGACAGTGCTATAGAACACTGTATTGTCTTTTTCCAGACTTCTATTAGAGCTAAGTTTTCTAACCTTACTGCTGGTGTCGCAATAAGGGAACATAAATCCCTGCCTCTGCAGTATTCTCTTACTGCTTACACCAGAACGGCAACACCTCCATTAACTGCTGGAAATGGCCTCTCCGTTACTGCTCCTTCTTGTATTATTCAGAGTGGTTCTTGTAACTCTTCCTTGAGAATGCCTCACCTACCGATGTGGCTATTGTTCACAATATTTATAGTCTTGGGACTTGGAGACCAGGCTAGGCTGTGTTCAGGAGAAGAACAATGTGCGTTTTTCTATTAATTTCAATTGAATTGCACGTGGGATTATTTAGCCCATAGGCTGGAGTGAAAAAGCTGTCCAGTTCTAATGCATTTTTGCTTTGTTGAAGGTGATTGATTAGTTAGGAGTTGGAGTGACAAAACCTACAATACCCTAGAACTGTGCCATGAATTCAGAATGATTTTCACAGTCTCCTGATTTCATAGATGACTTTTTTTTTCCTAGTTGTACATGGGAAGCCTGATGCTGAAAGGTAAATGGGAGTTTTCATTTTCTCTGCGCCAGGGTGTTGTAGCAAAAGAGGTCTGTAAAAATCTT
Source organism: Aptenodytes forsteri (assembly GCF_000699145.1). Taxonomy (NCBI): domain Eukaryota; kingdom Metazoa; phylum Chordata; class Aves; order Sphenisciformes; family Spheniscidae; genus Aptenodytes; species Aptenodytes forsteri. Next base: position 6,424,736 of record NW_008796213.1, on the reverse strand, counting down.
CTTTGACTAGAAAGATCAGAGAAAGCAAGTACCAGATTAGAAATTGTCTGTGAAGTTGTCTTTCCTCTCACCTTGTCTGTTTTCTAAATACTGTCCATCTTGTTCTCCCCTTGTTTCCATAATTTATCATAACGGATTCGTAGTAATGTATACTAGAATCACATACTGCAATAATGAAATGACAATGTCACATAAATGATAATGCAGGAATTTTTGATGAAAGCTGTATCTGATCTCCACAAGTAACCAAGTCTGGGAGGTCCATAGGGTATCAGACTTTTGGCAATGACAATTGTAATGTCAATCAAGAACTCAGACCTCGGTGGGAAGGATAGAGCACGCAGCTACCCACTGACAGACACTTCGAAATCCAAGGTTGATTGTTTTTCTTCCAGTTTGTTGTCATTTTGCCTGTAAAAATAAGGTGGGCATCATTCTTTTGTAAGAAAGAGAATGCTCAGAGTAGTATTTAGTCTGAAATCCTTCAGATTTGTATAGGATTGCTGCTTTAGAGATGTATGGGGAGGAATGGCTGAGTAACTGCCAGACATAAGTGACAATGGGTTATGTGGATCTCCTTGGTATGAGAACAAGCTGTGTTGGAAAAAGAGTATGTTCCTTTTGTTGTAAAGAAAGTTTCTGAGCACATCAGGAATTCTGCATGTGGAGCTGTAACCTTTCTGCTGTGGAAGTGGTCTGGTCTTTGTTCTTCTTCATCCATGTATCACCTAATTTGTTTGTTTGTTTTTTCACAGGTATTAATAGGTATGGTTCAAGTTCTCAGACTGCCAGGGTCTACAGCTGTCAGTGGCAAGTGTTTCACAAGGAGATGGGGGCCTCAAAACAACAATAGGACTTCTGTGGATTTCATGGTATTCTTTGTATTATACATTTTATATCCAGCTTATATTTTGTGCTTATTTTGTTCACAGATGTAAGCAGGTGTATATAGCATGCACTTGAGAAGTGCTGGCTGGAAAAGTAAGTATTTGCTGTTGATGCGTTGTTTGTTGTGAAAGAATCCCAGCACAGCGAGAGACCTGAGGAGCGGTGGAGGCATGATGGTCAGGGTACGTTCCCCACGCAGTTCCACTTGACCTTGAACTGAGTGGTAGACCTTCAGCAGTTGCTGATAAAATGCTGCCGGCCGTTAGGGATGGGGGGAGAGCTGCTTTCCCTCGTCGGGATGGCAGACCCGAGGGCAAGGGCTCCAACC
>NW_008796213.1:6334761-6422787 GCF_000699145.1 Aptenodytes forsteri | reverse complement strand
GAGCAGCCGGGGGGTCCGTCCCGCAGCGCCCGGCGAAGCCGCCGTCTGCTCCTGGAGTCACCACGGCTCTGGTGTCCAAGTGCTCTCCCTCCTGGCGTCTCCAGTGCTCTCCCAGTCTCAAACCGGGAGCGCGGGTAGGACCGTCACCTCGTAGGTCCTGAGGGCCGGACAGCCGGTGGACGCGCACTGGCGGGGGCGGCTGTCCCTTTTTCTTCCCCTGCTCTGAAGAGGGCGTGAGCCCTTCAGACCACCACCCGTCCGACCCACCGGGGTTGTAGCTGTTCGGAAGTGCCTTGGGGAAGAAGCCTTTCGTACAGCGTAGCTTGGGCCGGGCAAAGTGGCTGGCGTTGGAGATGCGTTGTGTGGAGAAAAGCAAATGTAAAAACAAAATCGGGAAGTTGGTTGTCTGTTTGAGGGGGCTTTCTGCGATAGGCTGCTCTTCCAAAAAGTTAAAATGCTGTGAAGTTTTAGATGACTTTTTTCGTTTTGCCTATGTTTCCATTAAAATGCTGTGAAGCATTGAAGCCAGGGTAAAATGCTAATGATAAGTGCATGGCTCTGGGAAGCCCTGTTCTTCGGCCCAGCTAGGCAAAAATTTAAGGCCCAAATACTTTCTTGGAGCTTGGTTGATTCTGCTCTTGCTCTGATGGGAAGGGTATTACCGAGGTGCTTGAACATGTGATCTTTTTAGAGAGCCAAAAGAGAAAGAGGCGGCGTGTGTTCCACAATGTCAAGTGGGAAAGCTTATCCTGTAGTGGCAATGGATAATGCTTTAGTCTTGTGTGTTTTGCCCTTTTAAAAAAAAAAAAAAATTAAGGGTAAGTATGGTCTTATCCTACACTTAAGAGTCTTGAGTGTGAACTGGGGCTTCACTGTGCTGGGTGAAAACACAGCATTTGCAGACATAAAATAGTGGCAGCATTTCACAAGTGAAATAAGAAGCTGTGTTAGAGATCTCGGAAGAATACTATGGACTTTGGAGGGTGGGATAAGGAGTAGGAAGAAGAGAGTAAATGCCTTTTACTTTGAATATCTTTTTTCTTTTCCTGTTTTTGGAATTTTTCTTATTCTAAACCACACCCAAATAACACTTCAGAGCTGAGGTTAGAGAGTAGGGTAGTGTTAAGAGAAAGTAAGTGGGTGTGGGTTGGCAAAAGACGAGGCAAGTGCTTCTAGAATAATTAATGTTTTATTATAGCCTAAGTCACCCAATGGCTTCAAGTATGTGACGTTTCACTTAGTTACAGCGTTAAGATGACAAAGCTGTCCTGATTTTTGACCCAAGGTTTATAGCGCTTGGGATGCTGTCTGCCAGCCAGAATGTCTAATAGCAACAGAGTGTTCATACTGTCTGTCTTCAGGCAGGCACTAGTCAAGCTTTTTTTTATCCGAAATATCTTTATCTCTATATCTATATATAGATATATAAATACCTTTATTTTTAAAACAAATGTTGACTCGGCAGGGTGCACAATTGACATTTGAAAAAATACTTTAACTATAATACAGAAATGGTGTTGTAACATTTTTTTGCAAGTTCACTCACAACTATGGTTATGACTTCAAGTTAATTAAATGATTCATGGCCCTTTTTATAGAATAAGAGTATTTGCCTTAATACTAGCGTGTCAAATTGCATTTGACTATTTTGTTACCTCAACTGAGTGTAACATTTATCTCCTGTATTACTATAAGCAGTGACTGGAGATAGTAGGAGCTAATGTTTTTGTTGAGGCTTATTTTGTTAAATCCCCTGACATGAAAGAGACAGCTTTTCATGTCAGCTTAAGCATGAGGAACTCCTCGGATCTTTTTTGGTGAAAGAGATGCTGGACTTTATTTGAAACTTGGAATTAAACTTAGTGAAATTGCTGTTCTGTCTCTCTCTTAAAAATTAAAAGACTGGGGTATCTGCATCTGATAAAGTTGAATGGTTTCGGATTACCGTCTGTTATTGAGCATCTGTATGTTTCTTATTGTATCTGCCTGTCAACTGTGTAGCAGTCTAAGGCATTGCTTTTACAAAAGAAATGTTATTTCCCTTTCTATGAGTTGGCCAGAGTTTTCAAAATGGAGCACTATCTGTCTAACAGATCTGGAGTCCCCACACCTACCTGCCTTGTTGAGATGGTTTCCTCCCATGGTGGAGCGCGTAGTGTATCTGTCCTCAGAGCTGAAGGTGTTGAGATAAGCTTGACCAATTCCTTCTAGACTTATATGTAGAAAGTAACCAAACAAAGCATATTCACTTTAAACTCACCCCTCCAAGCACAGATTGAAGATGAAAGCTCCTCTTTTTTCCACTAGTAAGGAAGTCTGGATTATAAAGATAGTGTATGGGAAGGAAAGGAAGGAAAACATGCTTATGTTTTATGCTTCCATGATGGTAGCTTTTAGCCTCCTAATGTTGCTCTTCCAAGTTTTCTAAACAAGAAATACGAACATCCTTAATACTGACGTTGGTGTTGGTCCTAAAGTTACTTAATATGTTATGGCTCTATGTAAGTGGTCTTAACTTCTCAGTGTACTTTTCAAACAAATATCAAGAGAAATATACCCTTAAAAATGGAAGTGATTTACACACACTAGGTACATGTGTGTAGAGAATAAGCAGAATATTTTTGGTTTCCTGACTTGCTAGAAGGTTAATAAGCATAGCAATGTGTATGTAACTTGTTTGGAAAGTATGGCAATCACTTAAAGTTTACTTATTTGAGTTGAAATTGAGTAATGTGGTAACCTTGGAATGGTGAAGCAAAAGAAATTAAAGCAATGTGAAATTAAAACAATGTCAGTTCTGCTTCTGGGGCAGAAGCTGGACCAAATAATGGGAGGAGAAGACAAGGCTCCTAGAATAATAATAATATCCTCCTCCAGCTCCAAAGTTCATTTTCAAAAGCAGTAATAAATGTGTTAACGGAGTTAGCAAAAAATTATATGTATTGAGTCTGGGGCGCTCTCAGCAAGATGCTGAAATGCATCTTCTCTCCTACTTGAACTGTGCAGAGAAAAGTGTGCTTCAAATAAAAACTATGGGTCACCAAGACAAGTTAGGGACAGCGTTTTCAATAGCATCATATTGTTAAGGATTAGCTGGTTAGTGTGAGTTAGTTTGATAGTTTCCATCATCATTTATCTATATTTAGAAATTGCTAATGGATTTATATGTATTTATTTAAATAAAACTACAAAGTGGTATAACTCTTTTTCTCTCTCCCCTGTTCCCAGAGTTGGTTCCTTCAATTATGAGTAACATGCTGAATCCGGATGCTATTTTTTCAAACAATGAAATGAGCCTGTCAGACATTGAGATTTATGGTTTTGATTATGACTACACATTGGTCTTTTATTCTAAACATCTGCACACGCTGATCTTCAATGCTGCTCGAGATCTTCTTATTAATGAGCATCGGGTAAGTAAAATTAATGGAATAACAATGAACTTACGAATAAAGAGTATAATAAATAATTTCTAACTGAGAGGAGCATAACTCATCTTTTCATGCCTCAGTCCTAGCTTGGCTCCCTTATAACACATTTTGTACAATGGCTACATATGAACCACAGAAGTCCTAGTTTATTCTCAGCTGCAGTTTTGAGCAGAGTGCAATCTGACAACTGTTAAGGAATAGAGTTTTATTTGTTTTATTTTTCAATTTGGTGGTGGTGGGGTGGTGTTTTTGGGTTTTCCTGATTGTCAATTATTGGAGTTACTCTAATAGATAAGAGGCTTAAGAGTTACTGTTACTGTGTTGTATGCATTGCTGTGAGTGCAGTGATCAATTTCCATGTGGAATATTTTTAGCCTGACTTCTTATGAGGTCTTTGATTGCGCTGTGTGCTTGCGAGGTGCTCTGTATGTGCCTGGCGTTTCAGCTGAGTTAGCTGAAGGGGCAGCGTGTGTAGTGACACTGTAATCAGAGGCTGGATACAAGAGACACCCAAGTTAAGTGTTCAGCTCAGTAGTCCCCTAAGAGCGAGCACTGCCCTGTCGCCTTACCAAGCAGCGTGTTTGCATCAGTGGCCAGTTGACATCCAAGCAACTTGGAGCTGGGTGTTGCGTAGTTTGGGGATGGGAGAAGTTACTGTGTGTCCGAAAGCTGGGGGGCAGATGGGTGACTTGGGAAACTGAAGGTATTGCGGGGAAAAAGATTGAAGAAGACGTGGACTGAAAGAGGCAAAGTTTATTGAACTGTAGGACTTGCAGGAAAATAAAAGACAAAAAGCCCACAGAGTAACTTTATTAATAAAACTGCTTGTGTATTTTATATAGCCTAAATCTGAATGGGTGGTGTTACTCTACTTTCATATTTGAATCTAAAGGTTAGGAGCTATATATAAAAAAATCTATAAATATCCCTGGAAGAACAAACAAAACTTCATGGGCGCTACAAGCATATACAACTTGATCCCCCTAAGATTTTGGCATGTCTTGTTAGCAATTTCTGTAGAATGTGTAAATACACTTTAATAAAGCTACCTGGCTCTTGCAAAATCAACATTACCATAGGAGTCAAGATTAATTCTTGTAGACAATAATTAAACCGGTGATCTGTCTTTACTATTTGAATGAATTCAAGCAGTAATAACTTTCCAGTTTGTCTCAATTAAAATATCTTGAGTTCTAATAAATGAAGCTGTAATTACTTTTTGAGACAACTTATTGAAATATATCCTCTCCTGTTGGAATTTGTTGGGGGACAACAGTTTTTATTAATGCTATCTCTGTAGCTGCTTATACTGTTAATGTTTTTCTTGCCTTTAACATTTGAAAAAGCTTCTAGATAGTATTGCCCATTATGACTGTCATAGTTAACCTAAAAGATGGCCAGTTTTGGTTGTGGCAGTGTAAGGTAATTAATCAGAAATTGCAAAATACAGTGTAGGAAGCAAGGAATTTTGAAGTGTGTCCAAGAGAATAAACATCAATTTAATGCTAATCTTGGAGGTGGCAGCAGGTGTTGAATGTAAACTCTTGCTCTTGGGTTTCTTTCTTTCCTAATGTACAGGCCTTGCGCCACCTTATCTGGACTGTTGTTTCAGTCCAGATATATCTATCCCTACCAAGAGTGGGGTAAGCAAACAGTGTAATTTTTATCATTATTTTGTTTGGCTTGTAAGGAAGCTTTGATTTGTGTGCCGAGATAGGCTCAATCTTTTTCTCATACGTACTGGCATGCATGCAAAAAGACAGCCTTCTAGCAGAATAAATTGAAGTAGGAAAGTCAAGCATGCAGAAATTTGAAAAAGTCAGAAATAAATTTCCTTGTTCATGCTTGATGTGGCTGCTTTGAGGCATGCGTGGTACATGGTAGTTTTTAATTAATCACATTCTGTATCAGTCCCTGATGTTTTCCCTTGTCTCCTTTTCTGCTTTATGTTCCCTGGCCAAATCTATACATCTTCCCAACGCATCTGTAGGCTTTTGGTGCTGTTCTTCATTCGGATCAGTAGCCTCCCCCATGTTTTCTGGAAGTGGTGGTAGGGATGATAGTTCAGAAGTTAGGAGAAAAGACTATTTTCTTTAACTGTAGATGCCTGTGCTCAATACAAGTACAATCTACAGCAGTTGCAGAGCAAGTCCTCTTCAGCATAGATAAAAACTTTGTGGAGAAATTGCGATTTATTTATTTTTTTGTAAGAATAGCTAGAGCCTCTGCTGAAGCTGTGTAATCTACTTTTTTCCCCTGAAGGCTTATAAATTAGCCATATACGTATGGAGACTGTTGTTGAGAAGGTGGAGAATGCGCCTGAGATGTCAAATGCGTCTTAGAACTTGACAAATGCAAGTTCTAAGGCTGCTGTAGCCTGTGGGAGGAAAATGAAGGATCACCTTTCAGTTGGTTAATCAAAGAAATGATAGTTTTCTCAGGCCTTGTCAGAAATGACTGAAGCATTTTACCTTTTAAGAACAAATGAACGAAACCCTTAGCCCAAGGCACACACGTAACATTTTTTTTCACGGCTAACCTATGCTTAAAGCAGGACAAAATTATAGTTGACTGAGAATGGGCTTGTACTGAAAAATGTTAGAAAACTCTCTAATAGGTGGTCTGAGCTACCTATGCTATCTATAAGCAACCTGAGGAAAGAATACATGACACAGACATTCAATTCGCGTGCATCTCTAAACACCAAGGTGTTACAAATGCTGTCCAGGGTAAATACAGTTGGGTCACTGTGGTGTTCTCCTGAAGTGACTCACCCTGGTGGTGTTTAATCAACTTAAATGTAACTTGCTTTCAGAATCTGATCTTTGTGATGCACTGTACCTTGGGGAAAGTCCCTGCTACCTGGAGAAGCCAGGGTCCTCTAACATTAGCTGTTGTGAATTCCTCCCTCGCTCCCTCCCTCCTGTGTTTGCAGTGCACTGTATGTTTAAGCACCTCTGGGGTCTACATTTCAAACAGGACAATCTAAGACCAGGAGTATGATCTACACTTAGGGAGTCAAAACAGGTAGCTGTGCTTCTTTCTTGAAAATGCCAGAGACTTTTTTGCTCCTGTTAATATAGATGATATCGTATTGATTTTTCTGTCAATAGAAGTGAGCAGTAAAGTTCAGGTATCTCTGTAAATCAGGCAATATTCTTGGGCTTCTAGCTAGAAGGTTGAGTTAGAAACTGTGTTTGTATAGTCTGTTTCTTGGTGACACTTCACAATGCAAGGCAACCCAGCTATTAAATTTTAGGAAGTTAATAAAATTTAGTTTGTTTTCAAAGGTGCATATGTTAAAATAACTTTTTGAACAAGAGGCTAATGTTCAAAGCTGACCACTACAGAGTACCTGGATGTCCAACTTCAGGTACTGTGCTTGACTTAAATTTAAAATGTTGACCTTGGATTTTGGAAAAACGTTCGACTTGTCTTGCACTGTACATATGTTCCTGCAAATCTCACCAACCTATCAAAAAGCCTCTTTTAATGACTAGTGAAAATGAGAAGCATAGAAAACTTAGCTTTTAAAATTCTGCAGAAACAATTTTTTATTTGTTTTTGTTACGGATTTAAAATCAAATCATTGCTATCTTTTCTTAGTATCCTGCAGAAATAAGAAAATATGATTATGATCCCAATTTTGCAATCAGAGGACTTCATTATGATGTGCACCGGGTATGTATAAATAACTTTGTGATGAGTTATGTAGTGCTGAGAACCTAGCCAAAGAAAATAAATAGGGCTTTTAAGTCGACCAGTGTTAACATGCAAGGATTTTGTTTCATACTTTTTTTTCTCTTTCATGGCAAGCTTGATTTTTTTTTTTTATTTTACTTTTTTTTTTTTATATAGCTCTTAAGTATAAAGTGTTTTGGGTCTTTTGTTCTCATGGTGGGCAGGGGGAGGGAGAAAGACAACTTAGAGTGCAACAGAATAAACCTAAGCAGGCATCTGCTAGTAGGAAAAGATATTTCTTCATGACCTAGCTCAGGTCACTGGACAATGTTTCCTTGGTGATTTGGCAAGCGCTAGGTAAAAGTTATTGATAAAGTATTTTGGAAGCTATGAAGGAAGTTGAAGTGAAGGTGCTCAGGTGTTCTTGAGACAGAAAGATTATAGATAAAGTTGCTTTGATTTGTATAATTTCCTGTCAAATAGTCGATGTGATAAAAACTGATTTTTTTAATCTCCCCCCTCCCCCAAAGGCATTATTAATGAAGATCGATGCTTTTCATTATATTCAGCTGGGAACAGTTTACAGGTAGGTAAAATTATTTCCTATTTATAATAAAAATGTATACTCTTGTATTTTGAATCTCTTAATTGCATTTATTAGTGTACTTCTTAAGTTCATATCAGGAACGGTGCACTGAAAAAAGCACGACATGAATGAATATTGCAGTCTTACTGGAAGGGGGTTTCTCTGCACCTCTGTGTGTACACACAGACATGCGCACATGTTTACTGACTGGTACAGTACAGCTGATTCTCCAGTTCAGAGCTGGGGAAGTTGGCAAGCTGGTTGGTCACATAGTGTTGACTCACTTTGTTTCCGGCTGTTAAATTGTGCTGAAAGACATCTAAAAATACACTGATGACTTCTCCGCTGTTGCTTTCTGTGTAAATAATTGTCACAGAGTGCCTGTTAGAATGACTTTGGTGTGGTTGCAGAGACGCTTGAGAGGTCGTCCTGTATTTGCACAGACGTTTTAAGTTGGGACATATCATTCTGCAAGCATGATGTGGTTGGAGCACAACTGCTTTGTGTCTGCACAGCCTGACCCTTTTTCAGTTGACTGAATTGATGGTGAATTCAGTTGACTGAATTCATTGGTGATCTCTGTGCGTGCTTTGTTACGTGGTATTGACTTACTGTATGTGATCTTTGACAGGACAGTTTTTAGTATGGCTCAGTTTGCTATAATGAAGCAGTACACATTTGACTGACATGAACACCACACTTGGTACCATATTTTAAATTAAACAACAAGCCTGAGCACCTTTCTTAATGTCATTGGACAAAAAGTTTTCTTTTGGGGCCAAAAGATAATGCAACCTTGAAGTGATGCACTATGGGGGCTAGCATGGAACTGTGTATGGTAGTATGAAGTGATGATAATGCGCTCATTACTTCTTTTTGTTTGCCAGGTGGGCAGATAGGTAGATGATTCAGCCTTAGTCATTGATCTGTTCTTTTTTGACTTAGTGTGAGAGGCCCTTTGGGAGAGGGGAAAGGAAGGGAAGAAAAGTGAAAGAGGAAAGAAGATGGCATGGGTCCAGCATTAGGCTCATACTGTCAACGTAGTGGCTGTCTAAAGCTGCCAAAACAATGTGTGCTCTATGTGTATCATCAGAGTCCAAGTGAAACGTCATACCTTTTGTTTTATACAAGCTGATATAGAATAATCATTGTATATTTCAACTGACAAAACCTGTTCCTGTGGTTTTCGAAGGAATCATTTATGCAGGACTAGGAGGGAACCGGGGAACTCAGAGTGAAGGTCGCTGCTTGTAAGATTAATTTAAAAAGGCTGTCATATTTTCACATTTTTCACTGTGAAAAATGCTAGTTTGCTAGATTAAAGGCTAGGTGATGTAATCAAAGGTACATTTATCTGTAGAGGTAGGTAATAGAAATACTAAGATTGGTATGAATGGAAACGTGTATGTGTGAGAATACCAGAAGAAATGTTGATAGAAGGGACAAAAGGGTGGCGTGTGTTGGTGGTACCTGGATCAGTTGGTCACCAAGATATTGTCACATCTGTATGCTTTTTCTCCAAATGGCCTTATGGGGGTGGAAGGAGCAAAAAAGAGGCTGAAGGCTTTGAGAGAAGATGTCAGGAAGAACAATGGTATGACTGGAACTGTATAGTGACCTAGACGAGAAGGCAAATGGGTGGTGAGTCCATCAGCAGTGTTGCTTTGTGACTCAGAGCGGGACAGAATGAAGAGGCAGAAGATCACAGTTGCTGTCACCCTCTAGTACAAAAGGCACATCCAAAGGCAGCATGTGATGACTGATCAAGAAAACTCTAGAGAGGTGTTGAGATTTGTTGAAGAGCTGGCATCCCTTGTTCTCTGCATCACCCAAAGTAATTCTGGACAGACTGCTAGGCCACACGTCTTGGTAATTCTGGACAGACTGCTAGGCCACATGTCTTGGCGCTTCTGAGTGTGTGTGAGGGAGGCAGTGAAAGCTACCATTTCACTCAATGTTTTCTCTTAATTTTGTTTAAAATAAGATTACCTTTCTCTTCTATACCAACACTGAGCTTTGCTGTCAGTTGCTGTGTGTCTGTAGTTCTTAGTTTTAACCTTCCACGTGCTCTGTACGTGTGTAGGACAATTATACCACTGAAAGTAGCAGGACTTGCCCAAGTGTACAGCCTTATTTGCACTGAGAGGTGTAAGCAATTCTGGTATCCCTCTAACAATGCACATCTCCAAGAGCAGCAATGGGAGCACTGCTGTAGGTGAACTGTGATGCTTTTAGTGCCATCTGTCCATGCTGTGAGTGGAATAAAATAAACTTTGTAGTTATTCAGCTGGACTGTGAACTGTGTCAAGACTATGGGTCTTTTGGTAAAACTAATGTACAGCTTTGCTTACACGGTCGTCGTCTCTCCTCTCTGGATTTCACATGTATCTATTGTCCTCTCCTGATTTGTGCTTAAGTAGCTCCTGATCTACAAGCGTTTTCTTTAGCAGTATTCAGATACCACTTGGCATAGCTGTCTGCAGACTAGAAGATGAGTCAGTCCTTCTTAATTCTGATTGTATTACTTGGTATGTGTTTAACAGTTTGGTTGCATTTCTTTGTGTTTCCTGCTGTGGAGTGGGTGACGATGAACTCTGTATGTTACAAAACCAAATAATCTGCCTTGTTGGTGCACAATACGAACTTGAATGCTGGAGTCCTGCCAGCAGTAGCACAGAGCTATGCCCAAGCCGATGTAGCATTGAGAAGTGCAGTAAAGAAACTAGTTAATGGGGGACTCTGCTACTGTAGCAGCCCTGAGGAAGTTCATGTATCATGCCCTTCTACTGCAAAGCTGGTGTTGGACACTAAACACTGAAAGTGCTAGGCTTATTAATTAATTAATTTATTTATTTTTTAATGTCTCACAACACTTCAGGGTAAGACCCAGAAAGGGAGACACTGGAATAACTGTCTGTCTTACAAGGCTGCAAAGCACCATAAGTAGGCTTGGAAAAAAGGGACCAGATGATCTGGTTTTCATTTGTGTTCTTTAATCTTAAGCAAAACCTCAACACTTCTGTGTCCTCTGCTGAGGATGTTTGCCTGCCTGCAGTGTTTTAGATGCTTTAGTGCAAGATGCTTGATACTGTGAACATTCAAAACCAAAACAAAGCCTTTAATCTCTTAATAGTTGATAAAGAAACTCTGGGGAGAGATGATGTCTCCTTCTCCATTTGTTGTTACATTTTTATACTTTAAATACTTGTCAACGATCCTTCAAGTAATCTTAAATTTTGGGAAACTGAACTGTTGATACAGTTTAAAAGAAATTCTTATTTAGTTAAAGGTTATGTATGTCTGTCTTTCCCTTGAATCTTCAAGGTCATGCTGCAGAATAATCTGGTTTAAACACTATCACATCATCAGTGCTGTATGAAACAAAGGTGGAGTGAGGAATTACTTTGTGTTAAGAAACTGGAAGCTCTAGCTACTTCTTACAAACCCTTGAGGCATAGTTTCAATGGAGACTAATTAGCTCTTTTCCCATAAGACAGTAAAAAGGACTTAAAATTGGAATGTGTTCTGTGTGCGTCAGCCTGTTAAAATGTTACTTGTTCCGTAAGGAAAGATGATGCTGTTTTAACTTAGACTAAAGTGTTGCTATGACATTATTAGTATTTTAATAAGCTCCAGATCTAAGTGTTAGTCTGTCAGACTTCCATCCGGTAATTACTTGAAAATTTTAATCTGACTTTTGAACTAAAGCTGATGTTGTTTTCCAGAGGCCTCAGTGTTGTCCCAGATGAAGAAGTCATTGCAATGTATGATGGTTCCCATGTCCCTTTAGAACAAATGAGTGACTTTTATGGAAAGGTAAAACCACAAACTGCTATTTAAAAATGATTTATTTTTTTGGGGGGTGGGGGTAGCGGTGTCTACATTTTGTTCTTGTTCTTACTAGCAGTTATATTTTCTCAATACACGATTGACTTACAGTGCTAGATGTGAAGTTTGCCCTCTAAAGTGACAAATATCTTTTCTTTCTCCCACTTGCTGTAGTTTCTTCTTTCACTGTCCCTTGCCTAGTCATACAGACAGAGAAGCAGAACATAGAAAAATCAAGTGACTTGCTCAATGTTGCACAGCAAATCTGATAAAGGCTGGGAAATGAACCATATCTGGTACCTTACCCCAGCTATGTACTTCTTCCAGGTGGTCTAATGGCTTAGCTTATGTAGCAGCAAGTAAATGTATGGAGGCATCTCTTGCAATACAAGCTGGCAGAGTGACACTAAGAGGATTTGACAAAAGATGAATGATAAAAGATAAAGCTTTTAAGTTTAGGATTTGACTTTGTGGGGAAAGTTGATCTTCTTGCTGGTAGGTTCCTTCCTCTTTCCCAAACCCCTTTTACTTATGCATCTTAATTCCGTGTTGACGTGAAAGGCCCTTCTTTGTGCTGTGGAGCATTTTGTTGTTCTCGCGCTTGTTCTTATTTTAAGGAGCTGAACTTAGAATTCCCAAATCTGGTCTCTGCAGCAGTTCTGAATATCGCCCTGGCGTTCCCTGTGGGATGCCTTGGTCTCTGCAGGTCTATGCTTTCTTTGATCTTGGAAAGGACAGTGACAGGATAAGAGGCCGTGGGCACAAACTGAAACACAGGCGGCTTCCTCTGAACATCAGGAAACACTTCCTTTCCTGTGAGGGTGACTGAGCACTGGTGTGGGTTGGTTGCCCAGGAAGCTTATGGAGTCTCCATCTTTGGAGATTCAGAAGCCATCTGGACAAGGTCCTGGGCAGCTGGCTTTAGGTGGCCACACTTGAGCAAGGGGGTTGGACAAGATGACCTCCAGAGGTCCCTTCCAACCTCAACCATTCTCTGTTTCTGTGATCTTGACTGGTGTGCTCTTGAGCTTGTTGCTTTACCTCTCTTCTTCTTGAGAAGTACTTGGTTTGTATTTGCTCTTGTATGATGAGATTGTCTACTTTTGTGAAACTTAACTATAGTTACAGCTTTTGCAGACTAGAAATCTTTTCCTCTGTTACTGCATTAGTTATTTTAGATTCTTACAACTTCTTATCACTTTTCAAGAGGGTAAATTGCTTTGTAGTCCTAATCAATGCTCTACTTATTTAAAAAAAACCACAAAACAACAAATAACAACTTTCACCCCCATCACAATATCCAGTGCCTCTTTATAGAAGTGCAGACTTCCAGTGAAGGCTTAAGTCCTTCTCTTGACTTTTACTTGAGTGCTGTCTTTTATTTGTTTATGAATTAAAATACTGCTCTTAAGAGTAATAAGTCATGATTAATTCTTAAAATAAAGCCAACACTTTTGTTGGAGTTATTTTATTGAAAGTCTTAGTTCAAAAAAAAAAAAAACTACAGCAATGTGAACAGTGATGGCAAAAGCTGAATATCTGCACTAAGCTGAAGTGTTTATACTGAATGAATGAATGTTTTAATCTGAGAAATGCCTGACCTTTTTCTTCTTTCTTCTTCCCATCCCTGTAGAGCTCACAAGGAAATACAATGAAGCAATTCATGGATATATTTTCCTTGCCAGAAATGACGCTCCTTTCTTGTGTGAATGAGTATTTTCTGAAAAACAACATAGACTATGAGCCTGTTCATCTGTACAAAGATGTCAAGGTACTAGCTTTGAAGATTTAGGTAAACCTCTACATTTGTGTGTCTTCTCTGTGAGCACTTCAGGGAGCTTCAACCTGTTGCGGCAGCTCCAGTGAAATACCTCAATTTAAGGTTTTGTATAGAGTAATTATTGCTATACAACCATAAAAACATAAGTAAAATGAAGGTAGACCTTGGAAAGGAAACAGGATAATTTGAAATTTGTTTTAAATCTGACATTCTAGGGCTGTTGCTCTTTTTGTAGGTTTGAGGGGTGGATAGGGAGAAGTGAAAAAGCTCTTGTATGTCGATAAAGCTTCTTTTGATTGTTATTAAAGGTATACTTTTCTCACTAGCAGGAGTTGTAAAAGGCTATAGGGAATTCCAGTTTGGAGCTTTCAGCTGTACTGCTCCTGTATCTTCACTAGTATACGATCATTTGCTGTCTCTTCCTTTTGGCGTATCTATTCTGCCTGTTTTCCCTCTCTTCCTCCTCCAAAAAAATCTAGTAATGATGACTAGAGTAATTTGACCCTCTTGATTCCTCAGGATATATCCTGCAGAGGAGATAAGATTATGTCATGGTTATTTAAGAACGGAAGAGGTCATGCCCAAGTTGATGGTATTTGTCTGCACAAGCTTTCCATCCAAAACCTTTTCCTGGCCCCTTGTTGACATGTATTAAACTTGTGTAGTTGTTCAGCATATGTGATGCACCTGAATGTTGAATTTCTCACTTTCTCAAGTAGATCAGATGGGTTTTAAGAAACTTTTGACCTCCAGAGTAATTTTCCCTTCTGCCTATCATTACATAGAGTCAGAAGGCTAGTTCTTGTCGTTTGTGCTGAAGTGTTTGTAGAAACTTCTGTACTGTAATACTCAGCATTACCAACATTTTGGAAGCCCTACAGCGGCATGTTTGAGGATTTTTAGGACATACTCCATGTAAGCACCAAAATGGCAGTACCACTGTCCTAAACAAAGCGGTCTGGTGCAGAGCTGGCTCAGGAGAGCTGCCAAATGCCTTCAGAGTGCCTTATGGGTACTTTGCTTAAGCATTTAGCTTCTTTCATCTGTTCATAACTTTCTCTTTTAAATAGCCAGGGTATTTGTGAGTGATCATAATCTAAAATCTGACTTAAAGTGTGGGTTTTGGTTTTTTTTTTTTTAAGAGGAAAGGAATGTGTTCTGCTCCAAAGGTCACTGGAAATCTGTGGTGACTCTGCTTCTGCAGAGGGCTTTCACCCCACTTCACCCATCTGAGCTCATTTTCACAGTTGTTATGTAAAACAGCCCCTGTGCTATACAGTTTTGTACTTCTCAAAAATACGAAGTTAGTTTCTTGGAGTACAGGCTTATTCTTTGTCTAGTGGTGACATATGTGTATAAAATGAATATCACATGGCATTTCTGTAAAGTTGAAAGTGTAATTCAGAGAAAGGAATTGTTTTAAAAACAAATTACTACTGCTATGCAGTGAGCAGGGTTTTTATACTTGAAAAGATTTTTCAGTTCTTTAGTGGTCTGTTGCTTTCCTGACAGGATGCAATCAGGGATGTCCACATCAAAGGAATAATGTACAGAGCAATTGAAGCAGATATTGGTAAGTACTATTGAGATCATCTATCAAAGCTTTTTTCACTGATAGTATAATGATCTTTCTGGCTTCCTTATTTAAGATGATAAATTCTAAATTTTAAACCTTGAAAGAGTTATTTCCAGTTGTCTAAGGTGCCTTTGTTAAGTATAACCTCATGTTTGGAACCCTTGGTTGAATGCAGAGAAAATTCTTGTGGAAAAACTTTTTCAATTAATACTGTATTTTCCCCAATCCTCACAGAGACATACATCTGCTATGCCGAACAAACTCGTGCGGTGTTAGCAAAGTTGGCTGATCATGGCAAGAAGATGTTTCTCATCACAAACAGTCCCAGCAGCTTCGTGTAAGGGATCAGTTGTTTGCTGTTCGACTATACATTTTATAGGATGGGGAGGATGAGGTTCTCGAATGTAATTCATTATATTGCATAGATAACTGCACTTCTGTTATGCTTCACTGTTAATACCTCTCCGTCCTTTTTAGGGACAAAGGCATGAAGTTCATAGTTGGCAAGGACTGGAGGGATCTCTTTGATGTGGTCATTGTACAGGCTGATAAGCCAAACTTTTTCAACGATAAGCGAAGGTGGGTATTTAGTCAGTAAAGAATGATTCAAGCAGCTTATTCCATATAAGGCTATAGAGCGTGTTATGAAATATTTTAGTTTGAATGCAATGTAAAATGAAATCATATTTGATGAAATCCTGTTTAAGGTCATTACAGAATGCAGCAATACCCAATTCTGAAGTCCAAATATTTACCATTTCTTACCTAAGAAAGTTCCAGTAGCTATTACAGGTCTACTGGACTGAGTTAGGGTCACAGAAGCTGTTTTTAACATCTTAGCTTGTAAGTTGAAGTGTGTTCCTTTCCTAATAAATGTGAGAAATTTTGGTGCCTTTCAGAATCAGCCCCCTATCTGGAAATGTCTTTCACTGCTTCTGGTTTTGTTTAGTCATACGTGATATTTAAAGGGCAGACTGGCTGACAGACTGGAGTATTTGGACTAGTTGTTCAATTAAGTAAACACATTTATAATGCATATGCACTACTCTTACACTTGAAAAAGACCTATTCCTTTATGTGCACTTATGATTTGAAAGTGAGATAGAGGGAGGTGGGATTTTTTTCCCTTTACTATTTTTAATTTAATTTTAAAAAGAATTTTGCTGTATGTCTTGCCCCCAGTCCTCTGCCCCCTGCTTCTTCAGTTGTTCAGTTGTACAAAATGAGGTATTGGGCAAAACTTTTACACCTCTTCACTTCTTTTGTGTTCTCTTCTCTCCTTCTTAGTGGCTGGCAACTCACAGTTTCTTCCCTTCTGTCTGGGACCCCTGCCTTAGTTCTTAACAGTTCTCAAACTCCGTTATAAACATCATAGGTATACTGGATAGATACATTGCATTTCAGTAGCTAAAGCTGAAGTTTTGGAGCTTTGCTTTTTCTGTCTATTACAAAATGTAATAGAGATGCTAGAGAGCATGTATTCCTTTTGAAAGGTGAATATTTTTAATATTAAAATTTTAATCTCCTCCTAAAAAGTGACAGAATTTCTACAGCCATTTAACAATTGTATATAATTTTATTCTAGACCATTTCGGAAGGTGAATGAAAGGGGAGTGTTGCTTTGGGACAAAATTCACAAGCTGCAGAAAGGTCAGATTTACAAACAGGTATGCTTTCAATAAACTCTTTCAGTTCAAATTTAATACCTATTTCCTAGAATCCCAAGCTTCTTTAAACATCATAAAGGCTTCTAAAAAGTAGATATGTTTAAGACAGTTGTTCTAATGATTGAAGTGGTACAAATTCATTGTTGGTATTGTATGTCTGCAGTTTACTTGCCTCTTGAAGTGATAGCATTACTGAAATTGCCTGTAAAATTTGGGATTCATAATATATAAACTGAGGACAAGATTCTTGATATGAAAATATTTTTAGGGGTGTACTAAATTCCTTTTTCATATCTGTGAAGGCACAAGCTGCATGCCACTACAACGTACATGTCATTGTTTCTGCAGGGTAACTTGTACGAATTTCTGAAGCTTACTGGCTGGAGGGGCTCTAAGGTTCTCTACTTTGGTGATCACATTTACAGTGACTTGGCAGTAAGTAGTTTACTTTTACAAAATAGGAAAAAAGATGAGGCTTTTTGTTTTCCTCTCTTCCTCCCCAGTTATTCAAAATAACACACTTTCATTTGAGATTTCCAAATACAACAAAATTTGAGTTGTTAGTTAAGCCATATTGCTTTTCTTGCAGGGAAGAAAATTGGTGCCGTAAAAGGCTGACCGTGTTTTCCACCTGACTTGTAGCATTTAACTTGTTTACCAACTGCGCTCAGGAACCTGTGAGTTTATGTTCCTGATCCAGATACTGATTGTGTCAGATGTAACAGAGAGTGAACACAGACATTTACTACCAAGTGTAATAAGAGCTGAATGAACTTCTGTTTTGAATGCAGGAGAGGCAATCTTCCTGTCACTAATGGTGAACTTTCTTTTTTCCTGAGATCTTGCTATAGTTTGTAGCCCTGCTATTCAGGCATTTTCCTACTACCTTATGAACAAATGTACTGTTAACTGTTACTTTAGTGTAAGTGACCACCACTTAACTCTTTTGTAATTGATTGCATATGAATGCCTGGATATGACTTTCCGCTGCCAAGCAGTGGTAACGCGTTTCAGCAGCAGCAGATGTTAACATTTTTGCCCCAATCTGCTCTTAAAAAGAAAAGTAAGTTCAGGTGCTTCAGAAGGCTGAGGGCCAAAGGAAGGAGGAGGCAGCTCTGTTCTTCTCTGGTGCAGTGGAAGAAAGAGCACAGGTGGCAGCTGCCTTGTCCTGTACTTGTCAGGAGGAGCTTGAATGCCTGGGGGTCCTGATAGGACCCTTCTGTCAGCTGAGTGTATGGGTAAATACCACAAACCCAACACATGGTTTCCTCCAGATACTTCTGACAGCAGCAGAGGTCTCATCTGCAAGAGGAGTTTCCTACTGTTTGTTTTAAACCTAATGAATTAGTGCTTATTTGCAAGTGCTTATGTGTTCTTTATCTCTCTCTCTCTTTAAAAATGTGGGATTTGAAGCTTACTCTGAAATTAAATTCTATTGCCTATTGGAACGGTTAAGTCCCACTGTCTAATATTTCTGCTAATGCATAAGAAGCAATTGAATTAGTGCATCTTTGGAATAAACAATGGTCAAATTCTTCAGTTCTTTTAACTAGTTCTTTTTAAGACTAATACTTGTATTTTGTAATTCTTGGTGAATAGGATTTGACCCTGAAGCACGGCTGGCGCACTGGTGCAATTATTCCAGAGTTACGATCGGAGATTAAAATCATGAACACAGAGAAGTACATTCAAACCATGACCTGGCTGCAAACCTTGACAGGATTACTGGAACACATGCAGGTTTGTTTTGTGTGTGTGTAATCGGCTCTGTATAGCAAAGGGATCCAGCCAAGTTTCTAAATGCTGGACACTGATGTTGCAAGTACTTTCTGTCTCACTGAAGTTCACCAGTTTGACTGTAGATAAATAAATGCAATTATTTGTGTGGCTAGTTAATTAAGAGTTTTACTAAAATCTTGTTCCCTTCCTCCACTTGTCAGCCTGGATTGATTCCTGCTTTCAGTTGTTTAAAATGCATGTGGGTATCTTCTGTATACCGATCTCTGAAGCATTGCTCTTGTGCTGTTAGCTGATAAGGGTTTATTAATGGAAAGGCTCATTTACCAGGGCATCCTTAGTTACCTGTCATCCATACTTTACATTCCAGGTTCACCGTGATCCTGATTCACAAATGATTTTAGAAGAATGGAAGAAGGAAAGGAAGGAAATGAGGTAAGACAGGGGAGATGAATTTGCAATATGCTTCATGGTAGCCAAGTGTTCTATGTGATATCTCCCACAGGTTTCTTCAGAATTTCTATCCCTCCCTGATTTATAGTCCCTGGTAGTTACAAACCTTCTAAAATTATCTGTGTAAAGTAATATTCTACCTGTGCAGCTCTTCTCCCCTCTGACCCTTTGTGCAAATGAACCCCTCTTCTCTGTTCCCCTTTTTTGAAACAGATGTTAGCTTTCTGCATGAAAGGGTAACATCAGATCAAATACTTTTCCTTCTCATCTTAGTTCTCCTGTCCCTCTATGTTCAGCTGTCACCATCGCTACTGATTACACAGCTTAACTGCTGCATGATTTAAAAATGTGTTTCTGTATCAAGACTTAGGTCACTTCTTCAGGTTTTTTTAGATGATTTCTTCAGATTACATACAATACATCTTAGAATATGCAGAAACTGGGCTCTGCACTGGACTGGATTTAGCATCTCATCCCAGAGATAGGTAATACGGCTAAAACTCCTAAAAATCTACTATCATGAAGGAACAATCCCTAAATGCAGGGTGTGCGAAGTGCACAGTTGGCAAGGCCAGCAGCTGTACCACCAGCAACTTTCCCCAGAAATGTGGAAGTAAATGAAATGGGAACGGTAGTTGGCAGTGACTAATAACAGAAGTTAATTCCTAGATGTGTTTAAGCTTTTTGTGTACATTAAGCCAAATCTTTGCGTTTTTTTTTTTTTTAAAGTCTTTTCTTTGGGA
Organism: Aptenodytes forsteri; assembly: GCF_000699145.1. NCBI lineage: Eukaryota > Metazoa > Chordata > Aves > Sphenisciformes > Spheniscidae > Aptenodytes > Aptenodytes forsteri. Next base: position 6,403,305 of record NW_008796213.1, on the reverse strand, counting down.
CAAGTGGATGTTATTAGGATTTAGATGAAGGCAAAAGTCTTCTTTCGCAATCTCTAGAAAGGAAAGCTTGAGATGTCATGTTTCTGAAGTCAGAACCAACTTACCACTGGTTTTAGTGGGAGAAGTGTGAAGCTCTTCTGTTCACTACTGTGATTGCTAGATCTGGGCTACATATGTGCAAAAATTTCTTATGTGGTGCATTTAAGTGGTTTGAAGTGCAATGGCAAGAGAATAACGCATAGAACAGATTATAGGAACTGCTTGCTTCAGGTTCTGGATGCTAGCTGGTAGAGAGATGTGTGCAGGTATGTTCACTTCATTCTCTTTTGGTTTTTTTTGGGGACAGGGAGATGAACAGGAATTTCTTCAACGCACAGTTTGGAAGCTTATTCAGAACTGATGAGAATCCAACTTATTTCCTAAGACGTCTCTCTAGATTTGCGGATATCTACATGGCATCATTGAGTTGTCTCTTGAACTATGAGCCTGATTACACGTTTTATCCAAGAAGGACTCCTTTGCAGCATGAACTTCCTGGCTGGTCAGACCAGCTGTGCACTGGTACATTCAGAATACCTTTCCTACAGGAGACAGTTCAGGTCAAATAAGCACTTGACTTGTTCTCCCTAAAATGGGCAAATACATTTCTTTTTTTTTTTGAATGTACATGTATTTTATTTAAGTCACTTCAAATCTGTTATCTTGATTTAGATGTAATTCATACTTGTTCTTATAAGCATCGTGCCCATTTTCTTCACTCCTGCTCGGAGATGTGAAAACTCCTCTTACACACAGAAGAGATGATGGACTGCCAAAATAGTAGTGGGCTGGGAGGGAGGGCAAATTTGAGGGGAGGGACTGGTGGTGTTCTGGGGTGGTTGTTTTTGTTTGTTCATTGGAAATTTCGATCTGCAGCCTTGTGGTTTACAAAGAAATACCTATACTCTCTGTTCTGGCCCTGATCAGAACTCCAGCTGGAGCCTGTAATGGATCTTGTCACTGAAGAGCTTAAATCCGGTATTAGTAATTCAGTGATACACAGTAGCCAGTTTACGGTGAGACTGAGAGGGATGGTGTACCCATTCTAATTTTCCTTGCTGCCATAGCTAGAGCCTTACCTGTAACTGAACTAACTGCTGCATAGTGTTGGTGTGGCTCTGCTGCACCGCAGTGATTACAGCACGGGCGGGCTCAGGCTGATGGGGGCTTTTTCTCCTGTCTGTGCAGTTTCTGTTCTTGCAATGTCTGTGCTTGGCTGTAGGTGAACCTGAGCCTAAAACCGCAAGTGGCGGTAACTTGGGCTGCTTCAGCTTCCTTTTTGTTAATTTTTAGGCACCTTTCTCTTCAAGTTTTAAAACACTTTAAATATCCACTCTCTGATAATAGAGCCATTTCAAGAGGTCGTGCATTTTGCATTTCAAAGTGGAGACAGATCTCCGTTAGGCTTTAGATTGAGCCTAAATGCTGCTTTTTAAAATTTTAACAGTGTCTTACAGTGGTATGCAATGTGATTTTGCTGTTCCCTAAGAGAGAATGTATTTCATATAGCCTTCAGTAATGGACTTTTACAGTCAAAAGTAAACACGCACAATGGGCAAATGAGTTGAAAAATTAAGAAACGAGAAAACGAAAACCAGAGTTTTCTGACATTTTTTTTAGCTCAAGCTCTCAAAGCTGAATTGGAGGTGGTGGGCAGTTTGCATCAATCAAAATAACTTTGGCGGTGCAGATCAGAAGTTTTATTGAATTACTGAAATTATAGGTAATGCATGAACACAAACTCTGGGTAGCATATATGTTCCAAAGATTTGAGCTGAAAAATGTTTATTTTGCACAAGGAAAACGTCTGTTGATGTGTTTCCTCAAACAGGCACTTTATAGAACTGCTATATAGTTGTTTTTTAAAAAGGATGCTTTCCTTTCTCTGCATCCAAAGGAAATGTTTTTTTTTTTAACTGGTGCTTCCCACCCCAGCCATTTTGGAAGGCATAATATGATTAATATTTTTCAAATTCTAGTTATTAAAGGCTCTGTTTTTAAAAGTGTGTAATTAACAAAATATATAGCATTTGGTATTCTTCACTTCATTTGGGGATATCACTTGCTTCCTACCATGATTGTCAGGTAAACAAACTTTTGGTGACCAAAAGTTTTCTTGTTTGTTTTTTTTAACCTGTCTGTATTATGTGCAAATACCTGTATTGAATTTCATATGCAGTTATCTTTCATATTTTTAAAAGCATGTTTGCAAAGTAAAGAATGCATTCTAATCTAGCCTGCACAATTTCATAAGCGGTTTTCTTGTATGCTTGAAATCAGTCTGAACTCCTCAGAGGCTATAGATCTTAAGGCTCTGTTTTTAAAAGTGTGTAATTAACAAAATATATAGCATTTGGTATTCTTCACTTCATTTGGGGATATCACTTGCTTCCTACCATGATTGTCAGGTAAACAAACTTTTGGTGACCAAAAGTTTTCTTGTTTGTTTTTTTTAACCTGTCTGTATTATGTGCAAATACCTGTATTGAATTTCATATGCAGTTATCTTTCATATTTTTAAAAGCATGTTTGCAAAGTAAAGAATGCATTCTAATCTAGCCTGCACAATTTCATAAGCGGTTTTCTTGTATGCTTGAAATCAGTCTGAACTCCTCAGAGGCGGTTATAGATCTTATGTTTGTGGTTTTCTTGTGCTCCTGTTACAAACTTGATGTGCAACGCTCCTGAAGTGTGTGTGTGTATTTAAACAGATGAATATACTTGAAACAAGTAAGTTCATCTGACAGTTCTGCTGTTTTGCTGGAAGAAAAAGATAAAGTTTTGCAGGAAGTTAGTTTGGCTTTATCAGGAGATTTGGTGGTGGGGCTGTGCGAGAAATATTTGGCATAACTTGATAATGAAATGTGGGGATGGAAATATCCCTGATTTGCCTTCAGTTCTTAATCCTAATGCTCAGCTAAAACCGAACTTGGTGTTACATGTGTGTAGCACCTCTCATGCTCCAGAGGTTTCAGTGCACTGTTTAAAAAAACCAAACAAACCCAAACCACTGTACAGTCTTCATCTTACTACCAGCAAATAATAGTATTATGTTATTCAGTTCTGCGTTACTGAATTTGGTACTTTTTTGTTGGTTATAGCTGTCTGATGTTTCTTCTTTTAAAGCTGGCTAGGAGTCAGTTTGTTTGCCTAATTTTCCTGTGTTAAGCAGGAACAGTTTAATTGGGTTGGGTGATGTTATCCACATAATACACATCTTGTTTCAAGATTATTTCCTCCTCCCCCCCATCCTTTCTCTTAACTAACAAATCAGACTTCTCTACAAAGCTATGTTACAAAAGCCAGCTGAAGTAAAATCTTGTTTATATTGCATGACTTCTTGAAATAAACAACATTGCATGGAGAAAAAAAACACATTATGTGGAAGGGTTATGTTCCTTTAAAACAACCCAACAATATAGAATATGAAATTAAGTGAGAATTTTAACGTGTATTATTTATTTTTCAGTGCTAGAATGCTCTTATTTAACTTTTAAAAATGACTTGCATTTTTATAACCATTTCGGAGAACTTGAGCTCTACACCTCAATGCTCTCTGCATTACTTTTTTTAACCTTGTTATGTTACTGACTTCAAAGAGGTTTTTTTGAGTGTGTTTGAAGGGCAGTGTCTCTTTACATTTGTTTTGGGAGTATAGCTTATTTGAACACCAAAGCGAGAAGAAATTTTCTTTCTGTTCTATCAAAAACTCTGAAGGGAATAGTCTGTCAGTGAAAGAAGAGTTTAATGAACTGTGGAAACTTTTTTGTGATTAAAAATATTTAATGATTATTACAAAAATAAATGCTTGGACTTTATCTTCTGGTCCCTACGAGCCTTAATATTTTGGGTGACTGGGGAGAAGGAAAGAACATGAGTTGTATTGATTGCAAAACTCTGTGGGGAAAATCCCCTAAATATGTGTGCATGTTTAAGTGTGTTCTAAATTTTTTAATATCTTCTAGGTAAAAACAAGCAGGCATGTGTAGGGGGGCAAGGGAAGGAGTTAGGGAAATTACTTCAGTCCGTCTCTTTCATCCAGGCTTATTTACACATTAGATTCCCTTGGTGTTGTGCTTGACTGCTGCATCAAGAACCCTGGATTTGCCTGCATACCTTGTTCTGATAGGAGGCATCCTGGGGTTGCTCCCAGAGGTAACTAATGCTTTCTTGCAGTGACACCTTGCCTCCTGCCCACCACATGTGGTAGACACCAGGAGGTATATCATCGGGGAACGTTACTGCTGCCAGCAAGAAAATCTTCCTTTTCTTGCTGTTTTGTGGTTTCTATCGTGTTCTCACAATTTGCTATGATTATTAATGTTTTGAAGGAAGGAAACGACAGCGAATCAAACTGAAGTTTGATTCACTTCTAATAGTATGGTGAAAATTGCAGCTGTTACTGCTGTGCATCGGTTGAAAGGCAATGTTAACGTGCTTGGTAAAATTACGGTATGTGAACAAGCCGGTAGCTTCTGCTCCTCGCAGACCCAAAAATCTGAATGTGGACATGAGATGGCAAGTACATTATCTTCATTGTCTGCTTTTCACAAAAATAGCTCAAGTAACAATTGATTACTCTTCGAATACCCTTGTATCACATATATTTCTTGCTAAAGCTGCTACAAGTACTATTTCCCTTTGTACAGTGAGGTGAGATGTAAACAAAACACAGTCAAGTTGGAGGAAAGACAGAAAAGCTAGAGTGGGCAAGCAGGGTAGGCAGAATGGTTGCGTTTTTCGCTGCTGAAATTCTTACAAGAAAGTTTACTAGCAAAAAATCTCCTTAGTTTAAAAATACAGGTTTAACACGTGTTCTGTTTCACACTTGCCAGTTGTAGTCGTAACTGAGCCAAAATGAAATCGTAGAGCTGGAGTACTAGCAAATTTAGGATATTTGCAAGTTAGCAGTGTGTTTGAGGCTGTTTTAAAGTCTGTGAAGAAGAATAAAAGCAGTTATATAGACTAGTGAAAGTCATCTACTTTTCACTGAGAAGTGTCTGTTTGCTTCTGGGTAGGTTAGTTGAGACTCGGTTTTGCATTTGGCACTCTTAGTTGATATTGCTCAGATACAGCCACCGCTTCTGAGGTTGGTAACTCTGTGAACTCTATAGACTGCATCTTAAACAAAGCTGTGCTCCTTCAGTTTTTAATTTGTAACAAGATTTTATTCCCCGAAATGTGTAGGTGCTGTTTTTTCCACAGTAAGTGTAAATAGAAATGTGTTTTATAATTGACTAATGCCAAATTCAGTCTTTAATTCTGATCATGAGGACCACTCATCACAAGCTGCTGGTCATCTGAATCCTATAAAATAGAAGAAAAAGAAAAATCAGACTTGAACATTGCATTAAGAAATGAAAGTCACTTTTTGGCAAATTTGTCCATACAGATGGCAGAGGTTGCACCTGACACTTTTGCACTAAACAAGTCTTTTTACTGGATGCAGAAAGGTTTATTTTGATTTTTAGACTCTGCATGTACATGAGGGTCTTGCTAAATTGGACCATTGAGGCCAGTCAGATATTCTAGCTTTACTCAATCTTTCCTCCCCTTGTTTACCAGCCCCCTCCCCGTTGCATTTCAGATTCTTTGCAGAGTGCTGGCGTGACACTCAGCTGCGTTTGCAGCGAAGAGAAGGGAAGACAAAATTGGAAGGCTTTTTAAGTTTGTATAGACACGTCGCTGGCATCGAGTAGCGTTTGAAGTCCCGTTTAATTCAGCTCTCTTTGAAGGTAGACTTGAGATACAGCTGTAGACCACAGACCCAATTTGTAGCAGTGGTGAGACAGGAAAGCCAGGAACTTGAATGGTGTTTTCCTGAATTAATTTTTCCTTTTTTGCGACTAGACGTCTTCCTTTCATAAAGTCATTCCCTCTTACCATGATTTTAGTTGTGTCTCAATCTCAAATCAAAATGAACACTTACTGAGAAAGGATCATAAGAAGGTTCTGGTGGAGTCAGTGCAGAAGAACTTTCATATGAGGGGTTGGTGATATTTGAAGGCTGTGACTTGTCCAGTGATGTTACGTCAGTGTCATCTTTTAACTACATAAAATCACACAAACCTGCTTAAAATCCATCCTCCTCCTAACAGTGCATTAAGTGGGACACTTAAGCTTCGCTACCGACTGGTGCAGCGTTGTGACTGAACGGGCTTTATCAGTGTCTCCGGGCATGAACTGTGTCCTAGGTTGTTGTATTATCTCAGGTCACTTCACGCTGGAACCTTTTTTCTCTCCCTTACTATTTTAACGCTTCAGCAAAGAATGGGAGAGGGAGTGTTGCCCTGGCATTGTGCCTGGGATAAAAGGTACCTGGTTGGTCCTGAGCACTCTCTTAAATTGCAACTACATAAAAATACAAGCATTTCCCCTGGCTCATGGCTCCTGTTTTTGTTTCTAGAAGACGATTCACATTATGCAGGGTCTAGAATAGGAAGGGATTTCTGGTTACTTCTAGGTAGACTTCCTTTTGGATTGATTTTTGTGTATTTTGTAACACTTTTTTGTCATCCCTGGTCTCTGAGTAGCTTGGCTGTTGCTGGCTGGTTTCACATCACCACGATACTACGTGAAGCTAGCAAAGTTAGTTAAAGCAAGCAGGAGAGCGCATCAGTATAAAAATTTGCGCTTTTCAGTCCTGACAGTCATTTCAATTTGCTTGTCTTTTGAATCTGGGCTTTTTCCCTATCAAACGTTTCAACCTCCAGAGCAGCAAAATTATTAGCAATGTCCTGAAGGAGGGGGAAGAGAACAGGTGCCCTTTCAGTGGTTGTAATTACCTGCTTCCCTAAAGGTGAGCTTTCTGGTGAGGCAAAGACTTCCACACTGGTGCCGTACACTTAAATAAGTGTTTGGCCAGTCCTTGGTGTTGGAAGTGTCTGTGAGAGCAGGAGCCCCTCAGGCACCCTGGAGGGAGAGGTCGGGGGGAGCAGTAGGCAAGTGTAAGCTTGTGCCCAAGACAAGTGTGTGAGCCTTCCCCGCTTTCTCCATGTCTTAGTCTGAATGGTTCAAGTGGGAAGCGATTGGGAATGTTTCTAGCTTAATAAAATGCAAGGAGAAATTGGAGGCTGTGAGTTTGGGAGGTGCAGTGGGTCTGGGGTAGTGCTGCCCCCCTGCTTTGCATTCCTGTCTGCTGCCTACCTTGAAGTGCTGGAAGCCTGTGTTTCTCCTCCTGAACCTGAGGTAAGAATATCCGATAAAAGCCACAATTCCAGTAACCAGGCAGATGCCAAAGAATATTCCTGTCCCAGTACTGGCATGGAGAGGAGCCTGGAAGCGAGAGAGAGGGTGAGTGAGCAACGGGGTGGGCACTGGTCACCTACCAGCACCCGAGCACATGCAGTGTCCCTTTGAGATATGCCCTAGTCCTGAACTGCTTTTGTGCTCGAGTTTCCTGGTACGTGATCCCTAGAGACAGTTAAATACGGCCTTTTGATAGTAATTGCAAATTAATTTTTTTTCAGGGTACTGGACACTGGCTGTGGTACAGCTTCATCTTGGTTATGTTTCTGAAGTTACAGGGCATGCCTAAGTGATCTTTTCTGGTCAGCCTTTTCAAAGTAGCAATAGAGGCTATGATGAGGCTGAAACCTCACTGGCCTGAGGAGGCGAAGTGGGTACTAAATGCCCTTAAGCAGCTTTGGAAACCTGTGCTACAAACCCTAGAGGGCTCTGCATGGGTTCAAGCTTATTCCCCACTGCTTTGTGCACTGGGGAGGTGTTGGTTATTGCCAGCTATCGGCAGCCATACCATCCTCTGAGCCCTGCTTATCAGGGCTCAAACCAAACCGCATCTGGGAGGAGGCCCATCTCATCACTGGTTAGAGGGACTGGCAGCCTGTGCAGAGGGTGCGCAGGGCTGGGCTCCGCCAGCGGCCCAACACCTGCTTTCTATAGGTCATTTTGCCCCAAAACACGCAATGGCTTTAACCTGAAATTATTCTTCAGTCAAGCAGGTAAAGTGCCAATCCAAGTAACTGTATACAATATTTTATAAATATTTTAATAAATATGTAGGTGAAGGACTGAAAGAAATTCACATGTGATCTGGATTTAATCTAAAGGGGAGAAATGCCTCCAGACTGACTTTGACTTTGGTTTGCCTTCTGCAGCTCTGTGGCCTGACAGACTGATACCATGAAGGTGACTGGCAGTTTTGGAGTGATAATAAGTTTGAGGGATCCCAGGGCACGCAGCCACTCAGGCTGCAATCTCCCCAAAGCACTGTGCTCTTTGCTGGCAATCCGGGAGGTGAAGAGGGGTCTGGAAATGGGTAGGAGATTCATATGCTCTTACTCTTGCTTTTCCATGTGATGCTCTAGCTCCGTGGCCTCCTGCCTAGAAAACTAATTACTAAACCTACCCTGGCAAAAATAATCACATTGTCTTAATAGATATGCTCTCTTCATTTATTTTTTAGAAAACAAAGTAATTTACACAGTGCCGCTGGACAGCTAAATATTAGAAAACATTTAGTTGCCCTCTAGCATGTGAAAGGTATTATAAAGACTATAATATCATGCTGCTGTAGACTGACAGAAGTTGCCTATTATTTTGACTCATTTTCAGGCAGTAATTTATGCTTTTACCTAAGTGTGTCATTTTCTACTTGTGAGGATTGTAGGCTGCAAGGGATTTCTGTGAACAGAGATTGTGCAGGCATGTTACTGAGCTTCTAGGAACAAGAAGGCTGGTTTGTAAAGAAGAAAGGGTTGCTCAGAACAAAATGAAGGTGAGAAATAGGGTATCCGTCGCATTAATCTTGCGGACCAAGGAGGCAGCTGATTAGCCACTTCTGAAATCAGAGCTGGGATAGATGGGCTGTAAACGTGAGTGAGGCCCCTCCAGCGCATGGAGAGAAGGATCAGAATGAGATACCTCGATGGAAGGGAAGTTCTTTGGATTAAATAAGTGGTCGGTCATCTTGTAAGGTCAGCTTGAGCCTGTGTTGGGCTGTCACAGAATACCCTGCGTGGAACAGAGCTCCCACCACCCAAAAAAAAAAAAAATCACTATGTACTTACAGGTGCTGGCGGAGCCTTTAAAGGCTCTGAAATGACGTGGATTATCCCGTTGGAAGCGATTATATCCCACTCAACAATAGCACTTCTGTCCACATACCTGATCTCACTCTGCCAGGAGAAAGAGCAATGAGAGCTGAGTTTTGACCCTCCTCCCTTTGGGACTGAAATAAACCTTGAGACTCTTGACCCACCTCAGTTACTGACAAACAGAGGAAAAATCACGTGGGGGCTTACACCGCTGCCTCCCTGGACATCAGCCTGGGATGGCCCCAGGCTGGTCATGGCTCTCCTGTGCACGAAGTAGCATCATCATTACCTGCATATTGCCTTCAGGCATTTTTTTTTTTTTTTAAATAAGGGTTTTTGTGATGTTTGTGCAATTATCAAGCTCTGCCTAGGAGTGCTGTTACAGCTGCAGCCTGCCGCTGTTACAGCTGCTTTCTGTGCTGAGGATGCCACTTGCACTGAGTTTGCTGGCTTGAGAAGTGCTGGGTCAGCACTGATGGGGAGCTGCTGCCTGCAGATTATTTGGTGGCCTAGTGTCAGTGAGCTGGAAGGTGGTCCCATTTGGCAGCTTATCAGGAGGTGAGAAAGGAGAGGGACGGGATCGGTCATTGCCACCCCAACGCTTCTCTAGACTCTGCTGATAACAGGAGTCCTTGACTGCTTCAAGCCAATCCTGAGTCTCTCCAGCATTTTTGGGAGCATGGGTGTCTGAGCTATTGCAAACTCTGCTTTAAATTGCATCCTAGCAAAACGTTTTCTCCTCGGTGAGCAGAACCGAGAGCTGCTGCCTGCTCTTGCCCCAGGCACAAGGTGGTACACTGCTACTGGAGCACATGTCGACTTTCTGTGCCCAGGGAGGAAGGGACTCAGCCGTGGTGGCACTGCGGAGTGGTGTGGGAGTCACACCATGTCCTCCTCCCTCTCCCTCACCCCTGCCAGGGTCCTGGGGAAAGCCTGTGGGCTCTGACCTGGTGTGCTGGGACAGGTGGGTGCTTGGCTGCCTGGAGCATGCGTGGAAAGCGGCTGCTACCTCTCCTTCCCACCCTGGCACCCCACTGAGCTTTACTGCAGCCGGGGGAACTGGGGGCTTGCTCAGGTCCTCCAGGAAGGAAGAAAAGCTACAAATTTCCAGCCAGCTTTGAAGGGCAGGAGCAAGATTTGTGTTAATGGGCTCAAAGCCTCCCCTTGGCAGCTTTTGAAGAAAAGAGGATTTTTTTTTTTAAGGAGAATCTCTTTTAACTCAAATATCAGATCAAAGTAATCCAAAAGAGCTCCTGGCATGCTAATGAGTTATACAGGTAAGCCTTGTGCTGGTGTACCCAATCTCTCACGAGGGTATACTTTATTAATGCAATTACTGGGTTTGCAGTATTAGGGTGGTTTTAAAAATATAAATGGTAATTCTCATGCCAAAGGAGTTTGTCCTCGAAGGAGGAAGGGAGCAAAGGCAACAGATGAGTCATTTGTGCACCTCTTCCTGCAGCACCTATTCCCTTCTTGTTGGTGTCTGTGAAAATCCTCCCCCCCTGCCCCCAGCTGGCATGTTGGGCACTCAACTTGCCTTGGGTCCAGTGCCATTCTCTAGAGCACATTTTAACTGCAAGCCCACGGACGCAGGGTTTCTTATTTTCATATTCAGCTATACTGCATCACCCACAGCAGAGTCCCAACCTCGGTCTCAAGGGGTTGCTGTCATAGAGGTCATTTGAAATGCTGGGGTAGTGAGTATTTTCTTAATAAAAAAAAATGAGAAGTTGGGTGTGTTTTCAAAGGATGTGTTCCCCTAAAATGTCAAAGGATATTTTCCATTTGCAAAAAGGATATCAATTTTTGCATTTAAAACCCACTGAAATAGTAATAAAAGATGCAAACCACTGTTTTGTCTGCTTTTGCTCTGAGCAAGGCTGTGCTGGCATCTCCCACCTCTCCCAAAAGGTTACCAAGGAACTTTACAAATACCAACACCTTTCTTTAATGATAAGCTGCTGCTCTCATCTCTCCTCTTATTGCACTGCCATCTCCCATAATCCTGCCAGGCTGAGAGAAGGGTTGAATCCAGCCCGTATCCCCATCCTGCCATTCCTGCAGGCCGCCTGAACAGCTTTTCTCAAGTTCTGCGGGTCAGAGCTTGGCCATTTGCAAACTTGTAAATTTGCAGTTTGCCAACTGCTATCCTGCAGTCTCTGGGCAGGAGCCTTCTGAAGTCAGCCTCTCATTGCTGCCCCCTATAACCGTACCAAATTGCTCTCTGGATCAGTGTGTCACCCGATTACAGGGTATAGCGTAAGTGGGGAAAAAGCACGAAGATGGGAGATTTATTAAAAAGGTACCTGTTCAGCGGTAGGGGCTTGATGTTCCTGGCCCCTGGTGTTTGTAATGAGGAGTTTTTCCCCAAGATGAGTTAGAAGAGTGGTTCCATTGGTCAAGTCCTCATAAAACATTATGCTGGCATTAGATAAATGATACTCGATGTCTCGCCCGGAAAGTGTCTGCAAATGAGAGCAAAATAGAAGGAATGTTAACTGATCTCGTTAATCTTCTGGATTTACCAGTGCCTGTGGCCTTTTTCCCTCTTTGCTATTAATGCTACAGCAAGTGCAATATGGGGTAGAGGCTATTGGGAAATCTGGATGTGAACAGTGGGATCTTCTCTCCCTGCTGGCCTCTGATGGCAAGGGGGGGGAGGGAGGGAGGACCAGATGCCTTTAACGTATTTGTGGGAAATACCAAAGCTGGGCACTGCTTTCTTCAAATAACTGTGCTTGATGTTAATAAGGCAGAGAAAGCTTCATGTCAGGCAGACTCCTTTATAACTGGGTAACTAAAATCCCTGATGGAAAAGTCTGTAGTGACTTGAACACTTGATAACCTTACACTCCTAACTATGGAAAAGAAATGGAAACGATGAACTCGCCTCTTTCAGAAGCACAGTTTAAACTATGTGGGGTTACACAGAAGTCATGTCATACTAAGATTATTATTTTTTTTTTAAACTTAAATTTCACTGGGATACAGAAACCTGTAATGGCTGTTTAAAAAGTGTTATTAAAATGAGGAAGGAAAAAAGAAAAAAAACCTGACCTCATTTTCCCTTAACCCGCTATCATTTGGAGCAAAGAGGGTGGCATGCACTGACAGGTCTGTGAGGTACCGCAGGAACTCTTTCCCCTTCCTAGAGCTGTTGGAGTAAGCCATGATGTCCTAGGCAGAAACAAAATCCAGCTTTACTAAAGAGCAGTTGTGCACTCCTGTGCGGGGAGCTGAAAAGATGAGACTGTATAAATAACGACAAAGAAGCTTTCTATTAATAGCCACGAAGCAACTCCGGAGTGATATTATGGAAGAAGTTTGTTGTCAAAACCCAGTTTTAGCTGCTGATTTGGCGAGCGCATCTTAAATTGACCTGCAGGAGCTGGGCCCTTGTTGTCTGTGAGCCTCCTTACATGTATAATGCCTTTCTGAGTAGTGGCAAGAAAGGGACCCTTTTAATGCTTTGCCTTTTTCCCCAGCAGCAATTCAATAAAATTACAAAAAAGCACCGCACTCCTTGTGATGCTTAGAAAGCCAGGAACAGTTGTGCACAGAATCCTCCTTAAGCTAAAGCTGCAGTAGCATTTAATTTCCAAATGAACTTTAAAAAACCCAAAACCTCTTTGGAGCAAGTAATTAAAAAAATAGCGACTAAGTTCTGATTTCAACGGCACAGATTTAGACCACTCCACCTTGCTTTGCTGGTGTGGTGGTGTTACCTGCTAGTAAAGCAAACACTGAGATACAACCCGGTGGCAGAGCCTGCTTCGCTCCGCTCACCCGACCGAGCAACGCGCCAGCTGTGGGCCGTACCGACAAGAAGTTTGTCAGCGTTGGGAAAGACGTCAGCACTTGCAGCAAGTTCCCGCTGCAGGAGAAGCCGTCCCCCACGTAGCCTGGCTTGCAGGTGCAGTTCACCTCTGGAAGGCACAAACACAGAGAGCCGCGTGGGCAAACGCCCTTTGCTAGAAGGCTTTAGGCTGTCCTGTGCCTGACAAAACAACTTTCAGGCAACAGATACATATTTTTTTTAAAGTTAAAAAGAGGTGGAGTCTCTTGCAGTGTTATCTAGCAGCCTGTGGCTGACCAAAGGAACCAAAAACCGGGCTGCTGCTCCCCTTTGTGCAGAGGGATGCAGCAAAGGACCCACTTACCTTTCTCCCTGTAGCAGAAGACGTCCCAGGTTTCACTCAGGTTGACTCTTCTCCCGTAGTCCACGATGCCGACGTACCCAGAGCCGCAGTTTGGGGAGGAGAAGGCAGTTGGGTAGCCCACTCTTTCGCCGTCTAGCCAGCCAGCAGCACACAGGTGGTACCTCGCCTGCAGCCGGATCGGCCATAAGGGAAAAAACATTGGGGGAAGAGCTGGGTGGTGGGGCTGGGGCACTGCAGACAAAACAGGCGATCCCCCCCAGGGCGCTCAGGCAGCACCCGACCTGCCAGCCCTCTTTCTGAGGGTCTGAGGGGGCTCTGTCCATCCATCTGTCCTGCAGCCTGCCCTGTGCTGAGCTCTGGGCCAAAGGGCTGCGGAGATGGGGCCCCTCTGAAAGTCAGTGGCTCCCCGTATGGACTAAGGGAGTCTTTCCCAGGAAAAGCTTCCCCAAGCCCAAAGCCAGGCAAGATCAGAGGTGGGTGTGAAAGCCAAAGGGAGACGTGCAATCCCATCGTGTGCCAGCCCACATTTTGTCAGTGTGGGAAGGGCTCACAAACCAGCTCAACACAGAAAATTGCTCCTGGGAGTGCTGGAGCTAGAGCTCCAACACTCCCGGGAGTGCTGGAGCCAGCCCCACTGCCGACTTTGCTGCTTTGAGGGAAATATTTAGACTATGGGGCGCAGGGGACATGCAGCTCAGGCTGCAATCTGAATCCCCTCGGGCAGCAGGGGCAGGTTTACATGCTGGCCGTGGTCCAGCCTCACATTTTGCTAAAGGTGTCTCTAAACGGTGAGCGTCTTTCTTCCTTCCACAGATGGGAAGGACCCAGAAAGGCACAGTCAGTCTGACCCACTCTTCTAAACAAGTTTTACAAACCCAAGGTGTGATGCTCATCCCACTGATGTCAGCCATGCGCTGTCTATAACAGACTCGAGGAAAAGAATATGGAAATGGCTTTGCTAAGTTAACAGCATTTGGGGAAAAGATTCCTGGAGCCTTACATTAAAAAAAAAATTAAGCATAATTCTGAAGTGTGTATTTCTTTAAGAAGTGCTAATAATTAAAACCTCCATGAAAACACTCTGTAAGTCTGACTTTACCATCCCATCCCAGTATCACTGGAAACAAGAACTTGGGAACTGGTTTCAGTGCTGTATGAGCAGGCGTGAAACCAATAAACAGTCTGAAAACTGCTCCCAGCCAAACATACCCTGAGGCACGGGGGAAGGAAAGGAGGGAAAACGAAGCTTATTAGTACAGAGCAGCCCCCTTGCTCCTCCCTCTCCATTTACGCTGTGGCTAGGTCCTCTCCAGGGATCTCCTCCCGCAGTGAGGCTACCTCACCTTCTGCGCGTACAGCAGCTGGTTATACGTAGCGATGGTGGCTGACTCATTGGCACAGGCCTCCTTTGCCTTCTCATAAGTCATCTTGTACTGCCCTTGTGGGGACCGTAAGTGGAAAACCCCAACCGTGGTATCTGCAAAGAGAGAGAAGGACCAGCTCTTCCTGAGGGGGTTTCAATGTCTGGATGCAGAGTCAACTGTGCCATAGAAATACCCGTGAATTTTGTGAAATGTAGTTAGGACAGATTGATCCCTTAGGGGTAACATTCCTACCTGGAATGCCCTCATCTGTTGCTTCATAAATCCAGTATCACAAAGTATGTAAGCACACGTTCTAACTTCAATCTCATTGTTTCAAGGGGACGTAGGTAGATGATTGAGTGAGCTTACAGAAACAAGGATCCTGGCCACTGGCTTCAGTGCAGTGGCACAGGGATGAGGATGTCCCTGTCCCGTGGTGTGCATGGTGTGCCATTCTCACCTTGGAAGTGGAGATCGGCACAGTCAGCGTCAGGGTGGCACTGCCCGTTGTCTTGCAAGCAGCGGTTGAGGGGAAGCTGCATCACCGAGCAGTTCAGCCCATCACCAATGTAGTTATTTTTACATTCGCACTTGCGTTTGTCCTGGTCAGAGAGAGAATAAAAACCGCTAAGCCAAGTACTTAGCTAACTTAGAAGTGGTATTTCAAGCAACATTCTGAACTGTTCGAAAAATTTCACTTGATGTAGCCAGGAATGGACAAACAGGAAAGTTGCTACTAACAACTGTGATTCAACAGACCACAAACTCTGACACTGACATTTATTCTTCTAAGCAAAATATTTACACATGCACTTGGGTGCTTTGCTGAATTAATACCAAAGCATAATTCCATCCACAAAGCTAATAACGTGCATTGGAGAATTATATGACACATAATTAACAAAAATGGATGGCAAACCTATCAAAATGATATTTAAATGACTGGGCATGGGAGCATGAAAGGAATTTAGCAGCCCACTGATAGTAATAAACTGAGAACTATAAACCAAGCAGGAGTTGGTGACATCCAGGGATTGCGATGGTTGGCAGCTGGAACGGATTAGCAGCAAGGCTTTTCTAGATAGCTCCTGGAAGACACATCAGGCAAGCCACCAAAATGGAACGGACAGGTGATCCCGAAAGCACCAGGACAAATGCTGGATCAAGTCACCGCACATGTTTTCCTCAACAGCTTTGACTGTGGGGGCCAAGGAATTTGTATCATGTGGCTGCAGAGCTTTTTAAGCTGAGTCCGGCCAACCAACAAGTGATACTGTTCTCCCAACTGTCCCTAGGTTTAGCTACCAAACTATATTCAGTTTCAATCCAACAAACTCCTATTGCAAATAGGGATAGCCAGTTAGGGAGAGCTAAGGGGACAGAAAAATTACACGTGCAAAATATCCCATCTGCTGTAGTACCCCTTTCCCCAGAGGAAAGATTTCAAACTGTTTCTCACCCCTCAGCTGAAAGGATAGCAAACTGATGTGGAAAGTAGGCTGGTGCTATGTAAAGGTTGTTTCGGAAAACAGGGACTTTGAGAGGTATGGGGTGTGATTCAGCCAGAGAAAATACTTCTGCTGGCACCAGGAAGAAATGCCTCGGACTTCCCTGCTGGTGACTGAAATCATTCAACTTACAGGTCCTATGACAGTGCAAATGGCATGCTCATGGCAGCCTCCGTTGAACCCATCGGCGCAAGGATTTATTGGAAGGCATGTAAAGCCATCGCCTTTGTATCCTTTCTGGCAGCTACAGAAGACTTTCACCCCAAGTTGTGTGCATTCGGCTGCCTTGTGGCACCCGCCGTTGTTTTGTTTGCAAAGGTCTGCAGCTGCACGGGGGAAAAGAAAACAAGTGAGTAAAGTCTGCTTTTAAGGAGGATGTTCTTCACAAAGACAAACCACCTCCAGATTTTTAAGGCACACTAAAAATACTAGAACACTTGTTTGGGGAAAACAACTGTTTGAGTTTCCTGAGGCATTCCTGAACTTGTGTGAAGGCTATCCTTTAGGGCTCTGAAGCCCTTGTCAGGATGTCCTCGATTTAAGAGATGTGGCACCACCCCCCAGAGATTCTGCTTCGCCTTTTGGCAGCCCAAGAGAGCTGCTTTTCTGGGGACTCTGCTCTGGCCAGGGTGACTTTGGAGGACGCGAGACACCTGGCTCAGAAAGAATGACTGTTTCTGCAGCGACGTTACTGGGGAACTGCCTTGCCTTAAGGTCATAAAAGAAAATCCCGTAAGTGAAACACTGCTGAAAACCTGCTGTCTCAAAACCCTGACTGAAGCACACTTCTTGCTCATACTCCTGCTCAGTAAAACCTGGTGAAGCTAGCCACTTGCTTCAGAAAAAAACTGATCTGTATATATCCTAAATTCGTTTCACTTGCTGCACTGTGGAAGCTGTTAGGTTTGATAGCTGACATTTCATACCAGACGGCAACTGCACGCAAGTGCATGTGCAAGAGGGGACAGCCTGCTTTCTTGTAGGATGGGAGAGGGAACTCACCTGTGCATGTGAGCCCATCCCCGTTGTAGAATGGCTTGCACTGACACGTGTTGTTCTCCATGCAGACGGCATTGGCAGAGCAGCTTGGGGAACACACTGGCAGCAGAGCTGTGGGGAAGGCAGAACAGCTGGGATGAAAGAGCTATTTATATTGCAATGCCCTTGTTTCCTGCAGAACGAAAAGCCCTCATACCAGTCTTGCTAAGTGGAAAACCTGTAAGAATATTTTTTTGACTGCTTAGCTCTCAGGTGACACCTTCCCTCGTGTAGTCCAAAGCCCCTCCACAGGGGAGGTAGGCATTCATATTCCCATTTCACAAAGGAGGAGACAGAGGGGTGAAGGGACCTGTTCTCAGTCCAGAGCAGAGTCCCTTAGTCTCCTTAGAGGGCTTCTGATATTATTAACCCTTTTTCTCTCCTCTCTATGCAAACCCTCTGTTGAATTGCAAGTGCTTTGAACCCCTGGCTCCATGCAATGGAGTCCGGTGAGAGGAGGCAGAGACCTAGCTTGGTTTCACACAGCCGGCCAGTCCATCCTGTTTCACAGAAACATCGTCCCGTTCCTGAATATCCTTCGTCACACTGCCCATTGGTCTTGCATTCGCAGGCTGCAAAAGGAACACAGAGGGATCACTTACAGAGCTGCCATTGGGAAAGGAGAAAATCTTTCCCTACAGAAACATCACCTATACTGTCAGTTTAGATACAGTATTATTTAGCAATTATTCAGATAAATCTAACCTCATGGTTTTTTACCATGAGGCCAGTCAAGCAGTGGACCAGACTTCCCAGAGCAGTTGGGCAGTCTCCATCCTCGGAGGTTTGCAAGCCCCAACAGGATAAATCCTGAACAACCTGGCTTGATCTCAGGGCTGACCCTGCTTTGGGCAGGGGTTTGGACTAGAGACCTCCTGAGGCCCTTTCCAACCTGAATTATCCTGTGGTCCTATGATTTTATAACTGGTATTAGTTCAATGTCCCTCTGGAATTGAAAATGGGTATTGATCTGCATTGTGGTAGAGTAGCAAATTTCACAAAGGACTGTGGCGGGAAGGAGTTAATGGCTGAGCTGAAGACCCGGCCTGATCCTGTCCTAATGTGCAGCAGCTGCTAGCTGTGGGGGAGCCTTTTAGCCAGAGAGAAGTAAGGTGTACAGAGTGAGAGTGTTTGGTTGCTGGCAGGGAGGGGGTCTGTCTGAGTGAGGAAGCCAAATATGAGGTTAGTGAACTTTGCTGTAAAACGTGGGCAAGTTGCCTGTAATGTGTTTTTCAGGTTTTAGACGTTTTTATGCCTAAAAGCTTCTGGATTCCTTTTGTTCCTTTTATATGTGGGGTGTTACCCCTTGTGCCCTGCAAACTGAAGCATGAGGGGGCTGATTTAATCTATAGGTGATGTTTTTTCCCTACTCTTTGGGCCCTGCAATAACTTACATGCCGAGTCCTTCTTAAGGAATTATTGTCTCTCTGTTTTATAATGTAACGAAGTAGCATCTTTTCCTGCCTTATCCCTCTTCCTGAAATATTGTTGTTTAAAGAGGAAAATGATGTGGGGTTGGGGGAACTGATTCTCTGAAAACCTGGTCCTGCTGAAAAGGAGTTTCATCCTCTGGCTTTATTTTATTTAGGCTGGTTACCTAATTTTTGGCTGATATAAATGTGCATAAAACTTTTCTGTTAGATACCACAATCTGGGTTTCAGACTAACAGCTCATGCAGTTTATGCTATGGTGTGCTATAAAATGGACAAATTGTAGGGAAGCATAATACTGAGCACTGGTGTCCAAGCCTGGTGCCTTGCCTACATTGCAAGGGTATCTAGCCTATAACCCTCCATGGTATGTGCCTCATGAGCACTACGGGTGCACACGGTTAGGATGGAAGCATCAATATCGTAGCTTCCCATCTCAAGGCTTTATGTTGGGAAAGCATTTAAGTTTAAAGGGTGATATTGATCCTGGCTCCTCCTAGTTTATACTTAAAACCACAGTGAAGTGGATTATATGAGCAGTTTCTTAGATGCCGTCCCTCTTCACAAACTGCCTTCGTCTCTGTCCTTTTTCTTCTCTTCTGCAAAAGCAGTGCATGGCCTTGGCCTCCTGCAGTCCTTGAGGAACCACATTGCTAAAATCCTGTCTTGCCTTTTATGAGGGTGGGGGAGAAGGCTGTGCTGTAGTTGAAAACACTTGTTGATGGAGGTTCTGTCTCTATTCCCTGTTATTTATGTACCCTACAAGAATAGGTCTCCTTCTCCCTTCTGAGACCTTGTGTCATCCCTCTGTGTGAGGAAGCACTTGGGGAAAATGGTGTAGAAAGTGGGAAGCGTTTCTTGGTTTACTTAAAAACTCATCGCTGACAAAATAGATTAAGCTTGACATAGGCAATGATATGGAAAGGTAACTTAAACATACGCCTGCAGCTGGAGCCGTATCTGCCTGGCAAACACAGCTCGCACGAAGTCCCATTGAAGCCGCTGTCGCAGTGGCACTCTCCTGTCCCAGTGTACCCATCGTCACAGGAGCCGTGGTTATTGCATGGGGTCTCTGGGCCCCCTGGGCAAGCTGAAAGGTTTAAGAAAAAAAAAAGGCTGTTTAGCTCAAGTGCATGTTTATGCATTGTCACTGTTTGTTATTTATTGTTCTGTAAAAATCCTTGAACAGGGAAAGGCCTGTAAATGCATCTCTGTGGGGGCGTGTAAAAGTGGCTGTGACACTTGCAACTGCAAGCCTCCTGCTCCAAATCCCTTGACATACTTTTACAGCTTATGTCAGAACGGTGTTGTAGACTCTGCCAGCCCTGGGTCTGGGTGCTTGCTCATTCAGACCCATCAGTGAATGGGACTGCCCAGCCCTTGCCCAAATCTAGCCTTGCTCATGCACCTCCATGTGCTGGTGAGCCCAAAGGACAGCTCAGGGTGGGCTGGCCAAAATTGCTCGGGACCGCCATGTGTCTGTTTGTGAAATCTCTACAGAGTGAGTCGGCAGGGCTATGTGTCCCTGGACCTGTCTGCCAGGTGAGAGCCTCAGTACTGTTCCCCTGTGGGGCTGGCAGGTGAAGGAGCACACCGTTCGTTAATGCCTGCTAACAAACAGCTGGAGAGAAAGCTTCTCAAACTGTCTCACACCTGGTTAAAGCTGCAATTTCTGAGCTTATGCCAGTGGTGTGCTTGCTTGCAGGTGGCTGAGGAATTGTACGCTGTGTCTCTGGTGTCTCCTGGTATCACTGCCACGAACCTGATGTCTGTTTTTGTGTTGAAAGGACTTTCAGCTGGTAACTGATTAAGACTCGCTAGGTTTGGTTACAGCAGAGCAGTCTTTACTCTCTGTAGCATTCACTTAGTTTGCTACTAGCATGGAGTTTAAAACTTGCTGTAAATGTGAAAAAGAGATTATTTGGAGTGGAAAAGCAATAATACTTTCTGTTTACTTCAGCCCTTGCAACAGAGTTCCCCCATCTTGCGGCTGGTCTCTCCTCATGCCCCCTATCCCAGCTCTCACAGTTCAGCCTGCCAGGCGCTACGTGGCTGGTGGCAGGGGGGGTCCTACCTTGGCAGTCTGGCCCGAAGTAGCCCTTGCAGCACTTGACCGTGTGGATGACCATGGAGCAGTTCCTACGGCAGCCGTCCCTCTGCAGCCCATAGGACTTGTATGTGCACCAGTGGATCCCTTCCTGGGCATCACGTGTGCCAGTGCAGAGAGGGGGAAAAACACAGGAAGATGAGTGCCATGTGGAGGTTTGGTTTTTTTCCTCTTTAAATCACAGTTTCTGATGTACACTGAATCAAAATGTGATGTGTGAAGAGTGGTGGTGTGAGGCCCCCACCTTCTCTTTCATTCCCGACTTGCTAAGCACCATTAATGAGGATGGAAGGGTGGCTCCAAAGTCAACCAAAGCACTCGCTACAGTGGATGCTGTGTGAGACCGACAAGCATCCCCCACCACCAGTGTCTGGGTGTTTGCCCTGGGGACAGCTTTCTCCCGGCGGCTTTGTGGCATCACTTAACAGTGTGGCTTCACTGTTGAGGGTTCGCTTTTTATTTTTTCAAAGCAACTTATTCTAGTTTGCTTGTGTGAAATACAGAGAAGAGCAGGTTAGACTGCTTAAATGCAAGATTTTAACGTATTACCTTTGGTTTTGTCCCTGGAGGGCATTTAGAATTACTGAAACAGCTAACACAATGCCCCTGTTGTACAAAATGGACAAGGAAAAAAAAAGTATATTAAAATAATGGCAACAAAAGGCTATTTGAAATGGACAAAAAGTCTGTTTTATGAGAGCAGCAAATATGAGCAGAGTGTAGGCTTACTATGCTTGAAACATTATAAGAACTCTGGAGAAAGAAGAGAGGAGAATGACAACAAAATAGTTGCATTAATTTAGTGCCATGAAATGCAAGAAATTAGTTTTGATACTAGAATATAAGTTCTGGAAGAAGAAACTTTGCTCTAGATTTAAACAAGCAGGGAAAAGATGGTGGATATTCTTCAAACAAATATTGACATGGGCTGCATCAGATCTGGATGTCTAATTTGGAGTAGAGGTAAATGGTTACGTCTTGGAAAGTGCTGACCAGATCTGAGAAAACTGTATCTATTTCATTTAACAAAATCATGAAACAAAAGGTAACTTGAGCAGATGGGATACACACAAGTGTTGGCTTTATAATTGAAATATAAATTCCAATAAGCTTTTTTAAGACTGACTACATGAAATCTTTTTTACTTCTAGGTAATTTTTTCATACACTCGAATTAAACTGAAGTAGGCATTTCTCTATCTTGTGTCCTTAATAGCCTGTGCAGTCAGGACAGCAACGCTGTTGCTTTGTAATTTGGAACTTTGTAAATGCAATCTGTATGACCAAATTCATAGTGAGAATTTGTATTAATTTAAAAGCTCGATAGGAAGATCTGTCAATTCCTCAAATTTATGCTTGCATTTGTAAGGTAGTGTTCTTACTGAAAACAGGGCAGGACTTGCTAAGCTGGTCTTAACTGAAACCGAAGCTGGAAGCTGGTCTTAACTGAAACAACTTGTCCTGTGTATTGCTTAGTGTGGATTTCTGTTGTGTCCTTAATAGCCTGTGCAGTCAGGACAACGCTGTTGTTGCTTTGTAATTTGGAACTTTGTAAATGCAATCTGTATGACCAAATTCATAGTGAGAATTTGTATTAATTTAAAAGCTTGATAGGAAGATCTGTCAGTTCCTCAAATTTATGCTTGCACTTGTAAGGTAGTGTTCTTATTGAAAACAGGGCAGGACGTGCTAAGCTGGTCTTAACTGAAACAACTTGTCCTGTGTATTGCTTAGTGTGGATGCAGGGTTTCTGTTGTGTATCTTTCAGGTGTTGTGCTGTGCTTCTTAACCTTAGCTCTAACCAGTGCGGCAGACGAAGCCAGACCGAAGTGGTGGGACTTAATGTGTCAAAGCTGCTGCCAGTGTTGCCCCGGTCTCTGCGAGGACAGGGTTTGGCCCTTGGGTTGCACCTTTGCCAGGGTGGGGGACCAAAAAAGGGGACTGACCATGAAATCCACGGTGAAGAAGCTGTCGCAGCGTCCCCCCAGGCTGGGGTCTGTCAGCAGGCAGTTGATGCCGTAGGCAATGCCCCCGTCGAACTCCAGCTGCCGCTGCACTATCTTGCACTGTCTGTCGTTCAGGAAAAGGGCGCCCTGAGGGATGGGATGGGGAGATGGGGGCGTGACAGGTCATGAGCTTCGTCTTCCTTGGGGCCAGGCTGAATCCAGGTCCTGCACGGGTGTTAGGGATAATTCTCTCTCTGCTCTAAACCAATCTGTGGACCTATAACTGAATGCTATAACATTACAGATGGGCAGATCTTTTGTGCCTTTCCTGAAGGGGACAGAGTGTGTCAGCCCTATGTCCACAGGTTTACCTTATGCACATTTAGGCTTAGTCACGTTTTCAGAGGCAGATGCTTGCCAGGGATGATCTGATACATTTGCAAAGAAAAACGTGCCGTTGTTCTGGCTTAACAAGGCTGCATGCATGCCTGCAATCTTAGCTTCTAAGTGCTTACAAACCAGAGTTTGCATGCAGATGCTGCATTCATGAGGTTTCTGCCAAAGCCAGGTTCACCTAAATAGTTTTCCATTGTGTATTTCATTGTAGGAGAAGTTAAAACGTGCTGATATTTCAGTTTTGAGGTAACTGAGAGCTGTTTTGAACAAATAGCATCTTACAACAGAGAAAACGATAGCTCCAAAGAGTCTTGCAAACCATCTAGTTTGCTGAATCTGTTGGGGTGGCTGCCCCGGTTTTGTGGCTGTTGGCGTGGACTGCTGAAGACCAATTGAGTTTTGGTGCCATTGACCCTTTCTGCGGGCTATGCACAGGCACAGTGGGGTCTGCATGAGTGGATCCTGCAGCAGGGGCAAGGGGTAAGCGTGCTGGCAGAGTGAACACTTACAATCTCCCTGTTATCCCCGCAGCTAACGCTGAGGTTGGAGCCCTGCAGGGTCTTCAATGAGGTGGAGACAGGGAGCTGGTAGGCCAACACCTGGGAAGGAAACAGGGGAAATGCACGTGTCTGGGCTTGCATGTCTTGGCCTTGGCAATGCTTCTAAAAAGCAAGGGCTTACCGCAGCGTCACGGACGATGTGGAATTTAAGGTACTGGACCAGTTTGTCAGTGTTGGACTTCTTGAAGAGGAAGTCCTGCTGCTCCTGCGGCAGCCCACGGATAGCTGTGTCTGTGGGCCAGAAGAGCGTGACGGGTTTGTGAATAGGATCGTTGATCAGCCCAAGCAGGTTGTTTTTCTGCAACATACCAAAAATTGGGGCAGAGGATTAATGCTCCATCTAAAATGACATTGACCCTATGGAGTGAACGTCTAGTATAACTGGGATGCAGTGGCCTGTGGGCTGCCTGGTCACCAGCCCGCAAGCAGCCTGACTTTAAAAACCAGATGCCTCAGTTGAGCTGCCCAAGTTGAGTTACACGACTGAATTCTCAGAAGTGCTTCATCACCCAGGGCTGCCGACTGAAAAGCAGGCTGATGGCCCAACTTTGGGCTCAAAAAGTCATACTTGGGTCAAACCTTGGCCACGT
The DNA here is from genome assembly GCF_000699145.1 of Aptenodytes forsteri. Taxonomy (NCBI): domain Eukaryota; kingdom Metazoa; phylum Chordata; class Aves; order Sphenisciformes; family Spheniscidae; genus Aptenodytes; species Aptenodytes forsteri. The sequence continues at coordinate 6,379,108 of NW_008796213.1, read as the reverse complement.
AATTTGAAATATGGTAGGACAGAGCTGAGTGGGGAGGGGAAAGGTGGCTGTGGGTCTGCTTGATATCCCCCTACCTCTGTGGAAGAGGGACCACGTGGTGACCAGGGTTGTCGTGTACTGTGTTGTGAGCCCGTTGGCTCCACTGAACACCATCCTGCCAGTAATGCCATGTGCCATGCCTGTGCTTTTGTCTTTAAAAAAGTGTTTAAAACCTTTGCCCAGTGGCTGCTGTCTCTTGTGACCTTACCTCCAGCAAACTGCTGAACAGGATGTATCCATGTTTGGCTGCAACCATTTTAAGGCTTTCCTACAAAGAAAGGAATTTCAGTAATTTATCTAATAAATACATTATATAGGTATTTAAAAAGCAGATATTATCTTGCTTTCCCCTGTAAGTCACTTTTTGCTATGAAATCAATGCCGCTGTAAAAGCCCTGTGCAGAAGTCCTCTTATACTGTTCTTAGTAGAACTGTGATTCCTGAATGAATTTTAAATACAACATTTAACTTATTCAGCAGCGTCAAATGATGTTTGTATAAGGTCTTTTTAGTATCACTGGGTTTTTTTGTGACTTACATGATTTAAACATGATCTAACAGTAACTGTGGAAAAGCCCCTGCATTGAGAATGGCAATGAGCTGCACATACCTTCTTAAGGGGGAAATCCTGCATATGTGATGGGACCAGAATTTGGTTTATGATATGGATCACGCCATTTGTGCCAACAGCATCGCTGAGTATAACTTCAGCTTTGTTGTTCAAAACCAGTGAGTTCTAGAAAGGAAACAAAACCACATTTTTTGTGGAACCTTGTGGGAGGGTGAGGCCAATGCCAAATTTCTTTGATATGGTGAGCCTAGAACATCCTTTCTTTGCAGCAAACAGTAGCTTCAGTTTTAATAAATTGCCCTTTGCTTTTTCAAACTCTCATCATGCTCATAAAGCCAGAGTCTGAGGATAAAATAACTTGTGTCAAAGCAAGGATTGTACAAATCCACTCTTTGCATAGCAGATAAGTGCTGAACACTTCAGGTGAATGGGCAATCTTCTTTTAATGCTATTTATTTATTTTTGTGCATCAGAGGAGGAAAGGGAACCATTCAGGTTTTTAAAAAAAACTGAATGAGAGCAGACTGTTTTATTATTCTGTCCCCTGCCTCTTCATGCTCTGTTACCTGAGAGTAGCTGATGTGTATCGGGTCCCCGTGGAGAGAGGTGATGTTGGTGATTGTTGTCAGGTCATTGTACAACAGACTGGCACAACCCACCATATGGTACCGGAGGACTTGAGCCATCACTCCTTTGGCAATCCAGTCCTTGACCTGCAGCAGAAAGTGGAGAAGTTGAGAAGCAGTCAAGCAAGGCATCTGAATCAAAAAACTTGTGGCCAGTTCACCAAAAACTTCTGGCCTTCTTACTTACTCGTGGGTCGCTGTTTAGTACGTCTGTGCGAGGTACAAACAGAGTGAAAGGGCCAGGGCCTGCAATATCTCTGATAGACGAGGCCTGCCAAATTTAAGAGGACAAAGCAGTAATGAGTCATTAATGCGTGTAACGTCACGCAGCGATGGGGACAGCCCTGCTGAGTGGGAGGTGATGCCTGCAGCCCCGTTGCTGCTGCACGTTGGGTTCCCTTCCCTGCAATGCAAGGGTGGGAGAAACTCTTTTGTATGGCGTGGACTTTCCTTCCCAGCCCCATCTGTCACCTGTGCCCACGGGTATAAAATGGAAGATTTTTCTTTCTGCTTTTTTGGTTTATGGCCGAGTCTCAGTTTCCTCTGCAATAACGAAGAGGAGAAGAAGAGGGAAAGCTTGCAACAAACACTAAGTGTAGGGAGGGTGGAGAGGGCTATTCCCTCCTGGGCAAGGGAGGATGAACAAACCCTTTCATCTTGAGATAGTCAAGAGTGGATATATGCACGTGTTTGTACACGCATTTAGCTGATACATGGTTGCTTGTACCTAGGAGTAGATTAATTACTGTTAAGAAGGACAAATGGACCTGGGGTATTGCAGGCACTCTGCAATGACCACTGACAAAATAAGAAGAGAGCTCTGCTAAAGCCATCCGTCTACCATGGTAGCAGAATCAAAGCTTAGAATATCAGTCTTTGGACTAGCAGGCCAGTATACAGATTTGTGCTGTCCTGAGGCTCAGGGTAAACAGAGAATTATTAGGCCAGCCTCCAAAAAGCAGTGAGAACTGGTGGTGCACACTGGCTGTCTAGCAACACACAGCGGCATCTGGAGGCGTTTCAGTGGGGCAACTGAAAACAGCATCGGAGTTTAGAAATGCAGCAGGGGTAGTAGAAGAGTGGTTATTTGCTCACATCAGACTTCATGAGAGATGTGCTGGAAGATCTAAGACTGTGAATGGGTGGGTGAAAGCTTCAGTTTTATGCCTGGTCTGGAGGCCCTACGTTTCCCTGGGATCTTGGTCTTGATCATTAATTCTCTAGAGGTTTTAATGGCAGTTAGTATTTTAAATCAGAGCACCTCTGACATTAGTGACTGGTGATCCAAATCCAGTCCCAATTAAGTTGAAGGATGATGGTACATGCCAGATTCTTGCCTGCTCCCTGCCCCCCTACACCCTTGAGGGGAAAAAAAAAAAAAAGAGGGGACCCTCCTAAAAAACCCCAAACAAAAAAAACCCCACTCAACCTTTTCTTACCTCTAAGTGGAAATAAAACCTAGATGTGTTGGAGTCCCTGAGAAGTTCCTGCAATCAAGAACAAGACTTTGTAACAGTGCTGTAAATGTGACACAACATCTGCGGAGTGCAAAGAAATGCAGCACTCGAACAAGAAAGGGAACTTCTGGTTTGGAATAAATGCTGCCCAACTGCAGCTCCTGTTCTGTTCTTACCTTGCTCTATCAAAGAACAGGCTTCTTTGAAACCTAAAAATACCAGTATTAACTCCCTAGTACTGCAGTCATAATGATTGTCCATCAGTGTGGATTTTTTTTTTTAAGGCACGTAAGGTTATCTTGCAGCATCCTGTTCCTATTCCTGGTTTCTTCGACTGGGATTATTTCAAATTCTGGGGTAGATTTACCAATTTGTCCAGGAGAAAAATTGGCATGTTTCAAGAGACAACCATTGTATTAAATAACTATCTGAAGAAAAATAAGGGACAGCAAACATGTGCAGCACTTTACCTGGAAGATATTGCCTCGGCACATAAATCCATCCCCAATGTAGTTACGTTTGCAGGTGCAGGTCCTTTCTGTCAGCTCAGTGTCATTACAGATGGCAAATTCACTGCAGCCTCCATTATTCTTGCAAGATCAAAATTTAAAATATTTCATTCCTTCATTGCCAGGTGTACAAAACAATTCCAGTTCATCACTTTTTTCCCATGTATATAGCTTTGAAAGACTTAATCCCAACAGCTTTTTGAAACCAGAACTTACTGGAACTTCTGATAGTATATACTTTCTTGCAAACAATAAAGAGCATTTAAGGTTCATAAGAAATAACTCTTCTTTTATGCAGAAGATGTAGTTTCGATTCCCTCCTTATAGCTTCAGTTCATGGCGCTATAAGGATCCAAAGGTTTTCCAGGCAAGTTTCATTCTGGACCTTGGGGATGAGCCTTAGCTGCTCTGCTGAGGCAGCACTGATGTACACTGAAGGGAACTATTTACAGCTGTAAATCACTTTTATGGTGCCAGGAGCCTGGATTTCTAGAGGAGCATTAGCATAGGACTGTCTATTGTTCTTTGTCTGATGGCCCAGGCCAGCTGGAATGGGGACCTGCCACGTGCTCTCCTCTAAAACATACCCTGTCTGCCCACCGGTGCCCCACCACTGTGACCTAAGGCTTGGAGCAGCAGATGCACCTCACCTGGCCATCTGCTCCAGGAAGCCCTCTGTGCTAAGGGGAGATGTCCCTCATCCAGAAGCAGCGTGCTGGGGTTCAGAGCTCTGCTCAGTCACAAGTAGGTGCTCCCCAGTTAGCACCTCAGTTTGCAAATACGTTTCTATCCTGGACTTGGGAGCAAATCAGGAAAAACTGAGAAGCCATCTTATTTTTCTTTCCTTGCACTTGTTTCATGGTGTCCTTTCTGCTGCTGGACATCTCGGGGATCCCTTCCCATGGGCCGCGAGTGGGAACAGAAGCTCCTTTGGGAGCTACTACCAGGGCCTGGCTTGACGGGCCATAGTGAGTACTGGCTGTAAGTAGTGCTATTTATTGGCTAGATTTAGATGAACTGTTTGCAATCTTGGGTTTATCATAGCTTCTTGTGAAGCTTTGCTGCACAGAGGTTTGGCCATAGTGAAGCCAGATTAGCCTCTGGTCTGACATTGACGCTTCTCAAGACTATCTTTTTTTATATATATAATTAGCCTGGCATAATTAGTCAAGTGGAAGCAGAGTTGCTGGAACAAGGCATAGGAAAAAGCAAAAGCTTACAAAATCATAGGACGCAGCAGCTCATAACTTTGGGCTCCCCTTCCTCCAGCTTCTGTTTTTGCCCTTGCTCTTTCATCTCTGCAACCTTTGATGATCAGAGAAACTCTGCTGACAGGCCAGGCCGGGAGGGTGAGAATTATTGTCACTGTGCTTGGAGCACAAAGGATTAATGTGCACGGGAGAGTGGATATGTCCCTGCTGCAGCTTGCCAAGAAGCAGAGCAATGCGGCTGGTGCAGAGCACTGCGTTGCTTGCAAATACGTGGCTTGCAGCGTGTGAGCTAGCTTGTGCGAAATGAATGTGGGTAATTCTCAGCCTGCAGTGATAAGTGAGGGACAGAATGAGGAATACCATGGGAAGCCCTGCATTGTGTGTTGTGGAAGGAAAAGGAGGGAAATGGTTTCTGTAGAGAATGCTTTTCTTTTTTTTTTTTTTTTTCTTTTAACCTTCCCATCAAGAGAGGTTTCCATCCTCCCACCCCACCTCCTGTTTCACTATTCACTAACCCGCCTCTGCTGCAGCTTGCAGTGTTGCTATCCTGTATGATGCATCCAAAGGGATGCATTTGGGATGCAGCCTACATGTGGCCGTAGGGGCTGTGGGGCTCTGTTCTTTGACTGTTCGATGGGAGCTCTGCCCTAGGTGAGCCTGCAGGCTGGGACCTCTGCTGGAAACATCTATTCCAGGGAGCCCAGGCATACTCGGGCCCCTGAGCCTGGGATTGCCCCAGCATGGATTTCACTGGTAATGACCCAGCAATGTGAGGACTAGATACTCTGATTTAGCTATAAAAAATTCAGACTGAGAAGGGGATGTGTATGCTGACACTTGATCATTTCTCCTGAGAAGGGGATGTGTATGCTGACACTTGGTCATTTCTTTTGTTCAGACTGCACAGATATGGTCCTAAATCATACCAGAGGACTTAATTACAGGAGAATATTAAAAATAAATAGGGGTTTTGATCTACCGTAGGCTATTCTCTTTGGTTCCCAATCACCCGGCTCCTAGAACAGCTAGAACTGGCCCCTGAGCATCAACAACCTGAACCTTTGATTTTTTTTTTTTTTTTTTTTTTTTTTTTTACATTACAGGTAACATGCAATAGAGCACACTCCTCTCTTATCTTTTGAATGAAGCTCTTTAATTGTCTTGCCTAGAAGCTGCATATTTTTTTTTCCCCATAGTAACTGAAATGTTGGCAAGCCCTCTGGGTCCCAAATGCAAATTTAGATGGTGGCTTTTTTATATGAATTATAGCAATGACAAAAAAAATCTGCTGAGAAGACATGACTTGCACTTTACCACTCCAGACTAGGGTCTATTTCTCTAGATCTGAAGTGTTGTGAAGACTCAGTGATGAGTCTGGGCCCTCATTTTGTATTATGTCCAGGCTGTGGTCCAGGAAAAGCCCTTACTGCATATGTAGTTTCTAAAACAGTGATGGCACTAAAGCATGTGAACTAAGCACATTTAAAGATTAGTTAACGTAAGTGGATTCTGGGCATAGAATGTCCCAGATCTACCCATCTGACTTAGTTTTAAATGCATACAAAACCTGAAAGTGTAATGATTATAACAAGACCTTAAATACTCTCCTTAAATGGATACTTACTTGTGAACACAGACTGATATATGTGCATCTTTTACCATCTCCAGAGTATCCCTTCAAGCAATTACACGCTGCCTATAAAGCAAACCCAGAAAACATGCATACATGGGAAGATGTTTGACTTTTTTCAGCACATTTACGTTTAATTTACTTTTTTGCCAGATTATTTCCTAGTGGTATGGTGTACATCATCTCTCCCGCAGCAGTTTCTTAGCCAGCATCAGCAACCATAGACTGAGATTGGGAAATAACAATTTCTAAGAGGCTCTATCTGCCCTTTCTCTGCTTATCTCTCTCGTCTCCCCTCTGCTGTCCTGGTCATTTGAAATGATGCCTCTGACACCTGCACAGTCATCTTGCTGGCAAAACAGGCTAAACCTCTGATTTGTTTCCCTCATTTTATTTGCATAGGTTGGTATTCCCCTCTCTTCTCTTCCCTTCCCCTGTTTTTTTTAAGTGATGAAACATATCTTCAAAACACACTTGGAATTGTGTCCTGATGTTACTGACAGCTTCCCATGCAGTGGTAATGCATTTGACACTTACATCATGATTACTCTGGTTTGCACTTGCAGTTATCACAAAGATGAAAAATTAACATGGCTGCAAAGAAATGACTTACCTTCCTCTCCAATTCACTGCTTAATCATTCTCAATTTAGAATTCACATTTAGTATGTAGGAGACTGAAAATTCAAGATTTCTGTGGCAGAAATAAAACTGGTAGGCAGTGTAATAGCAGTGTTTTATGTATCTGTATGACTGAAAGCCCTACAGAAAGCAGACTCATTTCTGTCCTATAAGTGCGGCTCTGCTGCAATGGGATTTTGTAGTGGAGGTTATTATTGCTCTGATGTTAACTATATTCCCATGGGTAAGGAAGTATAAATAATCATGTTGTAGCTACTACTTCTGTCCCCAGTGAGGGTATATGGAAGAAAATAGCCATCACCTGTCTTGTCTAGAGGGATGGGGAAGGAGTTAAGTGGCTCTGTGCTCCCACCAGAAGCATACTGACTTGCAAAAAGGGCTGATGGGGTTATTGCCCCTCCTGTCCCCGGACGACTGGAAGGCAGGAGGCCTCTGACTCCTGGTCGCCGTTTCCTGCATTGCTCCTGAAGAAATACTGTTGTGCAGTGCTCGCTGGCGGTTTACAGTCCTGCCAATATGAAACTAGGGGGATGATAAGTGCTGCAATCAAGGTGTTCAGCTTCTTCTGAAACTGTTATAAAACTAGAAACCCTAATCCATGTCACTTGATTGCCTGGGCTAATTTGTTTCTCCTTTCCCCCCTTGTCCTTTTATACTTCTTTTTCTCTGGGGAGTATGTGGTACTTCTGCATGGGAGACACAGAACAGCAGACGAGTGAGTGGATGCCGGTATGCTGTAACCCCTGTATGAGAACCATGATTCAGCCCGTTTTGTTTCCTTGTGCATACGTTTGAGCTATGCCGGGAGAAGGGCTAGTCTGAAATGGATTTTTTCCATGGACAGTTTCTATAACAATAAAAGAAACATTATCTGGCAATACTTTCAAACTGACAGGTTTTCATATCAAAACCTCCCAAAGGAGAAAAACAACTGCTTGAAACAGCAAAACACTGCTTTTCTCTGCAGTTTTGGATTTCTTCTACTGAAATTAATTTTTTCATGTTTGTCCACACTCCCTCTCAAATACCTTTTTGAGGGAAGCATATAGTTTTCGGAATTTTTGTTATGAAATCCACTTTTCCATTTAAAAACAAAGTTGAGACGGGGAAATCTTTCTTCATCCAAATGTAGACAGTTGCCCAGTCTTATTTTTCTGCACTGACGAAGTACTCACTTGATTGGGTCCAGTCTGCGTGCATTCTGCATTTCTATCGCATCCACCGTTGTTTTCCAGACAAGGATTGATTTCTTTATAAAACAGAAACAGTATAATAAAAAAAAAGTGTGACTTCTGAAAACCCAAGAAGGGAGAATTTTAAGTAAAGCATACTAGGAATGCAGATCTATGACAACTGTAAATCAATTAAACTCATTCTCTTAGCTACTTAATAACTCGGTCTAGGTCTTGCAGTTGTCTTGGTGAAGGCTAAAACCCTGCCGTCAGCATTTCTAAAACCATACCTGGGGAGGTATGGTGCAACAACTTCTAAAAGTCTTTAAGTGTGCAGTGGTCAGAGGAGTGTATCAAGCTGCTGAAGATGGGGTTATCCTTGTTGAGAGGTAGATCTTTTTTAGTAAGCTTTGGTGTCACACCACACTGCTGTAGTTGCACGGCTTGCCAAGTAGTATCATCCATGTGGCACGTAGAGATGCCTTTGGCATCAAGGTCTATAGTATCAGGAAACTGCACTTCTGGGTCGTAGCGGAAGAAGGATCTTCCATCTACAGGAAAACACGCTCCTGTAATTTTCCTCTTTGTGATACACGAGACATTGCGAATGCTTACCGATGCAGACTATTCCATCTCCAGTGTACCCAGCATTGCAGATGCACACTCTGTTGCCAGGCGTTGTTCTTCTGCACTCTGCTTTGGCAGAACAGCCACCGTTGCTGGTCTTGCAAGCATCAATAGCTGAACAGTGACAACAACCCAGATTAAAACAATGTGCTTAAATGGCTCTTTGCTTTTCGGGTTAAGCTGTCTCTATCTTTTAAAGGGATTTGCTAACATTTTCTGAACACAGAACCTTTCTGATTTAAGAGTCCATAGATGACTTTAGTGCCAGATATTTAATACATCTTATTGATTACAAGAGGGAAAGCTGAGAAGTTGCTTCAGTCTGGAAGATAAGAATTCATCCAGGACTGACTTGCAGTAACTTTCCATCTTCTGATTCTGCCCATTCCAACCAAGCACCAAAAAAAGGGACCTTCACGTTCTTCTCTACGTTAAATGGCCATGTGAAGCTTTCCCTTAGCTTGCCTTTTTCTGCACACAGATCAAATGGCCTTCTCTTGTCTAGAGTGTAACACCACCCAGCCCCCTCCTCTGACAAAAAGTCCTGGTTGTTATTCAGATGGATACTCGCACCATTTCTGCAACTCTGGATGAGTCAGTGGCTGGCAAATTGAGCTTGCAATTGAGCTTCCTTGGGTTACCCTGAGAGCAGGGAGGGAGCCTTTCCTGTGTGAATCAAATCAGCCTAAATGTTGCTTTAGTTTTTGCCTCAGATGATCCCAAATTGCTGTTGCAGCAGCTGTAACAGCCAGACTGGGGAGATGACTTGTCCTGTAACTGGTTTTGCCCGAGAACCCTGTATAGGGGAATAAGGGTGAGTATAGAGCCACTATGGGTGACCTGTGTCACCCAGCTCTTCCTGCACATGGGGAATTTCCCAGCAGCAGAGTAAAATGAATTTGTTTGATTTGTGCCAGAAGAGAAAATGAAAGCAGGCAGAGTAAGAGTACTAAAATCTTGGATTAGGATCCTGCCAGCCATTGTAAGTAGACAAATATGCTTCTGTTCCCAAGACAATTAGTATTTTAATCAGTTAAAGATTAAGTAAAACAACTGTAAAATTAATTACAATCACTGTAGCCGGAAGCTGTCTATTTTGGAAGTCTGGATATCCCAGACTCGTGGAGGGACACCTAGGATAAGCTGCTGTTGCTCCTTTCTGAGGGTGTCTTAGATCTCTCTGGTCTAAAGAAGTTGATTTTACCACCCCAGAAATCTGTGCAAGTTGAGAAAGTCGAGGAAATGGTAGGGCTATACAGCTTCCAATAGCTGGAAGTGCTATTGTACCCTGAATTGGCCTCTCTTCACTGGTCTTTGTTGGGAAAAGGAGTAAAAGTCATAATCCAGGTTTCGTTACCCTGCAAACAATGGGGCCTGGGTTGTGCATGGCACGTTCCCTTTTCTCTGGTCTCCCTTAGCACAATGCCTTGCAACTTGGAGATTTTGAGCCCTTTGTTTGCTATGAATCTGCACCTGTTGGGCTCTTACTCATTTTGAGCAAACTGGCAGCAATTCCTGTTTTTTAACTGGTGCATAGGGAAGTGCTCATCTCTCACCAGCTCCACCGTGACCACAGAGTGCTCCGATGCAGACTATTCCATCTCCAGTGTACCCAGCATTGCAGATGCACACTCTGTTGCCAGGCGTTGTTCTTCTGCACTCTGCTTTGGCAGAACAGCCACCGTTGCTGGTCTTGCAAGCATCAATAGCTGAACAGTGACAACAACCCAGATTAAAACAATGTGCTTAAATGGCTCTTTGCTTTTCGGGTTAAGCTGTCTCTATCTTTTAAAGGGATTTGCTAACATTTTCTGAACACAGAACCTTTCTGATTTAAGAGTCCATAGATGACTTTAGTGCCAGATATTTAATACATCTTATTGATTACAAGAGGGAAAGCTGAGAAGTTGCTTCAGTCTGGAAGATAAGAATTCATCCAGGACTGACTTGCAGTAACTTTCCATCTTCTGATTCTGCCCATTCCAACCAAGCACCAAAAAAAGGGACCTTCACGTTCTTCTCTACGTTAAATGGCCATGTGAAGCTTTCCCTTAGCTTGCCTTTTTCTGCACACAGATCAAATGGCCTTCTCTTGTCTAGAGTGTAACACCACCCAGCCCCCTCCTCTGACAAAAAGTCCTGGTTGTTATTCAGATGGATACTCGCACCATTTCTGCAACTCTGGATGAGTCAGTGGCTGGCAAATCGAGCTTGCAATTGAGCTTCCTTGGGTTACCCTGAGAGCAGGGAGGGAGCCTTTCCTGTGTGAATCAAATCAGCCTAAATGTTGCTTTAGTTTTTGCCTCAGATGATCCCAAATTGCTGTTGCAGCAGCTGTAACAGCCAGACTGGGGAGATGACTTGTCCTGTAACTGGTTTTGCCCGAGAACCCTGTATAGGGGAATAAGGGTGAGTATAGAGCCACTATGGGTGACCTGTGTCACCCAGCTCTTCCTGCACATGGGGAATTTCCCAGCAGCAGAGTAAAATGAATTTGTTTGATTTGTGCCAGAAGAGAAAATGAAAGCAGGCAGAGTAAGAGTACTAAAATCTTGGATTAGGACCCTGCCAGCCATTGTAAGTAGACAAATATGCTTCTGTTCCCAAGACAATTAGTATTTTAATCAGTTAAAGATTAAGTAAAACAACTGTAAAATTAATTACAATCACTGTAGCCGGAAGCTGTCTATTTTGGAAGTCTGGATATCCCAGACTCGTGGAGGGACACCTAGGATAAGCTGCTGTTGCTCCTTTCTGAGGGTGTCTTAGATCTCTCTGGTCTAAAGAAGTTGATTTTACCACCCCAGAAATCTGTGCAAGTTGAGAAAGTCGAGGAAATGGTAGGGCTATACAGCTTCCAATAGCTGGAAGTGCTATTGTACCCTGAATTGGCCTCTCTTCACTGGTCTTTGTTGGGAAAAGGAGTAAAAGTCATAATCCAGGTTTCGTTACCCTGCAAACAATGGGGCCTGGGTTGTGCATGGCACGTTCCCTTTTCTCTGGTCTCCCTTAGCACAATGCCTTGCAACTTGGAGATTTTGAGCCCTTTGTTTGCTATGAATCTGCACCTGTTGGGCTCTTACTCATTTTGAGCAAACTGGCAGCAATTCCTGTTTTTTAACTGGTGCATAGGGAAGTGCTCATCTCTCACCAGCTCCACCGTGACCACAGAGTGCTTCAAGCGTGTTTTTCTTTTTTTTTTTTTTCAAAAGGGAAGAAACAAAGTCTACTTGCCTGTGCAGAACGTCCCGTTCCCCTCGAACCCAGCTGCACACTTGCAATAGGCAGTGCCATTTGATAGGAGAAGGCAGCTGAAGAAGCAAAAAGAGGGAGATGACATTAAAAAAAGAAAAAAGAGAAGGAAAAAAAAAAGTAGTCAGGTCTTCTGTACAGCCCTTGTTTTTGTGCATTGTTCTGAAGGTAATGTCGCATAGAAATAACAAGGCATTTAACCATACGGTATGATGTAGTTACAATCATAAAAATGAACCTAGTTGGACCAAGCTTTCCAAGTGCATTTTGCATGTATTATTTCAAGTATTAAAAATGCATGCTTTGGTCATCAAGTGTCCTATTTTCTCATGCAGAACTCCAGAAGTTGCATGCCTGCTCACCCAAAAACTGCACAAATTTTTGTTTGTGTGCACACAATTTATTGGGGGACGCAGCAGAACTGACACACAGGGGTGGGAGCCAGATGTCTGAGTCCCCTGGGTTCAAGTTTGTTTTTTTGGACAGTTTGGTCTTCTGTATGCAAGCGTGGGTTTACTGCCCCATGAACTCTGTATAATACAGGGTTTGGTCCCTGGTGTCACCCAGGGACAACGTCACAACACAGCCAGCACAATCCTGTCCTTCCCCCGACTCCTGCCATGCCTGCACCTATCCTCGTACCTACAGGGGTACGGCAGTGGACGAATAAGGCTCAAGAGAAGAACAGTCTGCTGCTCCTGTGAAAAACACAGTCTTGAAGCCAGTATGTGTGGGATCCCCCTGAGCAAATTTGAGAGTGGAGTTTTGCCAAAAAACCCTGGTAAAATATCACTGCTGTGAACTGCAGTTCACAAACACACGGGGAAGAGAATGATCTACATCTGGGAAAAAGGGTTTTTGTCCCTCTGGCTTCTCTGCTCCTACAGAAGAGCTGTGGCTGAAAATGAGGAGTCTTTCCAGACACCTTTCCTTGTTCTTTAAACGTCCTGGGTAATGTAAATCTTGCTGTCTGGTCAAATGATGAGGGGCAGGTGCACTTCAGTAAATGGCTCAATGGGGGTGACTTGCTCCTTTGAAAACTGGTTAGTGTCCCAGTACTGGTGCTAGACCACCAAGAGCATTTTTATGTTTTGATGTGGAGAGCTGTTTCTTGTCAAATGCAGCTTTTTTGGGTGAAGTCCCTAGTGCCAATGGCATTTCTCAGTTGTATGTGTGGTGGCGGATGGGGAAAATAGGAGGGACAGATAAAGCCCACCTCAGAAACCCACCTTTGTGATCACCCTTGCCCTACCCTCTTGTTCTCTTTAGTGCTGCAGGCTCTATTTCTTTGTATACTGCATGGTAGGATCTCACGGGTGGTTTTTTTTTTCCTCCCCACAAAATCTCATTTGTTTCCCCTTTTAACATGCACATTTTGACCTTTTTGGCCTAATCACTGAACATGTTACGTTAACATCACCCCTTATCTCTGTGGTGGAAAACATGAGTGTTATCTATGCGGCTGAGAAGTCTTCATGAAGAGCAAGATGGACTATGCTTTTTGCTAGCAAGATGTCCCCTTTTTCTCCCCCCTCCTCCAAATAAGTGGATTTCATACATACTTAGCACTGGTATGGCATGAGGTGTTACATGCATCATCTTTGATTTCTGCAAGACGGGGGGAAAAAAAAAAGAAACAGGGATCAGAACCTTTTGGGTCAACATCCTCCTAGTTTCCCAGTCTTTTGCTCCCACCATGCAGACCTGGAGTCTGTTATGAGTTCTGCACCAGACAACCGCGCGCTCAGTTTGTATAGAGACTATCTGTATAGATCAGTGGGTACCACTTAAATTCAGTTGTGAGGAAGAGGCATGTCAACATACTGCCAGGAAAACATTTCACCTGTTGTCCTTTATCTGGATTTATTCTGGTGAGTTTTGCAAATTAGTTTAATTATATAAGTGTAGGTTTTCCAAAGGAACTGAAATTGCTCAGATATAGCAACTATAACAACTCTTTAACTATGAAGCTCATTTCATTACTATTTTTTCCCAAAGCAAATTTAAAACAGATATTGAATGTTATTATTAATGTGCATATACATCTTTTTATTTTATACTATTATATGTAGAGTTCTGAAATAGTTATTTAATACACTTTAATTATGTCTAACTAGAATATAATTTTATTGGATATAGGAGCTGTATTAAACCAACACAAAATGATTTATTTGCTAATTAATTTTTATTGTATTAGCAAGAACATAATTTAATATCCAGTGTTGTATAGCTAAATCAACTTATTGAAGCACTTGAGAGGCTTCTGATCAGAGGATCAAAACATGCTAGGTAACTCTGCAAAATATATAGCCTTAACAAATGGGGTATTCTTTTGGGACAGATACAGGGTGATAGAGTTAGAGAATTAGCTAAGTAAGGTATTTAAGTCTCATGAGCAGTATCTCAGCTGGCTTTCTATTAATATGGTAATTAATTGCCATAGTACATGAGCGTCACCTGTATTTCACTACGTGTGGGAAGCTGCTGGGTATCTGGTAGTGCACTTGGACCTCCTGCACTGGGATCTGATCACAGCGGTAGTTCTGGCGTTTCCTGAAATGCTCACTTCTCTCCCCAGGAAAAAAAAAAGGAGGGGACACTCACCGGTCTCACATGTCACTCCTCTCCAGCCAACGTCACATTCACAGGAGCCGTCCCCGTCGATCCCGCTGCTGCATTTCCCATGGACACAAGCGCATGCTGCAGGGAGAGATGGGGGGGAAACCACTGTCCCTGGGCAGGGTAGCAGTGTGTGCAGCGAGGGGAAGGAAATGCTTTGGCTTGTGCCTATTGGCTTCTTCCTACAGAATAAATCTAAACTCAAAATATGCTTATCTTTCCTCTGTTCCCAAGTAAAGGGACTGAAACTGTATTTTAATGGGAAAGCACTGGTGAAAAAGCAGTGCTAAAGAGGATTATTCTGGGATTGTTTAGCCTGGAGAAAAGGAGGCTGAGGGGAGACCTCATCGCTCTCTACAACTACCTGAAAGGAGGTTGTAGCGAGGTGGGTGTCGGTCTCTTCTCCCAAGTAACTAGCAATAGGACGAGAGGAAATGGCCTCAAGTTGCGCCAGGGGAGGTTTAGATTGGACGTGAGGAAAAATGTCTTTACTGAAAGAGTGATTAAACATTGGAACAGGCTGCCCCGGGAAGTGGTTGAGTCCCCATCCCTGGAGGTATTTAAAAGATGTGTAGATGAGGCGCTTAGGGACATGGTTTAGTGGGCATGGTGGTGTTGGGTTGATGGTTGAACTCGATGATCTTAGAGGTCTTTTCCAACCTCAATGATTCTATGATTCTTGCCAGATGCTGTTCTAAGCCTGTAGCATGCCAGAGTAGGAGGCACCGTCTCCAAAGAAGGGAGTAGAGAGAAAATACCATAATGGGGAAAGAAAAGGGGTTAATGATGTCTTTAAGACTGGCCTATTACCCTGAAAGTGATGTACCTTTCCAGGATCTAGAATGGACATGGTTAGAAGATCTAAGGGGAAGGTTTTGACATCTGACAAGACTAGCGAAAGTGCCTGTGTGGTTTGGGGATGCTCAGTACCTTGATCACAGTTGCGGCTGTATTTGCCTTCGATGCAGCTTTCACAGGCTGTGCCAACAAACCCCTCTCCGCACTCGCAGGTGCCTGTGCCGTTGATGCCATCCAGGCAGACGCCATTTCCGAAGCAGGCGTTCCCTGCTTTTCCCGGGCAGGGCTGGCACTGCTGCCCGAAGAAACCTGCGCAGCACTCCCTGGTCTGGAAACCAAGAAATGCCGTGCTGAGGGTCAGGATCAGGGTAGCAAGCATGGCAGCAAGCATGTAGCCACTGGGTATTGTCTCTTGGGACTGCTGGGATCAGGGTAGCAAGCATGGCAGCAAGCACGTAGCCACTGGGCATTGTCTCACTGGGTGGAGGTGAACTATAGGTCTGGATTTTTAGCAGCGCTTCAGCTCTGCTGGTCTCTGGCCACACTTCTTACTGTGCTAGGGCTCAGTCTGCCAGCCCAAGTCCTTGGTGGGACCCAGCTGCCCTCCACCACCCCAAGGAAAGGTGGATGGGATTGCTAGGGACAAGCATGGGGTTACCCTTCCCAAACCTGTGCTCCCTCTGCAGCACATCAGCTCCCAGCTCTTCCTATGCTGCAGCCATCAGCAGCCTTTAACCTTCCAATCTCTGCTGCATCCAGAATAAAAGGCCTAAAAATACATTGTCAGGGACCGCCTTGACGCACTGCCTGTGGGGATTACGAGGAGGGTGAAGTTCAGGGTTGGGGGTTCCTGGCTTTTACTGCAACAGAAATGGTATACTCACAATGATGGTTTTAGCACACTTTAGCTGGCACCCGATCTGGATGGTGTACATTCTCATGTTTTCTGAGAGGACGCAGTATTTCTTCTCCCCTGCCTGAACGCAGATTGGAGAAATGGCTTCACTTCTGGGTAATATTGATCAGCTACTTTGAAATGTTTTAAAAAATGGGACACTAACTTTATACATGCTGTGCACTGACTCACACATTCACAATGAAAATGAAGGAAATACTTTTAGCAATAAAAATGCATTAGCTAAATGATTTTTGCTAGCAAATATATGATCAATTTAACTCAGTGCCCTGTGGCATTTTAAAGATGTGTCTAATACTGCCTTTGCTCAGAATTGAACAGAATTTTTTTTCTGAAGCAAACCTCCCCCCCCCCCCCCCCCGACCTAATTACTGTTCTTCCTAATTCTTCTTGGAAAACTGAGAGCCAAAGTTCTGCAAAAACAGTTGTTGAAATTTTGTCTTCCATGTCTGGACACAGTTGGGAAAGATTGCTTGCAGAAAAAGGCTTACTGGTCTCATTGTACACTTGTTAGGAGATTGAGATAAGCATCCATCCAGCTGCTCATTGTCAAGGAAACGTTAATGTGTTTGAGTTTTACTCATGAGCACTTCAGCCAATTACTTTAATGGGGTGGATGGAACTTGATCTGCTTTGGAATCCTATTACTGTCATAATTAAAAAATAAAAAATGATAAAGGAGAATATGCTTATGTAATCCCAACAGAGGGGCTTTCCCAGAGAAATTCAGATGCTGAGAAACTCTAGGTCTTATCATGGTTGACGTGGACCTGCTAAATATCTGCAGTTCTCATGCATTGGACCTGGGCGCCCGCAGCCTTTATAGTCTCCAAGTTTCCTTGTGACCATAACTCACAGCATGTTGCTGGGGACAGGTTGAGTTTGCCTTTCTGTACATTTCTGATTCAAAGGGCTAAAAGCTGCTTCTGTAATTCCTCCTGTAGCGAGCATACTCCAGACCATGTTCAACTCCCTCAGTTTTGCATGGTAGAGGTTAGCAGTTGGAGGAGTCTTCAGTTGTCCTAATGCAGACTAGAAACTGGTCTTTCAACATAAAACTATCTTTAAGCTGCCCTTGATTCTGCTGCCTTGCTCTCAGGGTAGATTGAGTCCATTGACTGTAAGCAATGTATTTAGCAGGCTGAAGTAACTATGATAACTTTTGTTGAAACTGAGGCAATTATATTAAAAACAGGATTGAATGCATCCATGCTCAGTTTTGATTTAAAAAAAAAAAAAAAAAGCATTAATGATAAAATACTTACTATTTCTTTTGTTCCTGGGGGACAACTTGATGGCTGCGAACAAATTCTGCACTTTTCCTTAAGCAACACAAATGGGAGGTAGTTAACAGACTGTATAGAGCTGCAGACAGGTTGTTCAATAGAAAATGCATCGTTTCCAGCTATATTTCTAAACCAAGCCCTCAGGGTGCATAGTCAGGATACTCCCTTTGGTAAAGGTGGTGAGGGTAGCTGGACTGCTCAGCAAGGAAGAACATGCCTACCAGTGGGTCTGTGGGGACACCCTACGGGAGGCCTTCTCCCAAGGGGAAGGAGAAGGAAAGCTCTTTTGGATTTGCTCTTCCCAAAGGCCTCCCCATCGGAAGCACAATAAGAGGCAAATCCTGAGCTTGGATGTAGTTTGCCTGGGGTACAAGGGCAATAGCAGCTTGGAAATGGAAAACTCATACGGTGTATATGTCCTATGCTATATGCATGTGACTCATTTGCACGTGTAAGGTCAGTTTCTGCAAAATGCTTAGGTGCATGTTGTACCTAATATACAATGTTTAATATTATTCCTGTTTAGCTAAATATGTGCTTAGTTTTAGTAAGGCTTAAATGACTGTTTAAGTATGTTGCTGCATTTGAACATAGCAGGGAAAATAATTTTCCATGGGAAACCAAAGGGCTATGTGCGAAGCCTGGTTAGTACCTGACAGAGCAAAGCTGGGGGAACGCCTTGGGTGGAATACACTCAAATATGGGACTGTATCCCAAGGAAAAGAATTAAGCTGCAAAAGTTCACGCCTGTTAAATTTTAACTGAAGCGCAGGTCTCACTTTGTCTTCCTTGTCTAGTTCGTTGCATGCTCCATAAAAAAGGGAGGTACCTGCTTGTTTGCTGTCCTATTTGACTCACTCAGGAGAAAAGACAAAGGGAACCTTTCTCTGCCAGTTTGAGGAAACCACATCCTATCCTTTAAAGGAATGTAAACCCATTTGTATTTCATATGTAAAAGGAACAAAAGAGGGAGAATGCTTTACTCAGAGGAATTCATGCGTATGTGCAGCGGTAATCTACACCTGGAATGAAAAGAAACATTTTTCCTTACTAAAAAGATTTTATTTTCTAGGTGTTTTTTTCACTTGTTTACTTTATAAACAAGTGGCCTGGCTAAGAAGATGTATTAGAATAGTGCATTACTATTATTTTCTGAAAATTAAAGCTCAGGAATTGCTTGTGCTACTCTAATTATATTTTATCTAGGCTGTCAGTACATTGATTGCAGGATCAAAGCAGTCTTAATAGATGCTAAAACTCTGGTAGGAATACCCTTTGCGGAAAATGCATGCTTTCCTTACCGGGAAATACAGTGTCACGTATCCTGTACATCTTAGCTGTGTTTGGTTATAGATCTCTCTGATGGGCCTTTAAACATTTGTATGAACAGAACCACTTACGGTGATCATGGTATCACTGATATCACATCTATTCTTCTGGATTTCCAAGACTTTTCCCAAACCGTGAATAATTCCTTTGTCTGTTGCAACATTTGTATAGCTTATAGGTGCATCATTTATGAATAGCTGCAAAAGAAATGCCATCAGTTAGAAAGCAGCAGAGCTGTTTAGTAGCCTTACGGTAACTGCAGCAGTAGTGGGTGAAAGAAGGAGCAATGTACAAGCCTCACTTCAGGAAAACCAAAGAACGTTGTTAATTTCGAGCACTTGCTCACATCCCAGTTTTGCTGCATTTAAGAGCTTCACCAGACTGGAGGGTGTGAGATGACATGCAGCCTGTTGAAGTTTCTTAGCAATAGGATTTGGCAGAGCAGCTTTTTCCACTGTGGGGTGTAAAGGTTTTGAAGAAGGAGCCTAAAGCAAGCCAAGAGCTGGGTTTGCTGTCTGTGGGGGATGATGGGCTTCAGGGAAGACCTCCCAGAAGCTGCTCCTTCAAGGCAGACTTTCATCATCTCACTGCTACCCCGCACTCCCATCGTGCCCTCACCAGCCCCACAAGCAGATGTTTCTTTTAAGGCTCTGCTGTGGGCAGAGCAAACAGCAGGGCTGAAACTGCTTTGGTGAGAAGCTTTCTGTTCTCCTTTGCCTATGCCTGGAGGGAGCTCTGGGGCAGAGAAGAAGGAGGACCAAGTTCCCTTCCCGGCTGTGCCACAGAATTGGGTGTGTCGCTTAATCTTGCTGTGCCTGATTTTCCAATGAGTGGTGTTGAAAGGCAATTCATATTTGTTGCCAAGTGCTTCGAGCTCTTAGGATTGAAAGTGGAGTAAATCCACAGAAAAGAGAATTAATGTTTTATAATTGAAGGCAGGTCTCTAATAGCTCTTGGAAGTCAGATTAATGACTGCTTTGCGATGTGGGCTTGTAGCTGCTAGAGATACATGTCCACCACAGTAGCTTCTAAAATGCAATGCTAAATGGGAACAGCATAACTGAAATCAAATTCAGTCAAAGATCCCTTCAAGGGTGACTTTGAATTAAGCAGGTCTGAGAGCAACATTGCATTTGAGTGACATCTTTTGTGCTATTAAGTCCCAGAAGCTCATGTGGGGTGCACAGCTGTTTTTGACTGCATGTTAAAGTTGAAGCTGGATTCGTAAAAAGCAGGAAACCTGTTTCTCTGAGCAAGTGCAGGCAGCAGTACCTGGCCGTTGTGGAGGAAGAACCCAACCTGGTAGGAGAACCCCAGCATGGTCTCCCTGTGCATGCCATTGTGCAGGTTGTTCTTCAGGAGCTTCTCATCCAGCACAATGTGATAGCGGATTTGGCCTTCATCCTGCAAACACACGATTAAATTCAGAGTTACGTAAAAAAGCATGGAAAGTTCTTTGGGATAGCTTTTCCCACAGGGTATAAGCCAAACATAGATTGCCTGAATTTAAGGAGAAGCTTCTCTAGCTGGCAGGTTATTTCATATTTCTTACTGTGGAGAGTCCACATTCCTGTCATAATGAAACTTTATTGACCATGGGGGATGGAAGGCTATTGAACTGGCGGGACCAAGGTTTGCTTGTGCCTGTTAGTGTCTCTTCTGTGTATAGGGTTGGCTGACAGATTCAGGGAAAAGTTAGTCAGATGATTTTTTTAGGACTCTTGAACTTCACGAGTTCATTTGACATCAAAAGTTGCATATTCATGAATGCTTTTATAATCTTCCCCATACCGATTCCTTCTTCCTTTGGGAATCCCTGAATAACCTATAGAGGAACGTTTACAGCAATTTATAGGTGGTGGTTTTTTTTTTTTTTTTTTTTTAATCTTTAAGGTCATCTTCAATCAATAAAGTGCTAGAGCCACACCTGTTAATTGGAAAGTTTTCTATGCGTTATTGCTAGAGTGTATTTATTTTTCATTGATGCGGTGAAATTATTCTCTGCATGTCAAAATTTTGTGAGGGCTTCCCAAAGCTTCTGCATCTTGTTCCAAAGCAGGGGACTCCCAGAGCTCTCCCTGACTTGGAGGAGGAAGCAGAAGGAGAATGTGTTTGTGCGAGATTTGTAGATGTGAGAGAAGCTGGGGCATTTGGAGGGTTTAGGAGTTGCCTAGCCAACAGATATAGCGCTGCTGCAGCTGTATGTCTTTGCAGTAAAAGGTGCTTGTGGGAAATCCCATTGCCTGCTGTCCCCTTGTTCTGAACATTCATATTGCTCCTCGCTCTTCAGCTTCTTCAAAAGTGTGTGAAAGCATGAAACAACCCCAGGTTGCAAGATTTGTGATGTTGCCTGGCTTTGCCCACAGGGTGAAGTAGTGGTCTTTACATCTCATACGGTGGGACTCATTCTGCTTTCTTTTCCACAGATTTGACAAAGAAATATTTGCAGGCAAGAAGGTGGCAATTAAGGTAGAGCTAATCTAGTAAGGCATAGGCCTCCATCAATGTCCAACCCTATTTAATCCTCTTGACTTGGATGCTTTGGAGGAAAAGTTAACTCTCATGCATCCCCATTTCTGTCTTTAATCACCAGCAGAGTGAGAAAAAAACCTTGCTTCCAGCGAGGCCAAGGAATGGGGTCTCTTCCCTGTGCCGAGCTCTTCCCTCTGCGGCAGAGTTCTCCCAAGGTGTTTCATGAAGAGGATAAGGTTTAGGCAGGCTTAACCTTATAGTTGTTTTCTCATTTTCTTTGTCAGATTGCCACACCAGGCAAGGTTGGGAGGATGGAAGAAAGACAGAAGAAACATATTGGTAAGTAGTGGAAATTAAAAAGATTTCTGTGCGTGTGTAACCTGAATCCAACGGGATTGATGTCTTAAAGCTACCTATGCATCTCTCAAAGTTTGTTATAAATGCTTCTTACAGTCATGCAGAAATTATGATGTCGTGTCACGAAACTAACTAAAATAGTGTTCAAAAGTCATTTGAGCAGACGTAGCTTGATCACGTGTGAATTCTTCCGGTGAGGCAGGAAGCGGGACTTTTGCCGTGAGTCTGCCAGTTGGTGGTAAATGTTTTGGGATGAGTCATTTGAACCCTGTGCTCCTCAGCTTCCTGGCTGTAAATGGAGACCATGAAAAGTAGGGACAGATTGTGGCAGGGTAAATATTTATGGAAGAGGCAGGGAAGTATTAATGTCATTGAGCAAGTCGTGGGCGAAGCTTCCTCTGCAAGGTGTGGCTCTCGATATGCGTGTTTAATAAAGCTGTTTCAAACTGGAGCAGGTGTGAAGAAAGGTGCTGGGATGATGCAGGAAATGGATAGCTTATCTTGGGAGGAGACTGACAGGATTGAGAAGGCTGTTTGGCCTTGCAAATATGTCAGGGCGCAAATGCCAGAGAGAGAAAGTTGTTTCAGCTAAAGCATATTCCTGGCATAAGAATAAAGGGATATAAACTGGCCGGAGGCGTGCTGTCAAAATAATATAAACTAGCTCTGGGCATGAGGACTGAGGTCGGCAGGGGAGGTGGGATGGACATGTCCGCGCTGGTGGGAGGAGCTGATGGCCAGGTCAGGCATGAGCCTGGTGTGAGGCTCCTGGGAGTGGGCAGCAGCAATGGGGTTTGCCCGTGGAAATTTTTCTAGCCAGGAAAATTTCAGAAATTTTTCTGAGCCCTGGGATTGGCCAACGGTGCTCGTAAACTGGGATTAGAAACAGTCTGTGGAAAGTGGCTGGGCAAGAGCGTTCCTGCAGGAGCGACAGGGCAAGCATCTGGATATTTTTAGGGAAGAGTCAGAATATTTTGTGGCATTATTAACAATGGGGTTGCCAGTGATGACAGGGGACTGGACTTGTTCACCTAGGAAACTCATTTCAGTGTTATTCCTGGTCATTCCTGTACTGATCATCTTTGCAAAAAAAAAAAAAAAAGTCTACTGATGAAATGTCTTGGATGTTATCAGCATGTTTTTAATGTAGAGAAGGACAAAACCCAGAACAAATAGCTAGGCTCTTCTAGCAAGCCAGGAAAATATAGGTGGATCCATCCCTCCTCACCTCTTTTGGTGTTAAAAGCAAACCCAAACTTACTGGATTTCTGGAAACCAAATCCCTCTTCCTATTTCTGTGTCCTCTCAATCCATCCACTTGAAACTGAGATGAGATACTGAGTTAAGACAAGTCTTGTGAGTAATACGTACCAGAGTAGCAGACTTCTTATCCCTTAGGTAATTTTCTATGGCATCATTATTTGGGGCAAAGACTGTATATGTGTTTGCAGCTTCTATTTCATTTGCCAGGCTGTATTGCTGTTGTGAAACACATAAAAACAAATCAGAATGACCACTGATAGCCTGATACCAGTCCAAATGCAAACAAAGCAGAGAACTGCTGCTGTTCTTAAAAGGCTATGAAAACTTACAATAATGTAGCCCCTGAAAATGGAGTAATCGGGCATTTGCTCTAGGCGGGCCAGCAGCCTCGGCATGACGGTGCTGTGGAGGGGGGTCAGAACCTGAAAAGGAAGCAGATACCCCACGTCAGCGCATGTGCACATGCTGTGGTAGCACCTCACCTGCAAGGATCAGATGCAGGAGAAAATGCGATTCTGTGCAAATACTTTTTTCCAAGAGTTGTTAATTATTTTCCACTGCTTGTGGTGCAGAGGAACAAATCCTCCCCATGCGGCCGTATACCTTATCAATAACGTGTATGATCCCATTTGTGGATGCGATGTCGCCATCCACGATGTGAGCGCCTTCGAGGGTGAGGCTCTGAAAGAGGGAAAAGAGAAAGGATTTGCTTTTGCATTGCGGTGGCAGTGTTTTCCTGGCGGTTCGTGCTGTGGATTTCCACACCTTCCCAAACGATTGCCTGGGGCTCCACCACGGCTCTGCTCATGCCGGTGTGCACCTGCCCTCAGGGAACTGTGTGCAGGAGAGGTGACTTTGGGACTCGGTGCTGCTCCCCGCCCGCAGACCGGCAAAGCCATGGGGTCGCTCGCACTGGGGTGGTTACTCAGGGTAGGTGCACTCACCCCCATCCCATGGCAGGATGAGCTCCTGTGCCGATTCATGCGCTCCCGTGTCTGTGCTGCTTTGAAGGACCCCATTCATGATTTTTCCCTCGGGGAAGGGAGGCAAAGGCAACTTTTCCCTCCCTTAATGGGGATGAAGTGCTTAAATGTGCCATATGGAGTCCCAGAAAATCCTCCTCAGAACATGGAGTAATAAATAAAAAGGCTGAGGGGGAAGGGCTGTCAGTTGTAGCTATTTACCATTAAAAATACTGTCGCGTGGTTTGGGACTATCAAGTTGCACATGAGGACATGTGCACGGTATCACTGCTTCCTCCTGTCTTCCCAGCTCCCTAAAATAAGTTATTGGGTTTCCTTGATGCTCTTTGTGTTAAATTAGTTCACACAGGCTGCTCCAGGCAGGGACTCTGCTTCCGTTTGGCTACGAGACTGTCCAGCATTTGCAGCAGCTACAGGGACACTAGGAATAAATAATATTGTGGACAAATTTCAGCTAGGTAAAGTGGTGGAGAAAATCAAGTTAACGTTTCTCCCAGAGGGCCCAATATAATTGATCTATTTCTTTAATTTTATGACACGGTCTTTTTTTAAACACAGGTACATAATGTCTGTGTGGCTTTGTAATACAAGAAAGCCAGTGGCAGTGATGGTCAGGGTTTGGTGTATGATACCATAGAGGTTTGCAGATCATCTCACCCCATTTTCTTTAGACAAGTGTAGGAAGTTGCTCTGGAGAGATGTTGGCAGCATGTCAGAGGACGATAAATTCTGGAAATCAGCAAAGCTGTAAGCTCCTGTCAATACATGATACCTAAAGGAAATTAACTGGATTTGAAGGTTTTGTAGTTTCTCATTTTTTTCAGATAAATGTGCTTAGTGTGCCTAAAACTGTGGTTTAAAGCAGGAATTGTTTGTACAATACCTAGTTCAGCTATGTTCTGATCTTAGCTCAGCCTTTAAACATTTCTGATGTAATACAAACAATGTCTTTGTTTTCAGTGGAGTTGCTACAGTTTTATATCACTGTAACTAGAAGGGGAATCCTATGTCCCTCCCTTAAAAATGTAAGAGCTGTCTTGCTTTAGAGGCTTCAGACCAAAGTCTTGTTTGGAATGGAAAGCAATTCATTAAAAAAAACCCCAAACCCAAAACCATTAATGTACTTCAGTAGTGTTGGGATGTTACTCTTTGACACCCAAAAGGCTTTCTCATCTTCATCCATGTTTTCAATTGCTTGAAGAGAAGGCACGAGGACAGTTAGGTTTGAGGTGGTGGACAACACCGAGTTTATCTCAGCCTCCTGTGTGAAAGTAAAGAGCATAAAATAATTCATCCTGAGGACGATCTATAAATAGCAGCTGGTGACTTTTTAGCAAGGTGGAGTATGTGACGTGTTTTGTGACCGGCCTGGAGAGGAAAAACTATTATACTGAGCAATGACTTGAACAAAAGTACTTACAGCTGTACAAAAATGGTAAATGAGTGTCTATTTTTTACAGAATAGATTGCCAGCATTTAAAGGGCAGAAGCAATGTTTAGGTCAGAATTGTTTTTTCTTATGAAACACATAAGTTGCCTCCCACAAAAGTTTGTCTCATGGATTCTATTTTATGCACTTGAATGTTAAAAAAAAAAAAAAATCATAATTTAGCTTGGGTTCTACCTTTTTGCAGCTGGTATGCTGCCTGGAAGCTGGCTTGTTTTGGATAGTCCTTCAATACCCACACTGGGTTTTAAGTCAAGAAGAGAATCGGCTCCCTTAAATAGCTGGGAATTTTGCCTCTGTTAAGATCGTCTTTCTTTCTAGCCATCATCACTGTCATCTTCCAAATATTTAAATATAGAAATAGCAACAGACTTCCCTTTCTCATCCTTCCTGGCCAGCATGAAAAATATTTGGTTATGAAAAGTGGTAAACATCACATTCCTGCTCAAGTAAAAAGTTACCCCCCCCGCCCCTCCCCCCAGATGGATATACCTCCCTATTTCACTCGTATTTGTAGCTACCATTATTTAATTTAAGGTATACCATTTCTCTGAAGTGTAGCAGAAACTTCCACATCCCTGTTTCAATAGATTATACAGAATCTGCTCCCTGATTCCCACCCCCTCCCTGCTTCATTATCTAAAAAGCACATTAGCAGGTGAACAGCCTTTCCTATTGTGCTCATTTCTTTAACTTCATTAGTTTCTCTTTACAGTGTCCAGTGCTGCAGCCTGAGCCCAGGGCCAGGCAGATAACTGATTTAAATTAGCCACACTGGCTTCTCTTTTAAGCAGCTCCCTGAGGTCCCTGTTGCAATTGCATACTTTAATGATCCCCGAGCCGTCTAACTTTGAAAAGCATGAAAGCAGCTAATATGCTGTGGCTTCTGCTTCTGATGCTATTCATTAACATATCCCTGTTCCTTTCTGTTTGCCATGTATTTGCTATACACTTCTTATATTTAGGTTTTAAGCTCTTTGTGGGAGAAACTGGTTTTGATCTTTATTCACACAGTGCCAACCACAGTGGGGTAGGACCTCTAATGTTACTGCTGCGCTAGTAATAGATGATAGCATGTGAAAATAAAAAGTAGACAGCGACAATCAATCTATCTAGAACTTTTTTCTTTCATCTAAATTGGCGTTTCTTCCCTAATCTGAAGCCAAACAAGCTAATCTCTTCCTTCATTTCCTGCACCTCAGTCAAGCCCACACAGACCGAGTTTTTTCCTCCTTGCCTGCTGTGGCAGCAGCACACTGACCAGCCATATGGTTGCATTTTCCCGGCATGGGGCTCAGTGAAAATGGGAGGGTAAGGCATTGCCTTCCCTCTCCACTTATGTGTAGTTTTATTGCATGAGGGAAGTTGGAAGGAGCCACCTGGGCGCATATTCAGGCTCTGCTTGTACCCTGCTGCTGGTCATCTGGACTGCGGTGTATTTGTGTACAGAATGAGTAATGGCTTATGTAGCCCCCTGCCTCAGAGGATGGGCTTGTAACTTGCTCTTCTGCTTGTGGAGCTTCTTCACTTGCCTGAATTTGGGATCAGAATTTGGTTTTCAGGTAGAAATAGGGAACCGGATGATCAGCCTTGCCGTGACTGGTGGGAGAGGCACTCGATGCCTCTCCAGAGTTTGGGCCTCTGCTGTGTGATGGGAATATTGTTGTGAGGTTCCCATTTCTAAAGGCTAAACGGCTTATGTATTTCTGCAAACTTGAACATACTAAAAAAATCAACCATGAAGTGTACTTACGTTAACCCATTGGTTAAATGCAGCTGCTTCTGACAGAGCAGATAACTCCTGATTAGAGAGAGAAAGAGCGAGCCATGAGTATGCAAGCTATAATTAGCTGTACCAAAGTACTCTTGCTGTAGCCTGTGGTGTAACCTGCTGTGTCTGGCCTGGTTGACATGTCATGGAGGAGGAGGTTTTCAGTATGTGTGAAAAGGGAGGACATCAGTGTTTTTCTAGTACCGATACTTTCTGGTAATGGGAATGGTGAGTTACCACGTCTTTTGAAAATCAGGCCATCTATTGCTTAGGTGTATTAGGTGTACTTGACCTTGGTACGTAACATGTACTGACCTCAGGCTAAGCGTTAATTTTCTGGGAATGTAAACCTAAATCTTTTCTTCAATGCAAAATTAATTGAAAAAAGCTGTGTTGTTTTGGTTGGTATTTGTACAGCATCTTACATATCATCCTGCAAGTGGAGAGCCTTTATTCAGCCACAGTACTTCGAACAGAGATAGATGATGGTATGAGCAGGGATGGCAGATAGTGCTAAGAGCCATGTAAGATTATTGCCAATGGCTGGGACAGCTGACACTTTCATTTTTCCTACGCTGTTAAATGCATATTTGTTTCACCAATTTACTTGTTTTGGTTTTATTTGCCTGCTGGTCAGCATGGTTTGTTTTAACACAATAAATTGACCGTTTCCACTGAGAGAGACCTCAAGGCAGAACTTCAGAAGAGCTGGGTGATCGCCGCTCCCAGCTGGGAGGTGAGTGCTGAGCACTTCTGCACGTTAGGCCTCTGGGGCTGGCATTTTTCAATTTGTCTTCAAGAAATATGCTCGGATCCCTTAGGCCGCTTTCCAAGCTATGTTTTTAAACACAACAGATCATTTTTGTATCAGGCAAGAGTCTCCAGCAGGAACACTGTCTGCAGATAGCACTGGTGGGCATCATATTTTTCTAACTGTTTATAATAGCTTTGCTGTCTCTCTGGTTAAGATCCAGTGTGAGAACTGTGCAGTAGGTCCTGTGCTCAGAGAAGATGACCGTCTTACTTACATCTGCAGCATTTCCATAGCATATTCTACCGTCTCCTTCGTAGCCCTTTGGGCATACGCACTCCCAGCCACGTGAAGACTCAAACTGACAAGTTGCCTTTGAACCAGAAAGAGAGAACTTGTCAAATACTCAGGAGACCACTTAAGAGCAAGAATGGCCTGTAAACCCTCTTCCTGATACACATTCACATACAGACATAACCTTAACAAAGGATCTTCATAGCATCTTTCATAGATATCCTCACCCTCCTATAGGACAAACTCCACCAGCTGAGGGCACTAACTCCCTCACCTGCCCACCATGCACCAAGTCTAGGAGTCTAAACTCTCTGCTCCACCCTTTCTTACTTCCTCCCTACATAAACTGGGCCCTGTTCCTGCACCCGACTATGGCAGACCCATCCTCTGCTCCCCCACACTCTTTTCTTTAGCTCTGTCCCTGCGTCCCGCCTGAGGCTGGTGTGGCTCTTGCAGGCACTACGGAGCACAGCAGAGCCCTGCAGGTCTGCTGAACACATGCAGCTACTGATAAAGCTGATGGATGCCTGTATAGAGATGTGTGACTTGAGTAAACATCTCAACAGTCTATTGCATCCAAATTGTAATTGCTGGTAGAGAAGCAGCATTTATTTATGCCAGGCTTGAGATAGTCCTTCAGAACTGGGAGCAGCCCTTGCTGTCTGTCGTCAGCGCATGTACCATACTGATGTGGTTCACATAGCATTTTTGGTGCTTGTAGTACTGCTTGGAAAGCTTTTTTCCAACTCAAACAGAAATTGCAGGCTTGAAATGGCAAGGAAACTCTATGGTGTGTGCAGGAGGCAAGGTGTGATATGTATCTGAACACTTTGTTCGGGGAGTGATTAATTACTCACTAGATGATGGCATTTTCCATTTTGTTCCAGGCATGAGTTTATGGGTGTGCATTCAATTCCATTCCCCCGAAATCCATCGTTACACTTGCAGTCATTCTGTCATTTTAATAAAACACAGCAATTAATTAAAATGATTAAAATAGTGTACATATTCTAGACATGGTGAATTAGTCTTTCTGTGTTTCTGCGTAGCTCCATTGACCTCAGTGGAATGACACTGATTAATATCTTCAGAAGACCTTTATACCTGACATCTACTAACGTACTTACTAAAAAGTATTTGCTGCCAGAACACCACCACGTAGGAGGGAGGGAGCACTGGGGTAGAAACTGAAGGAGACTGCTTTGGGTAGAGAGCACTGTTGGAAATAGCCTTGTGGCTGGGAGGAAGAGGAGAATTTGGGGAAGAAAACAGGGTAGGAAGCACCGGCAGAGCAAAATGGGTAAGGACTAGTGCCGAAGGTGGCAATGAACGTGAGAAGACGTACCTGACCTGGCCCAACATATATGCAGGTGGCATTTTCGTGGCACCCTGCTGCGGTGGACAGCAGGCAGTTGTTGATGGCTGAGCAGTCCCTTCCATCACCTGTCCATCCTGCCTGGCATATGCACGTGTACTCTCCTGGGCCCGTCTGAATGCACTCAGCCTGGGAGGGATGCAGAAGCATCCGTTCAGGACAGTTAGGTGGCATCTGGCTTTAGGTGTAAGGCTTGTCTAAGCAATAGTGATGCTGCTATCAGGGAAAAGAGCTTGAAACTGCAGTGAAAATTGTGACTCTTTCTTCTGCAACAGTTTCTGGCCAAACCTTCCTTACTGCCTACTTTTCTATGGTGTCAGGCTCTGTGGGAAAAGCACATACTTACATTGATATTACAGCCACCTGGGTTTAAAGCAGCACAAGGATCAACTTTGCTGCAGCTCATGCCATCTCCCTCATAGCCAGGTTTGCAAACACAGCTATAGAGACAAGAGAAAGGAGGGAGGCATTAAACACGATAGGACAGCTGTAAAGTGAAGTGATTGTTTTCCACTGTAACGTGCTATTTATAGGCAGCTTAAAATTGGTAACCTTGGATTCATGATACAAATAGCTTAAGTGCATGCATTATGGTTTTCTTCTGAAATATTGACTGGGTTAATTAAGTCAAATCAAGGATCCACTCTCTGTGTACGAGATGGGGAGTGAAATTAATTCTGTGCTGATGTGATCTTTGCAAAGGTGAGCTAATAGCTCTAAATTAATTATGGGCTGGGGTTGCTCTTTCTTTCAGTGACAACGAAGATAGCTCTCTTCCTGAAATGCATGCAAGACAACAAGCCCCCCTGTTTCCCTGGGTCCCCCCCCAAGATTAACCCATATTGGAGGTAATTTCTTAAGCACGCAAGTTACACAGCATCCCACATTCTGCTTTCTGTGGTGACTCATTGTGAATACACTGCGGCAAGAGGCAAACTTGCTGCATGTGAAGGTGAGCGTGAGGCAAGCACAAGGCAGCTGTAGCAGTAAGAGAGTTTTGTGACCAGTCCTGTCAGAACTGGAGAGCCTGTGCTGAAGTCTGCGGTCTTGTGGTATGCAAATCTTACCTGAGCTGACCGGAGTGAGCTATCTATCCCCAAACTGCTTGAGAGTTTCACTATTTTTCAACAAGGCTCAAACTCCTAATTCACTAAGGGATGGTTAGAAATAAGAGGTTCCTAAGAGCCTTCGTAGATGTTGTTCGGAAGGCAGCCTTCTGAACAAGGGTCAGATCTGTATGCATCTATCTTATCAGTGTTAAATATAAGGTACAGGATAGGGCATTGAAAACTCTTAATTACTATCTTGCAACTCAAGGTCGATGTGGTACATGTTTATGCTTATTTGCCGCATAGCAGTATTTCAGTGGCTGATGTTTGTGTACTGCTACAAGGTACTGTTTTGATCAAGCAAATAGGGAAGAGCTGCGTCACAGTTAATATTAATTAGATGCAAGTTACTGACTTACCTCACTGCACCATCGCTAAGCTGACAGTCTGCATGTGCATGGCAGAGCCGTAGGGAGGGCTCACAGGGAACAATCTGCTTATCACAGAGTTTCCCCGTGTATCCACTTCTGCATGATCCAGGAAGACAGATCCCATCGCTGTCTATTCGGTTATCGCACTTCCCATAAATGCAGAGGCACTCTACCAGAGGTAAATTACAATGTGCAATTCCATAGTGGTAAAAGGCATCTATCCTTACATAGCATTTCTTTTGAATTGGGTCCTCCTCTTTTTCTAGAATCTAAACTTTTGTATTTTTAAAGTCTCACTTTGTTGGGGGACTCATTTTTTATTTATCATACCCATGTCTTTTCAGGTGTGTTTTATGGATAACTAAAATCTGTTTTGTCTTTATAGTGCACTTATCTATCAATGAAAGTCAAAGTACTTCAGAGAAGTAGGAACAAAATACTATGTCCCAGGCTGTTAAGGCTGAAGTTATTTAATTGCATAACTTTTGGCATACTTTCAGTGATATGGGAAGCCTTTTAATACTGAGTCCACAATCCTACAAATTGCACAGTGCTGGGCTAGTACACAGAGCAGCAGCACAGACCTACCAGCACTTTGCTGGGGCTGGGCGGATTAGTGCTGCTGGGAGGCACAGCAATGTGCCCAAAGGACATTGTAGGTAAGCCTTCTGCAATGCCAAGAAGTGCCAGTGGAGACTAGTTAAGCCAACATGTACTGCTTTGGCAGGACTGGAGTTTAGGCAGTACCACCCTTTCTTATGGAATTTGTCTTTTGGTTTTTGTCCATGTACCTCTGAACCTACAAGTGAGCTGTGCTTCATGAATGACAGGCTGTTTCATAGCAAAAAAGACTAAAAATGATTTTGTAGATGGGGAATATATCTATATTTGATGTTGTATATTCTGTAGACTCTCAAATGTAGTATGGTTTGACATAGCAGGATTAAGTCTGTCAGTATATAGAAGATGACTGCTAGAACTATAAGCTGTTCAATAGATCAGAAATTATTCAGTAAAGATGGTTATGAAGTGGCCCTAAACACAATCTGTTATAGATCTAGTTGTTCTTAGATTACATATGTTTGTCATTGCAGGCAGAATCTGTTCTGTTTTGGGCAATACCAGACGGGAATGGAATAGCAAAGATGTTCTTTTCAATTACTTATGTGAGGGAAACAGAAATGAAAAGAACAATAAATTAATATAAAGCAAGCTATGGCCCCTGCAGAAAGCCCAATTAAGCCAGTGAGAAGATTTTTACTGACTCTGGGCTTATGATGTATCCCTTTGAAATAAGAAATGAAAGTACCCCACAGAGATCTTACTCATCCTCTGTAGAGACTGTTTAGTGAGCAGTTAACTCCTACCTTAATGTTAATAGGGTCCAAAAGAAATAGACCATGCTCTTGGGCTGAGGAATTACGGTTGTACTTACCTTTGTCACACCGAGGTCCATATTTGCCAGGGTCTGAGCAGAACTGACAGCGCGAGCCTTGAAAAGCCTCAGCACAAGTGCAGGTCCCATTTCCACCCAGGCCATCCATGCACTGTGATATGGAAGAGAGGTGATTTCTATGTATAAATTGAAATAAATATTTATCCTTCCCCCAGAGAAGAGGCTATATGCCTGTCCATATTATGACTGTGTTAGACTACCAGGAAGAACCTCAGCTTTGACGAAAAAGGTGTTTCAAAGCAAGAGCTTTCCTTGTGCTTGTACTTTGCTGCTGTGTATTTTACCTTCCTTTGCAATTTTAAAGTGAGAATAGTGAGCTGGGTCATTACCCTGTGCCGTGTAAAATAAAAGTATCAGAGTGGGTGACCCAGCCCCAGCCTTGCCTGTGTGCTGTGTGTTGGAACCACAGAAACCTGCAATTTGGACATCTGAGAGGAGACCAATTCATTTTCCCTCCTCCGTATAACTGAACCTTAAATTCATGGCTGTCACTGGACATAATGGAGGGTGCCGCTCTTGTGGAGCCTAACGTTCCGGTTGTGCAGAAGTGCTTCGGGGACTTTTGGGACACAGCCTGTCCTTCCCCCATGGGAGTGCAGGGTGCTGCTGGATGCTCTGCTTACCTGCCCGTTTCCTGAGCAGGGTTTGGAGAAACCTCCTGGACACGGACTGCAGTCAGGGCCAAAAAAGCCTTTGCAACACTTTCGTTCCTGTGAAATACAGCAAATAGCCTCTTTTCCAGTGCCTTAGTGCGAAGGCAGTGCACAAAAGACACCTCTTCATAGTGTTTTTGCCCTCTGGCAAAGGGCTGTAGGGGTAGCTGGCTCTTGAAAGGCTTGTGTTAAACCAGAACCACCTCTGCAATGGCCTTGTTAAAATCAGGAGGGGTGTTGGCAGCCCGAGAAGGGGATGCACAGACCACCAGGTCCTTCCCTTGTTCTTATCAGACTCATCAGTGTTAGAAATCCCTGTCCTGTCACCAGTTATGAATGTGCCTGTGTGTGTCTGCTCATATTGTGCGTACTCTCATATTTGCCCGTGGGAGTGCAGTGCAATTCAGAGGCAGGCAGTCTCCTTTGCATCTGAGATCAAGGAACTTGAAGATATGTTTTACCCCAGGGAGACGCTGTGAAAGCTAGACACGCTGCTTTGATCTTCCCCCTTCCCCTCTGCACCAGTGTGGGATTTAGCCGCTACACAGCCCTAAATGTTTTTCTCAGCTGCATCTTTTGTTTTAATCATGAATTGGCTGCTTGATCCATTTATTTATCAAGAGCACAGAAAGTGTATTAGAATAAACCCTCATTTACATGCGTGATTCAAGGGAAATAGGAATTAGCAAAAGGCTCTCAAAGCTTATGGATTTGTAGACTTCTCTGCGTGTTACTTAATGGTGGTCATGAGATGCAGAAGCCTATTTAGGAGCCCTGGGAGCCAGAAATACCTAAGTACTTCTCAGGGGCTAATGACTTCTGCGAGGACTAGGCTTGCCAAGCAGAGCAAGTGGAGTGCAGTTCTTGGGAGTGTTTCCCGTTCATTGTTACCCAATATTGTGTGAAGTCCTGGGACAGGAAGGGCTGGGACCAGGGGTGAACAAGCTGTCCTGTTCTTCGTAGCTAAAGCTGTATGGGGCAACAAGAACATTTGGGCTGGGAGTCTTATGTGAAAACTCCTGAGTTACAGAGTATGAGAGCATTGTTGTCAATAACATCTGGCAGCTGAAAAACCTCACTGGAATTTGCCTGGTATTTTGCTCTAAGATTTACAGTAGCTCCTCTCAGCCCCCTGTAGAAGGGTATGGAAACTACATGGACATCTCCAAACATATCTCAGCTCCAAAAGGAAAGTTCACAATGCAAAAGACAGTATTTTGGAAAACTTTTATATACATTTCACCTTAAGAAACTGTAACTCTGTACCTTTATCGTTATATTGCAGGATCTAGCACAGCCGGTTTTTTGAAAGGTTGGGCCTTCAATAATGCATCTCCGTTTTGAGAAAGGCTGGAACATGCACAAAATGGAAGCATCACTATTTCTAAGCAACGTACAGTTCCGTGATACAATCTTAATATCGCAACATAATTTAACTGGAGAACAGAAAGCACCTTGCTATAGTGTTGCATTTAAAAAATTTATTAAATTACGTATTTTTTCATAATATGAGCTTTCTTTTTGTTATTACTGAATAATGGCATATAGGACTAACTACTAGTGAATTTTTATGACGGGGGGAATATAATTCCTGTGGTAGCTAGACTTGAGTTTTGTATGTGGAGAAACATGCAGCCAGATTTGCATGTATTAGATACAAAGCAGATGGAAGACTTTAAATCCTTTCTGAAGCTACTTCTGCAGACAGTTACTTCTGGGAGGATGCTTAATCAAAAGGAAATTTTTAACAGATGTGAGGTCTATTTTAAATGTATCCCTCCTCTGTTTTTCATTTACTAACTCTCAAAGCATAATTGTAGCAATTCTCATCCTCAGCTCTCTCTTCTGCCGAAGCCTATCCTAAATAGATCTTACTTTACCTGAGAAAAGAATCAGAGCTTCTATGAAGTCTGTGAGGGATCTTGCAACAGCAAACAAAATAATGCTGAAATTACTTGATGCTTCAATCATTGCCAAAAAGAGACTAAGGTACCATCTGTATTTGTATTTTTATGCAGTCTGCTGTATTCATATCTGGTTCTTTTGCTCACTATATTGGGAGAGCAGTGATCAACATATGGGGACCCCTTTCCTCTATGCATTTTGTACAACTGAGGAATCTGTCAGGAAATGTCACTTACAATGGGCTTTGAATCCTGTGGACAGAGAGCCAATGCATGCGATAAACAACTTGCACAGACACCCTAGATGGAGACAATAAGGATAGTCAGTTGAAAAGGCATTATACCGACTACTGAGATGCATACTTATGGATGATATACCCTGTAAATTTTAAGTATGTCTGTTCTATGACTTTAACTGTCACAGCATGGATCTGGAACCCAACAGCAGCACCAGGGCTATATGCGCTGGCTCTGATTTTTGCCGAGTGGTTTTTCATTTCCACCTTCCCCTTTTTATCTTCATTTGTCCTTTCCCCACTCCCTTCTTTTAAAGAACTGGCAGCTTCCTAAACAGAAGATAAGCATGGGCACAAATGCACTGGTGTCGTTTGCTCAACCCAGTATAATATATTAACTAATATTGTCTGAGGGTCTGGTGCAGTCTGTACACTTAACTTCTATGAGAATTTTTTTATTTCTTCCTAGGAAGACCACAAATTAGTTGAGTCTCCTATATAGACACTGTGAACAGAAATTTGTCTTGTGTATAGGTGGTGGAGAGGAAAATATTCTTTGCTTCCATGTCATAGATCCTGTACTCTGGTATGATCCAGTGGTGTATAACTATTTTTATGTCTTCATCTTTCGGTTGCCTTTCCCCACTAGCTAATTTATCACCATGTGGTGGTGACAGAGACTGGCAATTACAGCACTGAGGAGTTATAAACTCCAGTGGCAGTTTTAAAGGTGAGTCCTCTGACAGGCTCAACATACAATAACTTCAGAGATTTGAGCCTTTCAGTGTGTGGATATGGAGTTTGTCAAAGCCGTGTCGCTCATGACTGCTAACGTCTTGCATTTCAATCAAGTTAGAATAAATCCTAGAGCCGACATCCGATGTGTTACTTCACTGTGTTTCATAATCAGTGGACAAGTGACCACAAACCTGAATTATGGCATTTTCCCCACAGATTTATCACTGGAGCTGCGGGGAAAGAATCAAATACTGGTTTGGATTTAGTAGCCCCTCGTGTTGTACATCGCTTAAAGGAATAAAGGACCAGACTTACAAAAGCATTTGGGCATCAAATAGTTGAGGTGCCAATGCCACTACTATGTTTTAACGGTCTGTGGGTCAGATGTATTTTGGTAAATGCATTTGGGCA
Organism: Aptenodytes forsteri; assembly: GCF_000699145.1. NCBI lineage: Eukaryota > Metazoa > Chordata > Aves > Sphenisciformes > Spheniscidae > Aptenodytes > Aptenodytes forsteri. The sequence continues at coordinate 6,342,834 of NW_008796213.1, read as the reverse complement.
TTATAAAAGCTCTTTGATAAGCTGTGTGGTCATGGCTGAAGTTGACTTAGGCTTTGCTTTTCTGAAAATCCCTGCAAGTGCCTCTTTGATCTTTTAGAACTTAAAAATCTGGCTGGTTGCTGTGGAAAGTGTTTCCTGCTGTTGGCGTTGCTCTCCCTGTTGCTCAGTGCCACTCAGTGTCACCTATTTGCTCCCTTTCTCCACCTGGGATGGTCTCAGCCATTGACACGTACCTGCTCCCTCCTTTTCCTGAGGATGGGAGTCCTGCCTCTCCCCTCTGCCACGCTGCAGAGGGGGGACAGGGCAATGTGTCTGCACTTCCACACAAGGTCCAATCTGCCTGTTTTCAGCAGTAGATAAAGATACTGTCTTTGCACCGAAGTGCTTGAAGCATAGACATAAACTCCCTTCCGCCAAGTCTGCTGTGGGAGTGATGACCTCTGGGAGGAGGTGGAGCAAGATATTGAGTCCTGCGGTTGTTACCAGCATTCAGGTACAGTCACATGGATATGTATGTGTTAGCATAATGGTTTCATCTTTAGGGATGTACAGTTCTTGTAGGCGTGTACAGCTGACAGTTCCTACAAGGTTTGTCACTTTTCACTGGTACCACAAGTAGTATTTACTTTACTTACAAAGGTGGCATTGCTCTTGTTTTCTGAGAGTGATGAAGATGCACGATGGCAGGTAAGAACAGCAAAGCCACTGCTCCCTCTGGTATTCTACTTGGTAGCAGTGCTCTGCTTAAAGCCTTGGATATTAAACTGTATTTCAAACTATGCATGAAGCTTTCAAAGCTGACAAAAGTTCCTGACTTCAGTTTGGGGAATAATTTTTGTGACAGATGCTATTTGTTTTGTCTTTAAATAATTTTTCATAGTGTTGCTTTAGGATTGATCGATGTCAGACATAGTTTGTAGGTAGGTTCCTGGTAGAGAATTCAAATTACTGAAGTGTAATTTGAATTTGTAAGGTGTTGATCGCTTTTTGTATTGGAGGTTGTGGCTCGGCGCTCTGCTTGGTTTATGATTGTATTGCACATACGGCACTTTGTAGTTACTGCCAGAGGTAATAGTTCTTTAGTGCCAGCTCTTGTGTTTTCTTCATTAAATTTTGATGCTGTCCAGCTCTGCTGGGAACCTCTTTCAAGGCTGTGGTTCTGGACTGTTGTAAGTTAAGACAATAAATGTTTTGCATTACTGTACCGGAACTGTTACTGGCCCAGATATGTGCTTGAACACGGGCCAGTAACAGCTCATTGGAGTCATGCTTACTGCAGACTAAAAGCTCAGTCTGATACTCAGTCTTCTTACCAGAAATAGTATCTGAATGTTACCAAGTGTAAAGGCCTGTACTGTGTTACCAAACCGAACAAGGTATGTCGAAATCCACCCTTTGAAATATGAAGCAGTTTTGTAATTCCTAATTTGAAGAAAACTGGAAGAAAGAAGGGCTAGGGGAAATTGTGGCTTCTGAAAATAACTTATTTCTAATATATTAATATTAAATTAATTATTATGTTAATATTTTAACTTGCTGGCTCCTTTCCCTGCATATTTAGTAGAAATGAAAATACTGGTCCAAAACAGTTTCCCTGAGAACTTGACACTACTTACCATGTACTTGTATGCACAGGTGGGATTCAGGAACTGGAGGAAAAAGTTTGACCAGAGAGACAACATATTTAAAGGACTACTGCAAGAACTAGATGAGTTAAAGTGGCATAGGATGTGCTGATATGAGTTCCCTATTTACAGATTATTTGTATCTGTGCAGCACTGCTAGCTAGGTGGCTGTATGTCATTGATATATTAATTTCCAAAAATACCCTCCTTTTTATGGAGAATATCAGAGAAAGCAGTAAAGAGGAAGCTGGAGCGCATTATATGGAGCAGTGAAGAGCTATTGATTTGTCATGATTCTCTTACCATTGTGACTTGACTTCTTGTCTCGTCACACCGATGTGGTAGAATTGGAACAATTGTGGGTGGGATAAGGACTCCTGCAAGGGTATAAATGCGACCATTTTTTGCAACAATATCTGTTTCTTCCATTTCTTCTCCACTCACCAAGACTTGTCCCTATGAAGCAATAAATTATTATTAATAATGAAATTTTCATAGCTTCTCAATTTCTGATAATTTAACTTCAAGAATTTGTAGTCATACTTCTTTTTAATTGGCTATCTATTTTTTATTACACTTGTTTTATGCAAGCAGCATGCATATGTTGCCCATTTTCTTGAATATTGGTCTACAACAGTGGTATCTAAAGTTTTCCTCTTAATCTGCACTGTTAACCTGTGGAACTGGTGACTAGAAGACTGGCCAAAATGAGAAGACTACTGATGACTTCAGGCATTGATTTCAGCGGGCATAAGCATGCTCTGTTCCTCTTTCTGACAAAGGGGGGAAAAAGAGAGAGAGAATCTGGGATCTATCCAAATTCACAGGAGAAAAAAAAAAAGAAAAAGTATTCTTTCTGCATTTACTCATGCAACTGCTCTGCCTTTACAAGAATTTTCATAGATGCATCTCTTCTCCAGAATGTTCATATTTGGCTAAAATATGCAAAGAACAGAAGGGAGTTAACATAACAGATAAGTTTGGTTTCGCAAAAGTACTGACAAATTAACACCTTTAAAAATGTGTTCACTAGGTTCATCAGGGTCAGAGACTATAATATTAAAACGAATAAAAGAATATCTACATGTGCACTGAGAAGTGTTTAAAATAACCAGAATACGTAACAGAATGATTTAAAATATTTTAAATAGATTTTTTTTTTTTAAACTAGGCAGAGCATAAATGAGGATCATTCCTAGTCTGGGGCTAATCATAAGAAAAAAGAAACTGCAGGCTGTCCTTATGTACCAGGCATTTGCTCTGCATCCTTTATAATACTAATTTTTAACAGTAGGTGGGAATGGCAAGTTGAAAATTTCTGCCTCATTATAGCAAGAAATTCCTCTGCTAATGTCCCCCCTCCTCCCTTTTTTTATTCCCCCTGCATGCAAACAGTTGCCTAGATCAGAGAGAGCTGTTGACAGGTGAAAGCTGCCTTTGACTTACAGCACTGGTCCTGTTAAAGTAAACGAACTGCTTTGCCATGCTTCTGATGCGCTCTATTGAGATGAGGCTCGCAACCTCTAGCTGAAATGAATATAAATTGATTGAAAGAAATGTAATATCATTATTCTTTTCAAATCCAGATGGGTTTCACAAGAAAGACCACCCTTCTCTTTAGGGTGAGCGAATGACCCTATCAGCTTTTCTTTAGCTACGTGGGCAGCCTCGCATTGACTAACCTGCTTGGGTAACGAAGTTAGAGTGATTGAATTTTGACTCAGCTTGCTGGTTGCTGCCTGTGAAGAGCTTGTTGCCCAAAAGGATATTATTTTTTCTCCTAATTATAGCAACCAGTCTAAGTAAAGTTATCACCTCTCCTAAAAATGGCCGTGTGTGCATTCTTAGACCATTGTGGAAATTGCGGTGCCGATATCCCGTGAAGGGACATGTGGATCTCATGCCTCTGCTCCCTGTGATCCCACTCTGTGCCGGGAGTGACCTCCACCTTGGACGCTGTGAGCGGGGCCTTTCACTAAGGATACAAAAACACCCTTCCTTCCCCGCAGCAGGGTTTGGGGTGGGGATGAACTTCAGTCTCCTCCAGGCTTAGTTGCTGGGAGTATTGCTGGGTTCTGCTCTTTGTTTCCAGTAGAAAAAGGAGGGAAAAAGGGGGCGCTTTACTTAGAGGATGACAAAACCACCTCTTTCTGATAAACAGAAGACTAATCTTAGCAGAAGTGGCTCATAGCTTGATTTTAATAGCAACAAGTACTTTTCCTGCTTCTCCTTCCTGCAGCCCTGCCAAGCTGACAGTACCTCCTGACAGTGGTTCTTGCTCCGCAGCAGGCTAAGGTAGTGGGTCTCAGGTTCAGGATGACTATGTCTATATTTTTTTCCCCACTTGGGCTAAGTCCCCATCACCAAAAGGTATATTTTAAAGTGGAAATAGTTACTCACTTGTAACACACGTGTGACCCAACACAGTTTTAATTTGCCATGATTCAAGGACTACCCAATGCCTCCTAGCAGGGTTTTATTTTGATTAGTGACACTGAGGTGAAAGGTTTGTGTTCTTTGTTAGTGACCTTTATGTGACTACTCTTAGTAAAGGCAGAGACGTAGCTGTCCTTTGAAGCCTTGCTGTGCAATGCTGAGTGGAGGCTGTTCTTGGAAAACCTCTGCCTTCAGAGTGGCAAGGGGTTTGAAAATGCTCTTACACTCTGGGTCAGTAAAGCAGCCGTGCTCACCTCAGTGTTGGAAACAATGTGGTATCGGACCAGCTCCAGCAGCTTCCATGAACCCTGCCAAAGCAGAAAAGAGGCTGTTTTAGCCCAAAATGAGTCACACAAACCCAACCTGGCCTGTGGGAGGACATGGGGATGAGAATGGTGTCACCGGCTGGTGCACCAGAAACCTCTGGGTCAGTGGTGGTGCTCAGCTCGAGGCGTGCAACCTGCCCTGTGGTGTCTGCTCCCTCTGTCTGTCCCTGCCAAGGGTGACACCTCCCAGGAGAGGGTTTGGGGCTTTGCCATGTACTGGCAGGGCAAGAGCAGGGAAGTGAGGACCTGGTGTGGGGGATTGGTGTCACTTCATGGCTAGGAGAGCACCAGAAACCTCTGGGTCAGTGGTGGTGCTCAGCTCGAGGCGTGCAACCTGCCCTGTGGTGTCTGCTCCCTCTGTCTGTCCCTGCCAAGGGTGACACCTCCCAGGAGAGGGTTTGGGGCTTTGCCATGTGCTGGCAGGGCAAGAGCAGGGAAGTGAGGACCTGGTGTGGGGGATTGGTGTCACTTCATAGGCTAGGAGATCCCAAATCCCATTCCTCTCTAGGTGTTACCTTGATCTTTAATTGTTAGAGATGGCTTAAGCCTTGATCATAGGAGCTTAGTTTAGATGAACACTAAACTAGATGAACACGGGAAAATGATGTATGTATCTACTATATATCTACATATATATATACTATCTAAGAAAGATTTGCATTATAGAAAGACTATACCTCTGCAGAAAGCAGGTAATCCAGAGCCTCAGCTTTCATATTACTCAGAGCCTCATTACTTGGAACAAAGACTGTGTAAGGTCTATTGTCCTGCTGTAAATCCATTCCCAGGCCAGTTTTCTGTTTTGGTTTAAAAATAAAAGTGAAATTATACATTAATATTGAAGAACATCTGAAAATAGCTTTATGGAATTGCTTTTCTGGATCCTTACCTCTATCAAAGATGTAAATTGGCTGTATCTTCCATTATCTTGAAGTACTGACATTATGGTTTCCTAAAGTAAGATGAAAGTAAGATCTATTTTAGTTGGGAACATGGAATAAATACCAATTCTTATAAGACACTTTTTGAATTATTGTATGAGTCTCAGTTATTACAGATTGAATACATTTGGGTTTCCTTATTGTTTGGGTGTCTGGTGGTGTCTGGAAATGGCTGAGATGGTAGCACTCTTGTCCTGGTGGTATACTGGCTTATAGTTAGAGTTTGTCATTGTCCTGAAATACTGTGTAGTCACAGAACATACAAACTGCGTGTGTATGGGGAAAGTGTTATTATCTCTTCATTCCCAATGAGAAACGGCAGAGAAATAAAATATTTGCAAAACCACCATATAAAGTGAGAGTGAACTTGCAAGGAAGTACGCTAAGCAGGGCACCAAAAAACCCAAAGCATCCAAAATTATCAGTTTTTATATCATCAGCCTTTTGGGGGGAGGGATTGCTGCTTTGAATACAAGTCTTGCCTGACATCTGTCCAGCTGTCCCTCGTTTTAGTATGTTGCTCTGGAATTCAGTGAGATGCACTGATCGTGACTGCCAATTTCCCAAGGAACCACTCAAATGCAGTGAGTACAACCAAATCCTCCATAGACCAGCTTAGCAGAAGAGTGAATGTCTGTTTGATGTGGAAACTGCGTCATTACCTTTCACTTGGAATGTTGCTTCTCTGAGTTGACACACAGTGGCTCAGTAGAGTTTGTCTAGCTGCTGTCAGTCATCCTTCTTTGCATTCAATTAAAGTGAAACTATTTTAAAAGAAAGTCTGACATTGCATGTGTATAGCTTACGGCTCACCTCTTTGCTGCTTTCAAATGTTGGCTGCACGTTGTCCATGGCTTTGTCAATAATGTGCAAAATCCCATTGGAAGCAATAATATTTCCCTGCAAAAGTTTTCCTTTTCTCCTTCCTCCTTGGAGTCTAATTCTTAATTGATTATCCTGAAAGAAGCCAGGCAATAGATAGTGAGCTCTTTATTGTGGAATGACAATAGAGAGAATATGAGTGTTGAATAAAGTCTAACACCCCCCTTCCATTGCCAACACCTGGACCGTTTAAATCTGGGGAGGCTAAAGGTTGCTTCCAATGCTTATCAAGGAAATGGAAAAAATTGCTTTGACATTGGATCAGGACCATGTTATTTTGTTCCAGGACAGCAAAGTTCAGAAGAGAAGCAGGGACAGGCCCTGAGGGGAGAGCAGTGTACCTAAAAGGGCTCTGATGACTGCTAGTAATAGAAGTCTGCCAGGAAATGATTTAAAATATGATTGTACTGAAAGGGTCAACTCCCGTAATCTTAAGGGACTACAGTCCATTTCCTTATATTATATGTATATTTAAAACAACAAAATGTTGCTGATTCTGCACTGTACTGAAGCCTGCAGGAAACTAACAGGCCTCAGACAGCAATGGTATTTTCCTGTTACAAATGGAGTGTGTATTTGTTAAAGAAAGAAAATAGATCTCTCTTCTAAGATGCCACTGATCTACTAAAAAACATGAGAAGTACTTGATTTCAGCCTTCACATAGGCTCAAGTCATTAACAGACATTTAATGGACCAAGAGCAATAATTCTATATTATAAAAACTAGTATATCAGCTGTAGAGAACAATTCTTTTAAGCTGTGGGATCAGACTGCCCCGATGTTTTCTGACATCAAATAAGCTGGGCTAGTGATGAACTTCATGTTTTTCATGATAAATTGCCATGTGCATTTTATTTATGTTGAAGAGTTTTATGTGCCGCATCATTCAAAGGGTGCGCAGACTGATGCTCAGTGGGAGGTGGGATCGGCAATGCAGTTGGTGCTTGCTCTGTGTGAGCAGTAGGCACAGGTTTCCAGCATAAGCTCTGGGCTTTTCCCTCCCCATGCCCCCTCTTATTTTACCTACGCTCTCTTAATGCCTCCCCCCAGTCTGTTGGTCGTGCCTGCAGATTTAAGATGACTTAATTTTAGCAAACATTTTTAGAGCGGTCTGTGTTAGTCTGCTATGTCACTCAGTGGTGATGCATCTCTAAAGGTAATTTTTCTTTTCGCTGATTTTAGTGGGAACTTTGATGCTGGTGAGGTTTCAAGTTTCACTTGAACTCCTTGTAATACATGGCCACAGCTGTGGTTTTTCATAATCCAGCAGCTATCTGCAACCTGACGTCTCGCTGCAGAAAGACCTGTCATACTCCGTGTTGAGTGAACAGAGAGTAGAATTCTTGCTGAGGTAGGCTGGAAGGCCACTTACCTTTTCTCCTTTTGATATCTCTCCTGACTTGCCGGTCAAAGTATATATCACATTAGTATTATTCAAGCTACTGGTATTCAACTGACCAGCAATTACATGGAGTTTCACGAAGTACTGTGCTTTCTGTTTATTATTCAGAAGATCCTTTATCTAGAAGAGCAGAAGAACAGAGATTTATTTCAATACAGGCTTCATCTAAAAATAATCTCATGGTGAATGCTTTTTTTTCCTCCAGCTGTTACATTCTGAAATGATATGTTTTCTTCTGAAGTGAGGTGATAGGGTCTGAACCAAATGGAGGCCTCTCTTGGTTTCAGTTCAGGTCAGATTACACCCTTATGTCCCTGCATGAGCTGTAAGTGCCTCCAGAGTTGTCCTGACTTCAGGGGAAGGTACTGGATGCTGACCACTTGCATATCAGGCCACTTTTTTTTTTTTTTTTTTTTTTTTTCCTTTTGGAACTTGGCAAAGTTTTTTAGGAGGAAGTAGA
>NW_008796213.1:6304503-6334725 GCF_000699145.1 Aptenodytes forsteri | reverse complement strand
TGTGTGTGCTTTCTGTTTATTATTAGATCCTTTATCTAGAACAGCAGCAGAACAGAGATTTATTTCAATACAGGCTTCATCTAAAAATAATCTCATGGTGAATGTTTTTTCCTCCTCCAGCTGTTACATTCTGAAATGATATGTTTTCTTCTGAAGTGAGGTGATAGGGTCTGAACCAAATGGAGGCCTCTCTTGGTTTCAGTTCAGGTCAGATTACACCCTTATGTCCCTGCATGAGCTGTAAGTGCCTCCAGAGTTGTCCTGACTTCAGGGGAAGGTACTGGATGCTGACCACTTGCATATCAGGCCACTTTTTTTTTTTTTTTTTTAAACTAAAAATACTATTTTTTTATCGCCTTACATAAAAAGTGACCTGTAGGCCTCCCTGCTGAAAATTCAGATCTTAGTTCAGACCCTGTCTCAACCAAGTGAAAAAACCTTGAGCATAGCCATGTAAGACAATCCAAAACTCACTTGAAGCATGACTGCATTCTGCCCTGACTTGCCAAATTATTTTGTTTTTCTTTCAAGTAGCAAAAGACAATCTCTGGCCCCTAGATTTAAATGTATCCAGAAATGAACTAGAGCAAAAAGTTCTTCTGAATTTGTTGCATCAAAACACGTTTAACGCAGATAAGATTTCTGAAGGAGCTAAATCCCCACCAATTTTAAACCCTCTTTGTTGTTTACTTACATTTGTACCTTTGAACCCCTTGTTTGTTGGTACAAGCACGGTAAATGGTCCCAGAGTACTCAGCGGCCATTCATAGACGTTTTCTTATAAGGAGGGAGGGGGGAAAAAAAAAGTTTAAATGTGTATTGAAAAGCTCATTGGAGGAAGGGACTGTGTAATCTGTGCCAGGTATGCAAGGGCAGAATAAGAAAGAACACTATCTGTATTAAATCTGTAATTTAAGATTCTGAAATCCAAGTTGTTGAAAGGTGAGAGGCAGATGGGATGTGAAATCCAGGTGCTGCTGCATATTTGACACAGGATAAGGCAAAACATTCAGAATGCTTCTGGCATCCCGGATTCCGTGGCATGCAGAGCAGGGTGATGGACATGAAAACAGCGTTTCTTTGGAGATGTGTCTTTACAGGAAGATGACCTCCTGCTTTAAATCAATTCAGTCTTCATAGGGTGAGGGATATGCTGCTGATAACCTGCTGGTAGTGCAAATATCAGCAAACACATAGCTGGTAATAAAAGCTGATGCACTGAAAGTTAATTAAAGTTAATTTGCTACCCAGATGGCTTTTCTGTTTCCAAGACAGCAGTATGAGACCACTGATTCTGTAGCTGAAGGCATTAAATATTTCTAATATTCAGCTCATTTTCCAGAGGTTTAAAATCAGAACTAAGCCCATCTTTACAGTCGCTACAGGTATGTCATACCAGAGAATATACCTCAAAATTAATAAGCTGTCTTACAAAACAATGTGGACTATTCTGTGTATTCTTAGTTTTTGAAAGACATTAATGTGGAGTGAATGTATTGTAAAATAACCTGTGCGGTTAATGTGTCTTTGTAGCTTCTGGCTAGTAAATCAAATGGCACATATATGTCCAAAACTTAACCAAAGAACATAAAATCTGGATTGTTGTTAACAAATGGTGGCACCCAGCATGTCAGGCACTTTTCAGACACGTAAGGAGAAACACACAGAGAAACTGCAACTGAGCTCTCAGTGCTAAGGCAATGGATTTCGGTCTTCAGTGCTGAACGTGATGGTCACTGCCAGGCTTTGTCCTTGACTGGGTATGGGGGATTCTTATTCCGTTCTGGTCAGAAATTCGGGATCTTTATTTTAATTGCTGGGCTCAGTGAAAAGGACCAAGCAAATTATATTAAACAGGAGGAAAATTTTCATATTTACAAATTTAACTTGAAGATCCAGCTTGCTTCTAGCAGTGTTTGTTCATAGGTCACATTCGTGGCCATGCAACAGAAGATGATAAAGACAGTTACACTGTTCTTTTCATGAGGTGGCTGCAATAACTGTGAAAGGCTGGAAGCTGTGATCCCTGACAGGGTCTCTACCTCACCTCTGCAGACAATTTGGAAACCTGGAGACCCCCCAGTTGTGGCCGAGTTGCTCTGGTGGGGGTCCTGAGGGTAATGGAGACCATGGATGGGATCAGTCTCTTCCCCTTGCCTCTCTCCTCTTTCCTGGTGAAAGCAATGCCACTGCTGATGGCTGGGGACTGGGGAACAGGGACCCAGCTGGGAATCCTGATGTTTTTTGGTGGACTTCTGTGTGTCGTTCTAGATCAAATCTCACTTATCCAAATCAATGGGGGCAGGGAGGGAGAGGAAGTGGGATGATCCCACTTATCCCACTATGGGGCAAAACCCACTGGTGATACCAAATGATGTGTGAGGGGTTGGGGGAATGTGCTTAGCACTTCTGCTTGGAAATTCTTGCAGATTGCATGGCATGGTGAGCAAAGGCAGCTTGAGGCGGTCAGAGGGAGTCTGCGGTGAGTAGCGTGCGTGCTGTGTCATGCTGTTAGCGGCACCTTCCTGCAGCGGGGAGCACTGGGGGAAGACAGGGCAAGATCAACCCACCCAGCAGGAGCTGACTCTGCTTGCGTGTGGTCACTTACCCATGAGAGATAAGGCAGATGTCAGCTTGCCTTGCCACCGTCCTCCCACTTCGGCGTTCAGGTCCCGGAGGCGCTCCATGATGTTTCCATAGCACACAAACCCGTTCCCCACGGAGCCCCCCTGGCACGTACACCTGTGAAGGGATGGTCATTTTAGCTGTGGGCTGATGCCTTGTGGTGTCAGCGAGGCTCTAGCTAAACCTGCTCCAGGGGTTACTTAATTGCTTCTCTGAAGGCATTTTCAGGAAGCACCAATGCGTTTTAGCACCTTTGCTTCTGTATGCTGTAAAGTACGTCAGTGTGTAGGGCAGCCTGGTGGCTGCTTGCCTGACGCGATGTCCTTCTGTCAGCCGGGCCAGGGGGCAGCCGTGTCTGTCTTGCAGGGCCTCTTTGAATGGGGGCTGCGTGACGCCCCTGGCTGCGGTGCAGCCTCTGGTCCCCAAATGTTGTGGTTGCTGGAGCCCAGAAAGCCACTGAGTCTGCCTGCCTGTGGGCGAGGAGAGGCTACGGCATAAATGTGTGGGGTGCCACCCTTGCGGTGGGGAGGCGGCTGTGTGAAGCCCCCACTTACTACGTGGGACTTGGCAGGATTAGTGGTAGTTATGTATGAAGGGGTGATGGCAGCTCATCAATCCTTGCGATAGCTGTATGGGACTGGTAAGAAAAGGCAGGCAGGGATGTCAGTCCTTTCAACAAAGCAAAGTGGTTGGTTGTTATCCTGCCCTTTAAGTAACGCAACCATTTTGTGCAATGGTACTTGTACCTTAACATCATCTTTTTTTCCTGAAGCTGTTGAAGCATGAAATATCATGCTTTTTCAGATGTATGCTTTATGCTGCTGCTGTCTCTGCACTGGAAATAGCTTCTCATCTGTAACACCCTGGCTGTCCCCTGCGGGACTCTCACTCCAGCCTGTGAGAGGTGTCAGTAATGTACGGTTGACCCAGTCCTACGTACGTCCAAAGCAGGCTCAGGTCGTGGTGCCCATGAGAGTGACAGGCAATGCCTCAAGATGGGCTCAGTGTCCTCACTGCCTTGGGATGGGCTGCATAGCGTGTAGAAGTAGCGTGTTGCAGCCAAGGCAAAATCTAAAGGAAATTTATGGAAGAACAACCCCAAGTGTCGGTCTGACATTTTCTGTCCTATGAGGGAGGGAACACGCCTCGTGAAAATTGAATCTTATGGCCATGCATTGCAGGAGAGGTGGGGAAGAAATTGTTGGTTGTTAAGGTGATTGACACGTGCTTGCCATTAGGTGCTGATGGGTACAAATAGTTGTGAGTCTCAAAGAGCTGCTAGGACTTGCATGTGCCTTGACCTTGTGTCAGCCTGTCTATTCACCAGGAGAGGTGGTTAGTATTTTCTAAAAAATCTGGGCTCTTTAAGCCTGCCTCAATGTGAGGGGCCATCGATGCCTGCTGGTTTTGCCAATCTCAGCTCTTTCTTTTTGTTGCAGTCTTCAGAAAATCAGCCCCTGCTTGGCTGCTCCTGGGAGACTGGCTGGTGGTGTCAGCTCAGTCATTTACTCATCTTCAGTGCTAAAATTAAAGCAGGTGCTTGTCAACACGTAGCATGCACAGAAAGAAACCCTAACTATATTTAGGAGGCTAAATAACTATATGGTATGTGTTGCCAGACGTTGGTTTTTAATAGTGCCTTTCCTAATTAAGTCTCCAGCATGTTCAGTATTCGTATAAGCCCTATCCATAATGATTCATCTCTCCGGATATTTTTTCTAAAGGCATTATTAGAGAAGGAACATTACTCCACACAAGCAAAAGTTGTTCTTTATATAACTAATGACCTAATCGTTTGCATGTGCTGGTTGTTACAAACACACATCTGCCACTCACACCCCACAGTAGTATCAACCTGATGCCAAATCATCTCCTGTTTCCCACGTATGGTCTCTACTGTAGCTGTTTCTCTGGTGATAGGAATATTTGAAAATCCCCACAGTCCCTGCAGTGTGGGGGGCTGCATATAGACACAGAGGGGTGCTGGGATTTTGGCCAAGAGGCTCAAACTTTGACTTCTTCTGGTCCTGGGTAAAAACAGCAGTTTAAAAGCATCTTAAATTTTTAGGATGTGATTCTGATGGTGAACCCTCTTCTTTTTAAGGGGATCTCTTGGGCAGAGGGTATGACTGTGGAGCCTGGATGAAGGGTTTAGGGCTGGGAGAGAGGAGCAGCTCCTCCTTGGGAGCTGACCCCTTTCTTCTGATGTGGTAAATATTGCTGTATTGATGTACATAGCCCCCTTCACTTCTGAGCAGAGAAGAAAAAACCTGAGGCTTCAAAGGAGCCGAGGAATAGTTTAGTAGAAAAAAGAAACTACCCTTGAAATATTGCACAAATCAGATCAAGGTTTCAAAATAAACCTCTCCTCTCTTTTTCAGCAAATAGCCATAAAGAAGCAGGTGGTTAAACATAGTGATTTTTTTGCCTATCATTTCCAGGGGCACAGTGAACTGCAGAAATACCTATGTAGTTTGAAATTTCTTTTCTGAGGACAATATTACTTATAACTGAGTGGGCGTCCAGTAACACGCTTTGGATTTGACTGCCAAAGGAAAGCATTTAGCAATTACAGATTAGCACCTATGGCATGGAATTGAACCCTTCAACCTGTCTGTCCTCTCACCCCTTCTGATGGCGTAATTTACTCTGTGTGGCCGGGCTCGGGAAGGACCAGCTGGGTGACTAACTAGATTAGTTTTGTTTTAGCTTTGTCTGGAGGATCTGGTTTGCAACTCATACTGCACGTGGCTTTATTGGTTTTACTTTGAATGCACTGTGTACTGTACGGGCTGAGCGTTTCTAAAGAGGAACAGCTTTACAACAAACCCTGCCAGACTATTTAAACTTAGTTGTCTGATGTTTTCATGATATGCTGCATGGACAGTATAGGCAGGACTGGAAAAGATGGGAATTGTCACTACTTCAGCTTACCCAGGAGTGGAAAAAGAATTGATCTCTCTAGAAAAGGGGAGCCCAGCTTTCTGTCTCCATTTTACCTGAAACTTGTACAATAGAGTTTTGGTTTATGAAGCTACTAATTTCTACATTGAAGACACAGTCAGAGTAAAAATAAGAGTGAGGTTAAAAGAGAAAATAATTGAGTTTAGCTGAGGGAAAGCTAGTTCTGCTCAGAAACCAGAGAGGTTGTGGTCTAATATGCAGTGTAATTCTGCACCAGTTGAAGCTTTGTAGCTTCTGGGCAAGGCTGAACATAATTACTGTGCTGAAGCAACGCCATGGAAAGTGTCAGCAGTCACTCAGGAAAGATCTTTATAGGAACAGAAAACAGAGACAATCTTGATTTTCCAGGAGGTTGTTATGTTCACAAACTAAATGTTTGTCTTTTCTACATCTTTGTCTGTATAAGAGATTTATTCCTGTACAAATAATTTGATTCTGGAGAAAGTAGAAGTGACTCTATATGGGGGAAGCTAACAGCACAACTGCGTCTTTAATAAAAACAAAACCGAAAACAAAAGAAAGGAAGCAATGCAGGTTTGTGGCCTCTGTTACAGCTTTGTGTTTTAGAAGAATTAAAGAACCCCACCAAAACAAGCCCTCCCAAATACATTTAAAATTTGGGATGCAGCCAAAATACAGTGTCTGTCACTTATCAGAAACAATTTACTGTGCCCACATTTACCAATCAATGTTTTTCTTTGCAAAGTTCCTCTTTCATAAATGGATTTTCCTTAGTTGTAAACTATTCAGTATAGTTTCAATTTTTTTCCAGATAGATAGTTTTAGTTTGATTGGAATCCCACTCCTTTCTTCTGTATTTGTTTCTGCCATTAAAGGTCACTGAATGAATGATGTGCAAAGCATTTGGATTGCTTGTTTCCCCCCCCAGTCATAAATTTTCAATTTTCCCCATTCTGAAATTCTGAAAACTTCCTCAGCTGTTGAAAATTGAGTTGCAACAGTGAAACAGTGACAAATTAGGAAAGAAAGGTCCTGATTTACGTGATGTGGAATTTTATTTTAATTTTCAACTCATGTTGTCCATTACAGTAGGATACTATACTAAGTATAGTATAAGTATGTAGTAAGTGCAGTTTGAGTAGTATAGTATGCTCTAGAAATGAACTAGGGGATATTCTAGATAAACTTGTTTGAAATGCACAAGAGCTTACACAAAAGTGATGTTTATATTACGCTGTAAGAGAAAGCTGCATGATGAAGCAAGAACTGGCAGTAAGAATACTCTCCCGAGTGAACGCTTTCTGTCTATATAGATCTGTATGATAAATAATTTGTTCCCAACTTACAACTAATGGCCTGTCTTGTCTTTCACATTCAAACTCTCAGCTCCTGAAAACTAATGTTTCAGGGACACCTCTTTAAACCCAGTACTAGCCACCACTGGGCTATAGAAACATGTAATCCAAATTGTTTGGTTTAAGATAGCTTTGTTAAGTTTAGTGTTAAAACTGACTTTCCTCCTAACATCTGTAGCAAATTTCTGTACAGGAAAACAAACTCTGCCAGAGGTTTTGCAGTTTCCCACGTGCTTGTCTCGAGGCTTTGAGGAATCCGCTGAGGTTGGTGTTGCTTTCACAGCATGGGGGTCAGATTCCCTACTATTAGTATACTAAAAAAATCCAGGGCTCCAGCCCTGTCCCATGATAATTAATGCTGATTAATTTTTAGCATGCTGCTTGGCATGTTTCTGGCCCACACCAAGTAGCATTTTCTCACCCAGTGCCCAGGCACAGCTGAAGGGATAGCGTGTGCCAGGGACCCCTGCCAAGAGGCAGTTACTCTGTTTTGGAAGAAGAGGAGACTTTAGCTGTGAGCCAGACCATGCTGCTTGCCCTGAGGAACAGAAAAGGGTCTTGGTCCTTTTTATTTACTAGTGTAGAAATGACCTCTGAGTGCTATAAAAATAAAACTTAGTGGGTATTAGCAATTGGACTGATGAAATCAAACACTATACTAATTGGTTGACGCTAACCCCATTAAATCTTGTAATTTGTCCTTGATAAAGAAATGATTAATAATAACTTCAGGAGGTGTTCATCCACCGGATTTGTTTTAGCAGCCTGTTTACTAGGGGGAGGAGGGAGAAACTGGGTGAAAGCTTTAATAAGCAAAAAGACTCACGTAAGCTGTCCTGGTGCAACCATTGAGCATTTAGCTTTTTTATGGCAGGTGTTGTTTGTTTCACAGATGTCCATCATGCTGCATCCTTTCCCAGTTACGAAGTTTGTGTAATGCTGCTTGCATTCACAATGGGACTATCAGAAGGATGGGAGAGGGGAGAGAAAAATTAGACATGCACAAATTGTGAATTTCAGCATACTTTCTGGAACTAGGGTCTAAAGACAGTGAGCTTCCAAAGCCTTAGTTAATCACCTGGTGAGTTCAGATGCAAATATAAAGCTTATCCGTATTTATACAACTCCCTTCTAGGTTTCTATCCACTCCAAAAAACTACTGACTCTCAGATAAATTTCCTTCAGATAAAGCCGTTTAGATTCACTTCTGTGACCAGAGAACATTTAAAATCAGTGAGGGTAGGTCAGATTTTTTACCTCTGTTCCCACAGCCCTCTGCCTCCCAAAACGAGTGCCAATGCATATTATGAATGAGCGAGGCATATCAGCACTTATATGAACGTGAACTGTAGGACAACCTTGGATGACTGACTCCCTTTTCGGCTCTTCAGGGTGTCCAGGCAAAGCAGGCATGGTCTTCTGAAGTTTCGCTTTCTCGGTAGCAGGAGTTTTACACGTGGAAACCTGAGCCAGTTCCCGACAGCAGCCTTTATATGGTGCCTCTCATTGGTAGTCCTCAAAGACCCAGATTACTTCTTTCCTAAATACATTCACTGTAGGCATTTATCTGTGGTACCTGTGTAAGGCGCCTACTGGTCCTACAAGCCCCCTGTGGTCAGAGAGAGAAAATTGAACTGGGAGAAGCTTCATTTCAGTGCCTTCATTTTGGGGAGGGCAAATCTGAGCCAAAATATTCTAGGAAAAAGAACACTATTGCCATTCCCATTTTCAGAGGGGAAAGCACCACATAGATGCATAGAGAGGCAGGTAAAGGGGCTCGCTCCTTATGCCAAAGCTGGGAGTAGAGCTTGGCCTTCCTGAGGCCTGCTCCTGTACCCTCATGGCTGCTTTTCAGAGAGAAAGCATTATTCCTTCCTAGGTAGTTGACATAGGAAACGTCTGGGGCACCCGTTCAACACTAACCTTTCCTGGACCATCATATATGCAAATGGTGGACTGTGCAGGGCAATTCCCATATGTTGCTTGGCAGGGGTCTATGGGTAAGCAGACTTGACCATCCCCTCTGTAACCTTCTCGACAGGTACATTTGTGCTGATTTGGTCCGAGGTAAATGCAGTCGGCATTAGGATCGCAGACCTCTTTGGAGCATGGGTTGATAGCTTGTGAAAAAATAAGTGAAGTAAATGAATTATTGTTCTGAAATTGAAGATGAGGATTTGCCAGAGCACCTCCATACCAAACAAAGCCTGGGTAGACTAAACTTCTCATAACAGCCAAGTCTGAAGTATCGTGGCGGCATAAAGACAGAAGGGAGGAATGTGTTTATACTAACATAGCAACCAACTTTGCTTTTGAACAGAAATGATCTCTTAACTTGGCAAATTGAGTTATAAACAGATTAAAACACGTAATGTGCTCAATAAAATATCACAACTATTTCCCTGTTCTCTGGTGGATTTTAACCAGAGAAGGTCAGGTAGGTGATACGAGGTCTGTACAAGCTTTAAGCGCATGTTAGATCAGTTGGAAAGTATTTCTCAATATAATAGGCCTTTGCTGTTTTCTTTCCGGTAATTAAACAATATAATGTCATCTGTTCAGCTATATGGAAAACTGGCCAGCAAGTGCTTTAGTCAAGTCTTCCACACTGCTGTAATTTCAGGACTGGACTGGAAGGTCACTAGTTATTTCCATGAGCCCTTTTTTTCAAGGCAATGGCATTGTTTGTCCTTGTTCATAGTCCAGCAGTGCTTGGAGAACATCTTCTCACACCTTTGTGTCCAGCTTAGGATATGGTCAAGCACACACTGTACCTAGAAGGTGGCAGGCCCTGGACTCACCTAAAAGGTGGTGCTGCTCACTGTCTTCCCCTCTCCTCCTCCCTTTCTTCCCCCTCAGCTGGGACTGAGAGAGTTGGCAAAGCTCAGCTTCACTCTTTCAAGCCTTCTCTTCTGTTCCAGTGTGAAATCATGCACGTGCACACATATTCACATGCTCGAATCGACCATAAACAATGCCACCTCCAAACAGAGTCTGGGGCAGCCACTGCTATCCTCACTTACGTACTTAGCTGTGCTGGAGCTGCTTGTCCTCTGCTTCCCAGCCAGTCAAATGTAAAAGACACTGGCTTAAGCCACAGATGACCCCAGTATCTAAAGGCACTGGGACAGAGGAGCAACATCCACACAGACTGCATGAATACAAAACCCAAGAGAGGTAGGGGTACTAGCATCCTTCTTCTCTGCTGGTTGCTGCAATTTCTTTGTCTCTCGCTTGTCTATGCTGCCTACTAGAAGAATGTCATATTCCCTGAGGAGTGACTTTCTGATGTCTTGCTCTTGGATGGTGTTCAAGCCTATTCAGAGAGGATGACACCATAGTTAGGACCAAGAGGATTGAATGTTAATAATCCCAGGCAGGATAAGAAGTATTGTATTTGTGGCCTGATCCAAGCCAACATTTACTAAAATAGTGCTTCCAGCATCAGATACAACCATTTTCTTCATTGCAATTGGTTTAGAAGGAAGAGCTGGTGATGTAAGACATAATGTAAGTAGAGGAAAGAAAATCTGGACTCTTGTAATATAGTTAAATTTGAGTATTCAATGGCAAGTTGAGGAGTCTATACAGACAACTTCAAGGTAGACTTTTAGCTCTAGCTGAGACACTATTAGCTTTGTTTCATGAAAAATAGGAAAGCTAAAATGAGCTTTACTTGGCTGTAGAGTTTATGCTTAGTGATGAAGCTGAGCCGCCACATGATGGATATTCAATAAATGTAAGACCTTGGTTGCTGTTGTTGATTTTTATGGAAGCAAACAGTGAGGTTGAGCTTTAGCAAGTAGAGGGACGTGACAGGAATGGATTTGTAAGCACTGATGACCCAGTATCCACATTATGTATTTCAAGGGGGTTTACTAGCTTTAGTCTGGTTGCATGGACTGAAGCTTGTTAGCAATTGGACTGATGTGCTTCTGAAGCACGTTCTAGGGTTTAGTTTCATCCTGAAGGAATCTAGTTTGTGCACATGAGACTGCTTTGGGATATGAACCCAAGAACAATTAGATGGTGAGATTTGGTTCAAAAGCACACTCAATATCTGAACTATAATACCAATGATGTCATATATAAAGAACTCGGTGGACATGAAAATTACTCACGTTCACATTGTGTACCGTCCCCATGGTAGTTGGGCAGACATGAGCATTGCAGTTGTCTTCCATCCTCGCTTGAGGCAGTGCATCTGGAGTTTGCAGGGCACCGCAAGGCCTCGCATTCAGCTATCGCTGAGGGACAGAGTGCGACAGGTTAAGCTGTGTCTGCACACTGTGCCAGGAGGCATTGCGTTCTGCAGTATACTAGTTCAAAGTACACCTGATCTAGGGACTGTTGATCCTATTGCTGACATAATTTTTGTGGCGATTGAAGTGATGATGGTTATGGGATCTCACACACAGGGTTTGAGGTTCAGTGTATGCTTGGTTGCTCTAGAGTGACTAACCTGAGACTAATTTTACGTTCGTCCTTGCCAATTCTAACTGTATCAGAGCTGTTGAATATATCTTATGTAGAAAACAATCCACTTACGCTGATCACAGCTGAGCCCTTTGTATCCAGACAAGCAAGCGCATCTTCCATCCCCTGTAATTCCACTGTTGCATACTCCATGAACGCAGTCGCAAACTGTATGGAGAGATGGATTGGCTTTACCGAATAATAATGGTGTTCAGAAAGACATCGTTAGCAGTACCCATAGCAAATAGTGTCCTGGCCAACAACTTTGGCCAAACCAAGCTTTGACCTGAGTTCCTGAATTTATAGGCTGCCATTAATGAGAAGATCAATACTCATAGTTGCATACATCAGTAAATAACATACTGATATTTGCAGGCTGTTGATAGCCTGGGGCCTGAAAATCTTCAGGACACACGCTATAAACACCAAACTGACTAGTTGCTAATACCATAAAACTTGTAAAATTGGACATACAGTCTTAAGCCAAAATTGAATATAATGTGTAACAGACACCATTTTTATAACTGTTAACAAATTGCTTATTTTTGCTTCAATTCTCTTTGCCTCTCTCAAACACCTCCAGAAGAGATGAGTTTTGCGACTTTTTTTTCCCCCTAAACAGAATTTATTTAGTTAAATGGATAATTAATCACTGTGTAGGTCTCAGGCTTTTTTTCGGTCCTGTTCCTATATTCTGTCATTTCTGCTTATAAACCTTGTGACAATATATGCACAAGATGCCGTATTCAGAGTCCAGGCAACTATGAGACCCTTTTATAAGTGGTTTTTGAAACCTTAAGTATACTTAAAAAGCTTTATAGCTATAACTGTTTCAATTATGGTAATGATGCTTTTTAAAAAGGCCTTTTACAGTTACACTTGGAAAAGTCTCTAAGATGTGCAGAGTTGTAATTGTGACCTTATGTTTAAGCTGCAGTGGTGTAGTGTATCCTCTTCCCTTCACAAACGTATCCTGTGTTCACGCAAATCACCTACACTAATTAATTAGTAACATTCTACCTATGTTAGTAGTCCTAATATAAAAACTAGAAATGTCTAAGGTATTGCTGAAAAGCAGCGAGTCACAAACGCAGTGTTCATAGGTGCTTAGAAAACTTGGAGGAGCTCAAATATCTGAAAGCTGAAGTGTAAAATGTTGCTTAAATTAATATGCAGTTGAGTCCTCTGGTAGCTTCTTGGAAAACAATTACATTTATGAAATTGAATTCATTCAAGTACCCTATTTGCATGAAAATGTTGGCTCAGTTACATTTCTGTGTATCAACACTGGCATCCAGTGGACAGCTGGTGGAAAAAGGGCCTTTGGGTCAGCAGTGGTGTAGGATTACTGTAGAAAGGCCAACACAGATCATTTAAAGTGAGGTCGTTTGTGACTCTTTTTAGGAGTAACTTTATGTAGAACTTGAGGGAATAAGAAGAGTTTTACTTAGAGATAAACAACTATTACCACTCAAGAAAGAGACGTTTCTTAATTTTTTTTTTTTTCAGGTGGTTTTCTGATGTGTCTGCTTAATGCTCGGCAGGGGTCAGGAAGGTAAATAAAATACTAGAAATCATTAAGAAACAGGCAAAACTGGAGACTATTATACAAATATATACACTTGTGATACATATACATTTTAAATAGTGCACATAGCTCTGATCCCTCCCTCAATGTCCCGCTTCTCCTAATAGAAGTATGGCCAACCAATGGAATGATCTACCAGCCAAACCCCAAAACTAAACCAAATTCATCCTTTTTCACACTTTTGACTAAATTATGGAGCTCCGTGGCACAGACTATTATGGAGAGCAAAAGCGGAATTGGACTCAGAGGTAAGGTGGGTAATTTATGGAGGATGGATCCAGCAGGAGCCTTAAAACACTACAGTTTGAATGCAGTCTCTGGCTGCTTGTACTCTTTCCCTAGATATCAACTATTGGCCTCCAATATGGGATGCTAGGCTAGAAGGACTTTTGGCCTGATTCAAAATGGCATTTTTTGACTCAGAGATTCTGATTTCAATACTACATGAGTACTTCATGCCTTAATACAGATGCTTCAGTTTGTAGATGTATTTAAAAAACATACCAAAACACTGTAAGCCACTATAAATTATGCATTTGATATGTTCCCACCCAATATTTTAAGTACCATAACAACCTCCTGTATTTAGATCAAACAAATGCAAATCCATAATTTAGGGTGAAAAGTGGGTAACATGATAACGGGCTAACAGGGAGGCATACCTGCAGGAACACGCCAATGATTCTAATCCCTAATTTATCTGACTGTTGGCTATAACAAAGATATTCAAGATAAGATTAAGATATTTTTGTAGCGCTACACTGAGAGTGTTGTCTGTACAGTCCTGAGCTGAATCCGGCCCCACTGTGAATGAGGAATTGAGCAGCTGCCTATTTTCTTTCCCTGTTGTGTTCCCTGAAGCAGACAGCAGCTCTTGATGGGAAACCCTTAGACCCCCTACCCATTTCACTGGGATTTTGTGGTGTCTGAATACAGCTTTCGCTCACCTTCTTTTCCCCACTTCAATAAAGAAAGCTCAAACTTACCTGATGTGCAGTGAGGACCAAATAAATTATCTTCAGCACATTTTTCACAGGCTGTCCCACCAAAGCCTTTCTGTGAATTACAGAATGGAAATAAAAACTTAAGTTTCTCATCTATCTCTATACAGATAGATACGTGCTTAGCAGCCTGAAAACAGCATCTTTAGCTACCAAAAGAAAATAATGTGAATGGTTCATTCAGCAAATCAGAGATGACTACTGCAATCTAGAAAACATTGTTTTTTGAATGATTTTTTTCCTCTCTCTCTCTTTTTTAATTTTAAATTTTTAGCTCTTACACTTCAAATCAAATCAGATGTTCTGAATATCAAGTTAAAAATAAAGAACAGTAATCAAGCTTAATGCCCAAATCATTCTTACAATTGTTAGGTTGTATTTTCTGACTGCTTCTCACTCTGCCTCTTTTTTACGTGTCCCCAGATGTTCTTCTGATGTAATGGAAAGATTAACCAGTAGAGGGGGAGGTAAAATGGATTCTTTTGAGTTGTTTTTTAAAAAATCTTTTTGGCTGAAGTTATTAAGCACTGCACATTGCATTCTCAGCAAAGAAACATTATATTGAGAGTATTAGTCCCAAGTATAAGCCCTTTCTAATTAGGGTAAAAAGTCATAAGTAATAGCATACTCTTAAAAACAGAGGAACTCAAACCACCTGCTTCAGGAAGACAAGATGGAAGAGCTCTTTAATAATATCACCCAAACATGCTCAAGTCTGTAGAAATAAGTGTGAAGATTAGTGCAAACCAAGCAAAAAAATGAACTCCAAGCAGATCATCTCTGCTATTTCTGAAATACTTTCCTTTAATGTATTTATATCACATAATATACATTCTTTCTTAGCAGAGCTTATATACTACTGTTTTTTTTTTTCATTTAAAAGAAGGGATATACCTGACAGGTGCACGTTCCATCCCCATTTATACCCTGGGAGCAGTGTCCTCTCCTGTTGCATGGTGACGCAGCTCCTCCCGGACAGGCTAGAAATGACAATGTTAAAGCCATCAGTCAGCTCGCTCAGACCCTTATGCTCCCCTTGCATATTAGAGGTGACAACCTCAGAGGCCGCAGGGTTTTGGGCCAGACAGGGACCTCGAGTGACTGCTGCTATGTTGCAGCTGCCTGAATCTCTTCACTAGAATCTCAGCTTCAGTAGAGACCATCACCCTCTCTAGTATGGGAACTTAAGCTAGTGACTGTAATCAATAGATTGTACAAAAAATAGTTTTCTTATTCTAAAGTACCATATTGATTTTGCCCCTGCTGATCCACCTCTTCTGTCTGCAGCCACTCTAAACTGTTAACTTTTTTGATACAAGTGGAGTTTGCCTGACCGCTTCTTCTGTTTGTTAATACAACTCTGATTGATTGAAAATTTGCTGTCAGAATTATATTTGATGCTAAATTAGAGTTTAAATAAGCCTTTTTCTTTTCCCCACAAATTGCCTCTGCTTTATGTGGAAAGTTTTTCATTTTCCCTGCTGCCTCCCATAAGACTGTGATATTTGATTCAAATGATCTTGGAAATTGAAATTTGGGTATCTCATAACCCACTTCTGTCCAATGGGCTGTTGTCACTAGTAAAACTTGTGTGCCAATGATGTGCTATGGTCTTCAGATCCTCTGGTGCTAAAACCATGATTACAGGCAGTGGTACACCAGGTGAGACAGAGTCTGACCAAAAACCCCAGCCAGCAGGAGAGGCTAAGAAACAGTAACTGCATTTCCAAATCAAAATAGTTTAATTTTTCACTGAAATTTTTCAATATTCACATTTTTACTGAAAGGTTGCCTATAGGAAATGCATATTTTTAGTCAGATTGTTCTGTCATTTTTTTTTTCCCCTGTAGGGATATCCTTACTTTTTACAGTTGTGCAGCCCCTCCATGGAAATGATTTATTAACTCCCTTCCATAAGCCCTTTCTTCCTGTAATTGGAATTCCCATTAGGAACCATAATCCTGATGCAGGTGGTATTCAAATGCAGCAAACTCGAACTGTCCTCACAGGTTCTCTGCTGTACCTTACTGGTAGATTTATTGCTTATAAAGATCTTCTAAAAAGCCTCAGTTTGTTGTGTGTGTGGTGAGATGGGCAGCACTGGATTTATGCTCCCACCGAGTAACTTAATCCTGTTTTAGAGTGTTTAAGTGATACAGAAGTTTTCATGAAAATGAATTTGATTTGGGCAGAGTGATGAGCAAATAAGTGGATGTGTACATGTATACACCTAATTTTAGTGAAGGCTTTGGCTTTATATCAATTTGTCAATATTTCTCAATTTATTCCTTAATGATGAGTCTGTGAGGTCTGTTGGATCTGAGTAAGCTTCTTGTGAAAAAAACAAGAAATTTAAGGATGAAAATTTTAGTGCATTTTATTTCATACATGCTGGAATAAAAAGATTTATTAAGAATTGAGATGAAATAACCAGAAATGAGGTAAAGTAATAATTACATATACTTTAATCTTTAAAGTGGCTTTTAGTGAGTTTTGTTTTCTGGCTACCATGTGATAGCTAAATCTCATCTTTAGGACTGACACAGGTGCAAACTGTTTAATATTTGCTCTGAATGGAAACAATTTTAACTGCACTGATGCTTTTATTGAATGTGCAAAGATAGAGAAATCACGAGAAAACTCAGTTTATGGTATAAATTCTAGGAAAGCATACTTTAAAATTGCTGACAAAACAGGTTTTTTGCAGTTGATATTCATTACACTTCCCCTTGTCTTCACTACCTCTTGTCTCTTGTTTTGATACCACCACCAAGGGACAAGCTTTATCAGAAGTTTAGCAAATTACCATATCGTTGTATGAGTTTGGTCAGGCAGATAAAGCGCTTCCCCCGGCTGGCGGGGCCGCAGGAGGCGGTGCTGGGACACTGGAGTGATGCTGGCACAGTCACCTGCCGCCAGCCCGGTACCGGGGAGGAGCGAGACCTTCACTTCTGCTGAGGACGTTCTTCGAAAAGTAGTAAGAAAGAGATGTTTCTGCTTAGCTCTTACAGCTGTCAGAGACCGAAGGCCTATTCTTTATACGTAGGCCAAAAGAGCTTAAATCTATCAGCTTTTTTGCCTCATAGAGTTTAAATCAGCACTTCCCAAGTGTTTTCAAATGCAGCCTCTTCTTGGATTACCCCTGCAGGCTGAAGCAGTGGGTAGAACTTGTAAAGATGATGTATTTTGGACGTATAATTTGATAGAGTTAGGTTTATTATCTTTCCTCTTGGCTTTTTTATTTCCTTTTCACTTTTTTTTCTTTATTTTTACAATGCTTTCTACTCAGCTGCTCAGACCGCGCACCTTTCAGTTGGTACCCAGGCTTTTCTTTGGAGGCAGGCAAATACTGCCCAGAGTGGGAACCTGAGCTGGGGTAGGGAGTAGCTCCCGCTGAAGCCCATCAGTTACACACGTGGGGCATCTGAGCTCCACCAGCTTTGGCATCTGTGGTTGGATGATACTGGCAGTGTTAAAAGGTTGTGCTCCTCTCCCCTGGACCTTTTCCCCCCGGTACTTTTCCCTTTTTCCTTGATGCCTTTTTACAGAGGGATGGGCGTGCGGCTTGTTGGCTCGGGGAGCTTCGTGGGGAGGGAAGGGGACAAAACATCTTTCACGCACACTGTGTGTTTTAGCGTGTGCTATCGTTTAAGGAAGTTAGAGTGCTATTTAAGACCTAATTTTGTCATTGCCATCAGATGCTAAATATGAAGTAAACCCCTAGTCAGGGATTTTTCTCTGGCCTCAGGAAGGACCGGCTTTCCTCCAAACATTTCAAGGCGTGCCATATGCTCTTAGAGAGATTGTGATAATGCAGAGAGCTATTTTCTTCCTCCAAATGGCAGCAGAAACAATGCTGAGACCTTGGTTCTTTGCTTTTTGGGGCCAGGAAGTTTGTCCTAAGGAAGAGAGGGCTTCCTTGCCTCTGCAGCCTCCTGTGCAGTGCAGGCAGGGCTCCAGCTTGGGGGCAGCGAGCTCTGCCCCTCTCTAGAAACACCCATGCCCCTTGCGTGGCCTCCCAGAGCACCCTGAGGTATGGGATGACAGTCACGTGTAGCATTGCCTTCCTCCTACAGGGCACTTAGGCTGCACTTGGTGGAAAAATGGTAAATCACCACACAAGTGGTTATCTTCTGAAGAAGACAGGACCACACACTATGCACTCAGCTATTCGCCCATCTTTTATATAGAAGTAGCTGTAAGTTGGGATTTGGCTATTTTACTTTAGTAGATAAATGACGGGTATTTAAATCATGGCTTGGGCCATGGTAAGATAATTTTTTTGTCTATTTTGTGGACAAAAGGGCTTCACAGATGTTGAACCAGACCTTTACCCTGTTATCTAAACCGTTAACTAAAGGAGGAAATGCTCTGTCTGGGCAGGGAAACTTCCTCTGTGGGTCTTGATGCCCACCTCAGTAGCCTGAGGTTTGATGCACTTGTGGAGATGCTGAAAGGCTTTTCCTGAGGAAGGGGCAGCGGGAGGAGAGGCACTGCTGATTACCCCTGCTTCAGTAATGAACTTTAGCATTCGCTGGAGGTTCAAAAAACTTGGAGGGAAAAACTGTTTCAAGATGAGCTGAAAGAAAAGACCCTCCTTGCATCAAAAAGTAAAGAGCTAAAGAGATTTGGAAATATTTCAGACTCAGATGAGGGTATTTTTGACCTAAAATGAAACACTTAAACTTGCAGTTTGAAAATTTTAATTTTTAAAATCTGTTGTGGGGATCCTCCCAAATGACAAGTCATTTTGCAGGCATTGACTGAAATGCTTTGTTTTGAAAATCTCAAAACCAAGGGAGTTCCCCGATTTTTTTGAAAATTTCTAGGAATTCTTCTTTTTAAATAAAGCTTTGAATATGTGTTTTTCTCCAAATCCTATAAGTTTTAGCTGAAAACTGCTGTTTATTTCTACTCCTATAATAAGCTCTGAGGAGCAATCTTCTCATGGCAATAGTTTCTGAAAAGAAGAAAAACCACTGCTTTACTTCTACTCAAATTCTATCAAAAAAAAAGAGCTTACCCATGCAGTCTGGGCCCCAGTGTCCCTCGCAGCACTCAGGTTGTTCAAATTCCTTCATACAATGATGCCGACATCCCGGAAAAGAAAGTGTGTGTGTTTTAATTTCTAGATAATACCTGAGGAAAAGAAGTTGGAGCTGCTTAAAGTATTTAAAAGCCTCCTGTGGGGAAAAATGAAATTCTTAACTGCCTCTTCACCTTTCAGTGTCAGACAAGAGCACTTTAAGCTTAGTTGTATTGATCTGCCTTTTTTTCTTCATTAAAACATACATTGCACATCAAGGTCTAAAAAGATCCTTGGCGCTGTTTCTTTTGCATAGTGTATATATATCTTTTTTTTCATTACTGCAGCCTGAACACAGCAGTTTTCTTTAAGTTTTGATTTGAAATAGTATTTTAAAAATTATTTAATATCAAGGTTCTTTAAATGCTAAGTAAGCTCAAAATAGTTACATTTTCCCTAAAATACCGCTTTTCTTTTTTTCTAATCTGAAAGGCAAGATTTCAAATTTGTTTTGAGATATTTCTTTCTGCCCTTCACCCCCCACACCTTCCCAATCCGGCAGTTTGAAAAATCTGTTATTTATATGACAATATATGATATGAATGATACATAAATATAATTTACATGATTATGTATTTATCGTATGATATTTATGTATCGTTCATATCAAGTATGCAGAATAAACAAGGAAGTGATTTTATGATATCACTCAAAAGAAAATCTGGTAGGCCATCGATAGCAATGTGTATTTTCCTCATATCATTTGCTGATTAACTTTCGGCTTAAAGTACTTTGAGTGAAGCTTGAGTTCTGGAGTTGGTGAAGCATAGAAATTGCACAGAATAGAGCATTTGTGATATGAATTAACATTTCCTAATTAACGGAGAACTATATTCACGGTGAAAAGCTCTGACAGAAGAGATACCTGCAATCTGGTATCCCAGTCCCATTGGTAATTTTGGTGTAACCAGCAGGGCACTGGGTTTCGAGGTTTAAAGAGCAAGGTACACATTCAGTTTTCATTCGAATGAGCAGCTTTTGATCACATTGCTTCTTCATCTGTAATAGGAGAAGATTAATTAAAAAGAAGGAAGAAGTTCTCTGAGTTGGTTTAACTCTGCCCCCAGTGGCACTGCTGAAAAGTGACAAATTTAACTCGGCTTCTCACTCAGACACAAGCTCTGTCCTGTTCAGCAGGTCCCTGCTCTGGTTATAGACCACATATTAGGGCTTTACAGTAGTCTTGTCTGCACAAAATATGTCCAACCACTGCAGGAGAAACCCTTCTAAATGTCATATTTCTCCTAAGAATGCTTTATCACAAATGCTAAGTTCAGCAGACTTAAAAGCCAGGTTACCGAGACAGCATCAGCCTACAGAGCGTTAATTCTGAAGTTGTCTCACCAACTCAAAGCAGGATGGAGAAAGGCAAGTGCCTTCTCCATTCAACAGAAAAGCTAAACTTAAGGTGTGGAGGAAGTTGCTAGTGGCTCTGTGCACACAGAGCACAGCACAAGCCTTTGTTCCTCTCAAAAGCGGGTTTCATATTGTCAGCACCACCGCATTGAACTGAAGGACTATGGCTGGTATTTTCAAATTGGTGTAAAAGAATGACATCTAGCTTTGCATTCAAATCTGGTAGAAGTTATGGGCCTGACTCCACCAGAGCACGCTGAGAAGAGCAGCATCCTCTTTTTTTACCTAGAGAAAACCACAGAAGGAACCAGCCCCGCTTGGGAAACCTGGCTGTAGTCCTCTAGCTCAAATGCCAAGGGCTCATGCCCTTTGCTGTGGAGGTCCCAGTTTCAAGAATGCAAATCTGACAAATGATTTGAGAAGATGGCAAAAAGGAGAAAAGGCTTAGGGTATTGTCACAGCAGTGTTATCCTTCCTTCAGTGTTTGTGATAGCAGCACATCAGTAGTGAAGGTTGTGAGGATGTATCACAGACACTGATAAGGAGATTAAGTTGCATGAGGTCTGAGGGACTCCACTTGATAGTCATCACCCAGTTATAAGTACATTTCAACATCTATTTCGTTGTCAAATTTTAGTCTTTATAAATGTACTGTTGAAATCTGATTTGGATAACATTCAAGTATTTGGGTAGTGAAACCTCTTACTGTTGCGTAGATGCATTTCAGGCGTCTTTGAAATAAAAATGAGACCTTTTTCCATGTGTGGGTATAATGTGGATACAGCTTGATCAGACACTTGGCAAAGCAGCGGTGAGCAGTGCCATGCTAGGAGGACTGAGCAGCCTCTCGGCAGAACCTGGTGCTGGTGGGGCACTGGATTGACCCATCTCTTTGGGCTTCAGGTCTAAGGTGGCTCCCACAAACTCAAACCAGAGCATCTCTGCACCTTGCTTCCCATCCAAAACCACCTCACAAGGCACCAACATGAGGGAGCTTAAACGCTTCAAGCCTTTCAAAACCCTGGTGCTCAGCACCAGTGCAGCCACCTTAACGGCCCATCATTAACGAGAGACTCTGCATGCACCAGAGCAAGAACCAACACAGCACAAATGTGCAGTCTGGGCACCTTAACTCCTATGAGCATTTCCACCGAGTCAAATCAGTACTGTTAATGTTGAAGAATCATAAACTCAGAGCGTTGGCTGAGTTTTGAGTCTTTAACCAAGTATGCTACTTAAGCCCTGCTCCTCGCAGGTGCTCGGGGTAAGCCATTAAGAGTCTGGATAAACTGCTGGGCTTGTAGGATATTAAGGTTCAGAAGTGAAAAAGCTGTTGGTAGGAGTAGCTGAAATGACCTCACTGCAGAAGTGGTCATCAAAAAGGCACCTCACAAAATTTCATTTTTGGAACAAGAAAATTCAAAGAGATTTTGAAAAGGTAAAATCTAAATAAAAATAGGTTGTACCCTTTCCCTACTACCAGCTGTAAAGAACTCTTTATTTTAGAATGGTGGGGTTATTTCCACTTTCTCCCATTTCCTCATTTTCCCTTTTTGCTTTCAGGGAAAATGAAAGAAAGGTGATTTGTTAGTGCCTCTTTTGTTAGAGACAGAATAATTGGAACACATTTCCTAGTACTTGTTTGTACTTTTCAAAGTATTTTTCCATTTAAGAAACCCAACCAACCAACCAAAAAAACCCCAACAACCTGAGTGGCTTCCCCCCCCCCCCCCCCACCCCCCTTCCGTCACCCTCTGGCTCCCCCCCCCCCCCCCAGTTTCTCCCTGTCCTTTTGTTTCCTCTTCTACAAGGGGTTTTTCTCCAGAACACAGTCATTTAAGGTCTCATGTTGAGAGGTAGTTTAAATGAGTGAAGGTCTCGCTGATGAACTCCTGGTTCAGATTTGTAACCCAACACTTTCTACCTCTCTACGAGGGTGGTGAAAACAGATTTCGTGAAATTCCACAGATCCGTAGGATTTGTAATGACAGACGCACCACTTCCCCAAAAGTCTACAGACCTTTTACTTAAATTTATAACTTCGTACAGTTGCTCCCAATAGCTCAATGCCTTAGAATTTTTTCCCCACCTATCTGAAATAGCTTTTCCTCCTTGTGGTTAGTAGAGTGGAAAATTTTCACTATGGAAAAATTTCTGCTTTCATCTTCTGACTTATCAGAAATTCTAATGGTTTTCTTTTGTTGTTTTTGATGAATGTGCCAGCTACAGTCTTTTGCCATGTTTGCCATTTTTTCGACACTTTTTCAGTGTACTCATGACACATCCTTTGAGCCAAATTCTCATGTGGAATAAACAGATGCATTTCTGTTATTTCAGAGGACTGAATTACAGAGCTCTTAGTTTATAATTCAGTGTCATATGCATCAGTGACTGTTAAAGTGGGTTTTTCTTCTATAAGATACAGTATCTGATAACTACTCTCTCTATAACAGTGAAACAATCCCCACCCCTATAGTGTAATACAGACATATAATAATTCATTACTTAAATAAAAAGCTGCTGCTTACCTCATCTGGGACTTGTGATGTCAAACACAGTTTCACTGCAGCCAAAAAAGCCAAAAAGAATAAAACAACTGGATTTTTTTCCATTGTGAAGAATGTGGGTTTTTTCCTTCGGAGCCCTCCAGACATGAAAACTAAAATCCTGACATAAAGTGATCGTTTGTTAGAGGTGCTATTTCTTCTGCATTCTTAGGTAAATAGTTTAACAGGACTCTTGTCTTCCTGAAGGAAAATAAGCGAAGGATACGGCATGCAAAGCTTGCCTGCAGGCAGGAAAAATTCCAAAATGTAGGGTATTTGCCGAAAGTTTTCACTGCAAAGCTGAATAAACCCTTCCTAACTGAATGACAGGATATCCTGATGGGGCTCTGTTCATTTATCCTTCTCTCTCTGAAGCTGTTGACAGGACAAAACCAAGGACACTGAACTGTTATGACAGAAGATGTTTTCTTCTTTTGGGTGGGCATGGACAGGGGACTGGAGTAACTGCTGTGCCTGTTATCGTTACATTTGTTCAGATGATCTAAGGCAGAGCAAAGGGTCTCTGGAAGCTGGCTTATCAGCCCTAATAACGTAAGGGTGGGTCCCCTGAATGTGGTTCTGGGAGAAATACTACTGTCTTTATCTCAGGAGGCCAAAAGAACACCTTCCAGCTTTGGTTAGCTGGATAAAAAAGGGGATTTTTTTTTTTCTTGTTGCTTTTTTTGTTAAGTTATTTTTACTAATTTCCTGGAACTCAGCTGTGTTACTTGCATATGGTTAGGAGGGATGAGTAGATAGACAGACATTTTGAGTTGCCCAAATCAAAACTTTCTCTCTTTCTTCTTGGAGTTCTTCGGCTCTTTTCTAGTGCTGCTCTTTGCTGCTGCTCTGGTCAGTCTTGTAAGGGCAGCTTCTCCCATTTCTTAAATAGTTAATAATTTGGCTGACTTCAGTTTGCCAGCTTTCCTTTGTGCCCCTGACATTATAATTTTTCAATCATTTGAAGGCAATCCGTAAGCATGCCTTAATACAAAGTTGCATTTTAAAACTATGTTATATTTTTGACGGAAGAATTCACAGAAGTACAGTGCTGTAAACATAGTGCTTTCTCCCAAATTCCTATTTGTAGTCATGGCTACGTGCTGCATCCACCTTTAGACCACAAATGTAATGCTTGATGCAGTTGTAACCTATTATCTTGAACTCCATATTGTTTTCCTAAAGAACTCAGTGTTGATACATAGATAATACACAAATTCATCTACTTTTGTTATATGCTCTAACTGAAGACTGAAAAATTGCTGGTAGAAGATGGCAGGGCAAGATGTTTTCCTGCGCGCTCATCAGATCCTGTTCCTTTCTGCTATATGATGAGAAAAGTAAATAATTTCTTGTTTATGCAGACAAGATAGCAGCCAGGGGTCGTGACGTACGTGCTGACAGTACATACGGCCCTGAGAAGTGCCATTTCTCTTTTCTGAGGTCAAGGCCTTTCACATTACTTCGGTTTTGCATACAATGTACAATCTGGCCTGGCGGAAGCAATGGCTCAGGTTTTTGTCCAAAAGAGCAGAATCCTGGAGGATCTTCTCTCCCCTGTGATGATAGCCCATGGCCACATCCCATCCTCCGTGGGATGTTTGGGAGTAAAACTTATTCTCCCTCTTCTGCAGCTGTGCCTTGTTGGAGCGTGGGCAGGGTGGCTGTCTGGGCAGGGTCTGTGCTACCTGGGCAAAACACATTTGCTTGGCCCCTGCATGTGTCATGGCAGGAGCTGACAGTGTCTGCAGCAGCTTGAGGTCAGCAGGGTTTCTTGCCTGTTGCCACTTCAGACAGCGCAGTGGTGAAAGGAGCTGTAAATCAAGCACGTCCCTTTCCTGTCCTGTAGGTCGAGATAAAAAGGAACACACATCAGCTCTCTTGTTATCTGCTCTTACCTCCCGTATAGGCATTTGTGTGAAGTAAACCCTTCTTCCCTTTCCTTCCTCTCCCTTCGTGTCAGAGCATGGTCTCCCTGCTAACTCCCATGATGACCGCTTTCCCTGCTCCAGAGGGAACAACCACCCTTTCCTCGTGTTGGTGACAGGGATTTTCCTTGTTCTCAGTGGTTAAATGCAGACTGTGCCGGGCTCTGACTGTAACTCTGCCTGGCCAGCTCCTGCCCCGCTTTGAGCAGAAATACAGGCTAATACATCGCGTGGCACACAGGACGGGGCTCCCTGGGGACTCAGGGGGTGGGAAGGCGGCACTCTGACACTCAAAACAGCCTGTGCAGTGTGGCACCACTGCTGATGACAGTGTACCTGCCGGCCGGCCAGGGAGCTGGCGTACTGCCTTGCTCAGGAGTAGGCTTGCCTTGGTGGCCTGGCCAGTGCCCGAGGTACCGGGCAGCCGCCGGCTCCAGCGCTGCTGTCCGTGCTGGTGTCGGGTGCTGGCATGCTGTCAGCATGGGCAGGAAGCCCTGTCTGCTGGGTTTCTCCCTTTGCTTTTAGAAACATGATAGCGGTGGTCTCTGCAGGCTGGGACCGGCATCCTTCCTCCTCTTCCCCTGCTGGTGCCAGGGCCACAGAGTGCCAAGGGGTCCGTACATGTCTGGGATCCCCAGTGGGCATTTCACCTGTTGGCGTGTTACCCTGCGCATCGCCGCGTTTGCGCCAACTTTTGTCTTGGCCCTCCTCCAGCTCCTGCCCTTGATGTGTTTGTATCCTGTCCTGGCCGTCCAGCCCATGTCCTGGGTCGTAGTGGCAAGCTATCACATTCTCATTATCTCACCGCTCATACAGCTCAGCTGAGGCCTTCGTGCTCTTGCATTTCCTTCTTTTACTTTTTCCTGGCTTTAGCAGGATATTTTATTTTAGCTTTGTGCTGTGCCTCTTTCTGTGTCTAGCTGGAGTGGTGGAGAGGTCTTGGATCTCTTTGGTTCCTACAAGAAGGTGAAAATTTTGGAAGCCTTAGATGACAAATATCAAAATACAAATGTGTCTGTGGAGCTGGTCCCCTTGGATTTTTTTAAATAATGTTGATACAGGTGAGTGAAGTGAGAGCAAGGAATATGGGAGTGACAGTGACTGTGGGCACGGATGCACCTGAAAGCTGGGATCAATTTGACATGGAGGAGCCTAGCCAAGCCTCCCTGGGCATATCCCGACCACTCAGATGCTCCCTACCCTTGTACCTTTGAAAACTTTCAGATTGCAAGGAGCCCGTGAAAAAGATTAGTAAGAGTCATTGTGTGTGCTGTAATACTGCAAATACCATGTGCTGTGGCATACTCTCGTGTGTGTCACAGCCTTCCTCCGCTCTGCTATTGCATTCCTGGACTGGATGCTCCTACTTTAGGTAGATGTGAGCTGGTTGCCTTTTTACTTCCTTCATCCACCTACTGCCTCTCTCCAAGCTGCTTCTTCTATTTCTGTGCTGAAAATGTCAACGAACCAGAGAAAATGCGATGGTTCATTTATGTAGGTGTTCTTGAAAACAATGTTTTGTGCTGCAACTTATTTCAGCGTTACAATGAGCTAGTCGTTCTTTCTCAGAGCCAGGCATCTGGCACATGAGGTCAGTTTAAAAGTGAATAAAAAACAGTGGAGATACAGACATGATGGTTGCAGCACTCACCTTCCTCTACACAGTTTTGATAACCACATAACTTCTTGCATTTTTAAAAATTTTTAATTGATTATTGACTACATGACTTGCATTATGTATTGTTCCCCTGAGCTTTTTGAACGTGAAGCTCTTTCAACCGGAGGTGACTGAACAGCGTATGATGAGCTCTCAGACTCATACAAAGCTCAGCCATTTCACAATCATCTGACAAAAACAGCATTTTAGAGGAAGAAATAAAAAAGAAATACGACCATTTTGAAGCAGAACACTCTTTGCAGCCTGAACATTCATGAACTCTGTGTAATAAAAGCTGGTACTGCTTTTCTGGTACGTCCCACCCTACTTGTGGCTCAGCTCCTCTCCCAGGGGAGCAGCCTCGTTAGTGAGGTCTTAGAAAGTGTCAAGCACGAGGGCAGTCTTGAGCTAAATTTAATATTCTTACTTAGTAATTTGAAAGTAAGCAGCAGAAAATAAATGAATTACTGTTTTTTACTGTATGTGGCTTCTGTTTTAGAGCCAGTCACAGCAGGAAAGCTGTCCCACGGGTGTTTGAATACGGTTTGACACTGCACATGTCTGAGGAAAGTCACTTTGCTCTTTGTTTGGAAACTGGCTAAAGCACCTTGCAGAGGGGTAGGAAAAGATAAAATGTGCTCAGAAGAAGAAAGCTTCCTAGGGGGAGGGAGGCTTTGGCTCTGCCAAGAGAAACGTCTGAATGCTAATTGTAGGTGGGAGGAAGGGGGGCACAAACCATGAAGTTGCCTAGAAAGAGGCTTGGGGAAAGGGAGCGGGGGGGAATATTTGGGAAATACTGCCTTTGATTAACACAGACTTAATTGGAACGTAACAAAGAGATTAAAAAAAAGGTTTGGCAAGTTAAATCGTTCCAGTGCCATACGTCTGAGGAAGCCAACAGTGGCCTATGGAGAGTCTGAATGGGCAATGTGGAAAATTTTAGGGGTGTGTAATTTTATCTGCAGGGTTATGACAGCCATCATTTTGAAACATGGTGACTATCAGAACTAATTAATTCTCCAAGCCCACAGGATGCATTAAGATAGAGCTGCAGCTGGTATGCTGAGGAATGCCGTGCGCCCGGCAGAGGCCATCGCTTTTATCAATGTTAATGAGGGAGAAGGCACAGACAGCTGATCTAAACCCGAATGCGTTCATGATGCATACAGCTGATGGCAATGCAGACTGCCAGTCAAGGGGTGGTCTTAGCCATAGATTAGATCCTCATAGTGGCCTCTTCAGCTTTCTTTCTTTCCCCTCTTTTTTTTTTTGTTCTCAAAAGAGTCTTTCAGCTGGTGAAATTGTAAACAAAAGGCATTCTAGCTGAGGCCGTGGTGGAGAGGGTTTTTCTAGGGAGACATGAGGAGAGTAGCGTATGTGGCGCTAACTTGGACAATGTTATTTACTATGAATTTTAAGGGGGTGTTAGGTGGGTGAGCTGTGAGGCTGAGCTTATAATCAGCACCATGCTGTAAAGGGAATGACCACAAAACCAGAATCTGCTCATGGGTACCTCTGCTACCCTTTCATGCTATAATAATATGTTGCTTAAAAAAAAATGAGAGTCATGCTTTAGCCATAGGAAGGGCCCCATGCCCTGTAGGTCCAGCAGGATATAGGACTTAAAGTCCCTGACTTGTGGGAAGCATCCCCCATGTTCAGCTGTGTGACATTCACGCCAAGATGTACAGGGGGATGAAGCTACAGGGTTGCTGGGTGGCAATACCATGGGGGTGAAGGGAAGGACTTAGTAACTCGGACCTGGAAATGCTGGTGGCATAGAGGAATATTAAAGCCATCTTTGTGTCCCTGCGTCTGCTCTGCATCTCCTGCATTGCAGTTCTTGATAGACCATGCATAGACTCTGGTCCCACGTTGCTGCCAGCTAACGGCATGGTAAATGCAGAAGGTACTGCCCTGGTACAAAATCTCGACTTTTTTGAACACTGTGGCTCTTCCTGGCGATATAACACTCTTTAGAATCATTAAATCTCATATTTAATGGAGTATAAATATAACACATATTCCTTGCATAGATTTGGAATAAAATGAATCACAGTTATGAGCTGCTGGATAAATACACCAAAACAAACTTGTAGTTTGAATTAACATCTGCCTATTTGTGTAATGTCAACATGTAAGAAGCTTCAGCTTTAAGGTGCAGTCAAAGGATATCGGAAACTAGGAAGGAATACAAGGCTTACACAAGAGGAGAAGGTGTCTGAAATGGATCTTGATGGCAATTCTCAAGCAAACCTATTTTTCAGTTTATAAACATCCAGGCAGGAAGGAGACTGGGGTTGTTTGTATGTGTGTCTTGTACTTGCAGTTCTGCTAAGATTGCAGAATGTAAGGCCAAAATACGAGGAAAATCCTGAGATTCCAGTATTTGGGATGGACAGAGGGATGTGGAGCATGGATTTCTGGTGCTGTAAATGTTACATTGGTTTCTCCAACCCCATGGTAAAGAAGCAGGACAGAGAGCGGCACACACGTTTCAGATCTTAGCAGTTGGCCGTGGTAGAACTGGGGACATCTGGAAACCCCAGGCACCGTAAGGTAAGGGAGCTTGTGGCGTCGGGGGGAAGCAGCAGAGGCTGTGTTAGTACCGTGGTGTTTTTACCTGCTGACTTCCTTCCTTGCTCTAGACAATGCAGAGAGTTTGCTGTAATTTTGGCCTATGTAGAGCTTGTATGCTTTCATAATAATGCCTTTGTTTTGACTAGTCAGACTTAAACATTAAGTTAGCTTAATATAGTTAATAATTTACTAGTAATAGAACTGAATTGCAGATAATGATGTGGAGCAATCAACCTTTGCTCATTTTTTTTTTCTTTCTTTTAAATGCAGCCTTTATAACATTATCCAAACGTGCGTGTTTATGGCTATAGTGAATTGATTTCAGCCAATTATCTTGTCTAGGAAAAGCCATCTCAAAATTTGTTTGAGAAAGCGAATCATGCAGAATACAAGATGGCGTAATTTCCACAAATAGAATAACACAATGTTATCTTTTATTGTCTTCATCCTTATGATCTATAAACTTGCCGTGGTTTACATCAGGCAACAGGGATCTGTTACGTGCTGTGCCAGATGGGTAACACAGTGTGGGTATGCAGCACGGTAATCCCCTAAGCCATGACCCAAGGGCAACAAGTTGCCCACGGGGACATCTGATATTGCTGGGAAGAGCCAAGCGCGGTGCTGCGGGGCGTGTGTCAGCTGGCTGTAGGCCAGCAAACCACTGCCCTAAGAAATAGACCTGGACTTGGGATAAGGAAGCTCAGGCTGCGTTTTTGGCTCCGTTGCTTAAAGATGCGGACAAGCCGCTCTCCCTTCTGCCTTGGCTACATCTTCTCTCCTTTCTGCCTTCCTATAGTTTGTCTGCCTTCCACTATGGGTGTGTGTCAGCGCCTCCAAAAGTGACACCCGGGGCGAGGATGCCTCCAGGACAAGAATAAAATGCAGTTTCTCCGCCTGCATCCTCCATCCCTCTTCAGTGCGGGCATTCTTTTTCTTAAAACTTGCCTGCCGCAGCCCGCTGGGGAGGGGAGAGACAAGGGTGGGCTTACTACCTGGCGTCTCCGGGGTCCGGCTTGCCCTGTTCTGGGGCGGTTTTGCAGCGGGCTCCGAGGCGGGGGGCGGGCGGGCGTCCCGGGAGGGAGCGTACGCTCCCTCC
>NW_008796213.1:6302771-6304262 GCF_000699145.1 Aptenodytes forsteri | reverse complement strand
AGAGGGTGAAGGCGTTTACATGTTTGAGGCGTACCGATTTCCTAAAAATAGTCTGAGAGCATGTGGTTATAAATAAATATATAAAAATATATATATATATATATAAAACAAATCTAAAAAAAATATAAAATAAATACATAAAAATGCGTTTATGGCAATATTAAAATGGTGCGTGGCATTTATACGACGGAGAAGTTTGGAAGCATTTGTCTAGTTGCAGAGAGTACATAGGACACGAGGTAGAGGGGAGAGGGTACACCCAGATACCTGCACAAACATATGCTGCATCTCAAAAACTGAGCACCTGGGGAGCTATTCCCTTTCCCCAGACTCCCACTGAGTTGGATATGCATTGTGAATAAAAAAATTGAGTGATTTCAAATACACAGGAGCATCTTCTGAAGTTCCATCTAAACGAATCTGCTTTGTACCTTGTATGTTGAAGACTAAACTTCGTTAGAAAGTTTACTGTTTTCTTACTGTGATGAAATAAACATACAAGGATTCTTTCCAATTATACAAAAGGTATGGTAAAAAGACTATACTTTGTGTTAAACACACTGGAAAGTCTAAATAAGCATAAAAATGTAAAGTCAGTGTAACTAGCAATGAGATCAGGCTGAGCACGCATATGCAGAAAAACCTCTTCAAGGGCTCACATATGTGTAGCAAGGCTCTGTACAGAAGGCTCTTGTGAAGAACTGTGCAAAGTCCTCATCTACAAACATAGATAAGTTTTGGATATGTCCAATATAAAAAAAAAAAGCTACAGTTTTGAAAGTTTTGATGGTGAAGTCCAGTATTTAGAAGTATGAAGAGTCCAGAATTAAATGCCCTCCCAAGAGGATTATTCAGCTTAGCAATTAGAGACAGTAACATGAAGTATTCACCTGAAGAGAGGAAAAACTAGGTTATGTGGGGGTTATAAATTAGAAACTTTCTAGTTTTTGAGTGCTTGACTTGTTTTCAAATTTTTAAAATGGAAATGTTGTGGTTTTTTTGTTGGTTTTTTTTTAAGTTTTGTAGATGTAAGCCCTCCCAAGAGGATTATTCAGCTTAGCAATTAGAGACAGTAACATGAAGTATTCACCTGAAGAGAGGAAAAACTAGGTTATGTGGGGGTTATAAATTAGAAACTTTCTAGTTTTTGAGTGCTTGACTTGTTTTCAAATTTTTAAAATGGAAATGTTGTGGTTTTTTTGTTGGTTTTTTTTTAAGTTTTGTAGATGTAATCAAGGAACGTTAAAAAAAAAAAAAAGACCAAAACCACCTGTAAATGGAGCTTTAATGTAGTTATTTCAAATCCACCGAGGTTATAAGCAGCAGAAACAAGGTCTGATCGTGTAAAACTCTAAGCAGGAACAATGTTAACTCTTTGGCCCTGGTAACATCACTTGTCTTTGCAGATGTATCTTTTCCTGGCTGTTGTGCTTTAGCCCGGCAGGCAGCTAAACACCCCACAGCCGTTCACTCACTCCCCCCCCCCCCAGT
>NW_008796213.1:6282856-6302416 GCF_000699145.1 Aptenodytes forsteri | reverse complement strand
TGGCTGTGCCCCCTCCTACCAGGAAGAAAATTAACTCTGTCCCAGCCAAAACCAGGATACTGGCCCTGCCAGATAGTCTTCTAAGACTCTCACCCAGCACTATGTCTCTGTGATTGCAGAATGTATTTTAATATCATTTAGCATAAGCAACGTTCTAGCAGTGTAAAGACAGACTCTTCCACATTCACATCCTCTTTAGCATCCTATTCTTGTGCATCATCAATGACATTAGACCAGCCAGAATCCGAAAGCCCCTGCAGCCCCAATGAGATGTACCACGTGAGTGTACATACATGACAAATGCTGACTGGCTGTGCGCAGTTATTTAGGGATAAGGAATAGCACTATAGGACAACGCAATTCCAACCAGCTTTTTTTGTCTGTTTTTAAATTTTGACCTGCAGATGTGAAATTACCTAAACACTTCAGGTATCAGTTGGGGAAATAACATTATCGCAGAAGAACACTGTGGCATAACCTCATGAACCTCACCTTATTCAATAGCATTAATATGCTAAGGTGAACTAAACGTTGGCTTCTGGTCTGACCTCCTGGGGGGAAGGACCTCTGCTTCCTAGGAGAGGAGCGAATAGATAATTAAAGATGTGGCCTGAATATTTTAATGTCAGAAATTCTCTTCAGCCTTCTTCTGACTGTGGTGTCCAGTTCTGATCATCCCATCCCGTGAAGGATATAGAAGGATTTGGAAGGATCTGGAGAATGAAAATGGCAATGATTAGAAAAATAGGAAGTAATAAATGCCTGTGTGGAGTAGATAGAAGACTAAAAAGAGATAAAATTAATAGAGGTGTCATGAAGTGTGTAGAGATGGTAAATGGGAAATGCTTATGTTTTCTTTTATTGTAATTCTACAATAAGAGAATGTTTGAAAGAATTACCTTTAAAAAAGACAAAAGAAAGTTATTTCTTTGTAAATTAGAGGTTAAAAAACTTTTAGTCCTTTCTGCTAGTGCAACTTCTTATTTTCTTACTGTCTAATTGTAGGTAGGTAAGTCTTCATATCTCTTAGAAGTTTGTGGTTGAGAGGAACCAGGCAGAAAACTGTTTCACAGACTTCCTATGCAGCATTTAGCTAGAATCTGTAAGAAGCAAACTTTTCGTTCTTGTAGAAAATATTTTGATTTTGAATAACTTTGTTTTGTTCCAATTCAGAATGTAAGTATTCACAGGTTGAGTTGAAGAAATTTTATGGCAGAAAAAATGAAATGTTTACCTTTTTCTACCTTGCCTGCTGGGTAAAGCATCTGCCTGGCACACTGGACTCCTCAGAGATGTAGTAGCTTGTCTCAAACTCTGCTGAGGAGCAGAAAGGCTCGAGGTAATTCAGGTGCCTAAACACAGGCATCTAGTGCCTCTTTAGATACCTTTGGATGTTCAGGACTAGTGAGTGCTGTGGCCTTCTGGAGTAGCACCTGGCAGCCACGTGGGATACTATGAGGCATCCGAAACAGTCCTAGGCAGCTAAACCACACCCTATGGGCATAAGGACTCCAAGGAACTAGAAACCTGAAAGCATGAAGAGCTGCAGAGTTTATGGGAGTGCTGAGGGCTGGGCCTAGGATGACCACAGATGTCTCCTTTCCAAGTTCCCATTAGGTGAAATTCTACAGAATTACAATTTTAAAGACATAGATTTCCTTCTAGCTCACTAGTTTGGCTTCTGTGGATCCACAAGTTGGGAAGCACAGGCTGGCTGGAGGTCCTGGGACCTGCAGACCGTGGAAGCGACGTTCTGAGGGCAAATCAAACTGACGCCTCAAAATCGATATCTTCTCTCAGAAAAGGCTTTTTGGAACCCAGGTTTCCTGTTGGGAAATCAATATAATGGAAAAATCACAACTGGTTGTTCATCTGATGCAGGCTGCAATCAGAGGGTAGAGTAGATAGTCATCTGTTCCCATCAACCACCGCTGAGTATTTCAAGAGATGTTATGATGCAAGTTTTCTGTCTGAGATCCAGCTCTCGCTGGCTTGGCACTCTCAGCTGTGACTAGTTTTTCAAAAGAGCTCAGTTCCCATTGTGACTATTATGACCAGGTTTTCAAAAGATTTCAGCATACTGAGTGCTGAGCTCCTTTGAAAACCTCCTAATAATTATTTAGGTGAGTAAATAGCATTTGAGTCTGGTTGAAAAAGCTGACTCTGGAAATTCTTACCACAAAGTGATGTATATTATCAACCTTAAATTTTCATGTTCCCTGTATGTGATTTGCCTTTATGTGTTCTCAGGATTTGAGCTGTTTTAAATACAATTTCCGCAAAAACAGAATAGTAGAGCAGCTAGAGCTTGCACTTGGGTGTACTATTGTTAATTTAGGATCAATGCAATGCAGCCTTTTCCCGTTGATGGATCTATCATGTTAAAACTTGAATGCTATTATTGAGCAAAGTTCCCAGATTTGCTGATAAGTAACAAGAGGAGATATGGTAGAAGAGTGATGGTGAATTCTTCAGTTAGTGTTATACCTCAAGACAAAAGACTAAGGGGAAAAGAGACTGTGCTGATGACAGTCTTGCACCCAAGGACAGCAGTGAAGGTTTTAAGCACTGTGTCTGTTACAAAGTTGGATTTAACTAATTCCTGTCACAGTGCTTAAGAGGCAAAATGCCCAAATTTGTATTCTTGGCAAAACTTCTGAGTGAAGACATTATTCTGAATTTAACTCTTAATGTATATGAAAACGCAAGAGCATAGCAACACCACCATGTAAAATCAAAGGCCCGTTTAGTCTGGTATCCTTTTCCTGACAGTGCCCAGTACTGGATGTCTAGCAAAAGAGTATAAGAAACAGGCCAAATGTAGAATAATGTTTTTAAAGTACTTCTCCAGGATTCCACCTATGACCAGCTATTTTTAGCTGTTTTATATTCTTACTTTTGCCTCCACAGCATCTTGTAGCAGTGACTTCCACAATGTAGTTGCACACTGTGTAAAAAAACCCCAGCTCTTTTATTTCAAACCTCCTGTCAGATACTGTGGTTGCGTGTCCCTACTTGCTGGGGTGTGAGAAATAGCTGATAATCTCTTTGTGACTTTGTGGAATTGTATCATATCCCTCCACCCTCTGCCCCTGTTATTTCTTTTCCATATACAAGGGTTATAGTTTATCCAGTTTATCCTCATACGAGAGTCTTTCTGGACCTCTGACCTGAGTTTTGCCCTTCTCTGAGCTAAAACCTTTCCTAGTTCACCTTTGTTACTTTGGAAATGGGATGAGCCAAGCTGCCTACAACATTCATAGATTTATATGGCTATATAACAGTATTTTTTGCTGTTTCGTTCTCAATTCTCCTTAAAATCCTTAGCATTGTATATGCTTTTCTGCCTACTCTTGAACATTGAGCTGATGTTTCAGACAGGGAGCCACACGGCTCCCAGATCCTTTTAAAGAGTGCAATACTGATTTAAAGACCATCCCTGGGTCATGGTTATTTTTTCCATGTTGTGTGGATTAATGCAGGATTTCATTTGCTGTTTGTTTCCCCTGACTTGCTGTGAAATCCTTTTGCAGCTTTTCACTCAATTGGCCTTAGAATTGACCTCCCCAAATATTTTGGTAACATGATATGCTTTGTTGCCTTATTATTGACTCCATTTTCACCTATGCTTTCAGCATAGTCATGTATCTCACTTCCTGGCCAATGTTTTCTCTCTAATGTGAAAAATTTGCAATCTATTTCTTTCCTTTATTTCTATGTTTCAGTCAGTTAATAATCCACTGGAGGAACTTTATTCCATAACCACTTGTTTTCTTTCAGAGGCTTTTGTAAAGGGCTGTTACACTCTGGAGCCTAAATGGCTGGGTCATATAAATGGGTATAGCTCCGATGGAGTTGGGGATCTACACTCCTTGGAATTGCAGGCTGTCTGTCTTAAAGAATTCACAAATCTTTAATCAACTATGCCTATTCTTGCAAATGCTGCATTAGAAAATCTATTATCTCAGTTTCTTGGTCAAGGTGCTCAGATGTGTCATCATCTTGCCATAAAAACTGCGTATTTTATCTATCATTTCTTTATCCAAAAGCAAGGTGTTGGTGCAGACTTATACTCCCACTTATTTTTATCCTTTGAAGCAGAGAAATTAAAAGTGTTTGGTCGTTTGGGACTCATGCAGAACTAAGAATAATATGGCAGTGATATTGTAAAGTGAAATATCTATTATTTTTGCCTAAAGTTGGGTAAGAATATCTAAACTGTATTATGTTGGTTTTTATGAAAACTCTGTCCAGTGAGCAGCATATCGCTCTATCCTTTGAAAGCAAAGGTTGCACAATAGAGAGAATTACAGTATTATTTTGAGCAGTCTTTGAATAATTTGTTTTTTGACTGGCTTGTTGCTATAACCTCATGCTGTCCCCGGTGTAATGTCTTAGATTGGTTGGAAATTAGATACCTGCACAGAGCTGCAAACATCATCTGCAGAACATGAAATAGAAAA
Source organism: Aptenodytes forsteri (assembly GCF_000699145.1). Classification (NCBI taxonomy): domain Eukaryota; kingdom Metazoa; phylum Chordata; class Aves; order Sphenisciformes; family Spheniscidae; genus Aptenodytes; species Aptenodytes forsteri. The sequence continues at coordinate 6,297,953 of NW_008796213.1, read as the reverse complement.
TCTCAGATGTATTTGGAGTCAGGCTGCCCTATATATTACATGCAAGGAAGCGTGCTTTGAGACATAATGTTGTGGAAGTTGTATTTTCTTCTTTCTATTATTTAAACCACTTGAGCTTGTCTCTCAAACTTAATAACACCATGAAAATCCCTTGTTGAAACTACAGTTTATGATACCAGGTAGGGTGTATTTTATTCTCTATTTCCTAAATTATTATTTGTCAGCAAGTGCTACAGATTGCTTTTCTGTAATTGCCTTCCATGTGATAGATGCACCGAGGTCTTTTATCTCTTAGACTCTTGGTCACACAGAGTCCTTTACCGAAGTATTCAGAAATCTCTCTCATTCTGGTTATTGCTGACTTCAGAAGGGGTTTGGGTTTTGTTCTCTTTACCGAGTTAACGTTTAGGAAGTGCTTGGATGTATGGCCATATCAATTAAAAACTCAACTGAGTGCAGCTGAAGACACGGATGCCTGGGATCACAAAGCATTTGGGTGCCCCTTCACCCTGCTTGCTCTGTGCAGGAGAAACGGTGAGAGCCCCAGAAGCACCACGCACGCCTGGGCACCTCCGTTCCTGTGTGCACCCACCTTTTGTCCCAACGCCTGGGGAGCCCCTTGCTCTCTTGGTCTGTGGGTGCCCGGAAACACTGCCAGCCTGGCAGGAGCGGAGCAAAGCCTGAAAAGGGGTGAAGCACCCTTTTATAAGCCTGTTGCACTTAATTGGCTTGAGTAACCTGATGGAGAGGTGAACAGATCTCTCTTTGTCCTTCATAAATGCTTGCCAGGCCTGTATTAGTGTATGTGTTGTGTTATTAATTTGTGGTGCTAATGATATTGTAGTCCTTGCCTGCCACCAAAGAGTACAACAGCTCTTCCCCACCTGTAGTGCAAAGTAACGCGGGCAGTGTGGTCTGTGCCAAATTCAGGATGTACATAGTTCATGGATGCCATATATATTTTCATTTGCATGTGCCAGGGGCATTGCTGTACCACTTGACACTTGTCTTCTCTCAAACAGCCTAGTTGTTAGAGCAGTCATTCAGGAAATGAGGGATTTGATCTCTTTGGCTATTTTTCCATTGCCTCTTCACTGAAAAATGTGTCACCAGCCCAGGGACAGGGCATGCTGCCGTGCTGAAAAAGTGTGTTCCTAAAAAGGTACCTCTGTAATTGTCTGTTTGGTGGGATGCACTTCTTTCTCTAGAAGTGGAAAGAAAATTTATGGGAAACAGAACCTTTTTAATGAAATATTTTTTCTTTTAGGAATATGAAGCATAATTAAGATTTTTCATGAAAACTTTCATATTGATGCTGTTGGTCCAAAAGTAGTAGTTTAAATATTTTGCCTGTTTCTACTACGAACACTGACCATTATGAATTCTGACATGAACACATAGACAACAACATAAGTTTAACTCCTATTGATGTTAAAAATTAATTGCCACAATGCACTAATATCAATGTGTTAGTAAAATGAAGCCCTTGGAAAATCTGGTTTTCTGTAAAAGATTAATGAGGCTAAGTCTGTTTAATTACACAAAGCCAAGAGGAAACTAATGGCAAAAATGCTAGCTGGTACCTCTATAATAAAGGCAGTAATGTAGGAGGAAAGCATAGCTAGACAATTTCAGAAGACAAAAATAATGCATGTTTTATATAGTTGGGGCAATTAGTCCAGTTAACAACCTATTGAGGTGAGCTGAATGAAGATTTTGGGTATCCTTTAAAAGCAGATGCTGTAGTTGTACTAGCAGTTATGAGGGGGACTTAGTGCTGTGAAGGAGGGTTTAGGGTGGATTGTGAGGACTGGTCCTTAACTTCTGCCCAAGTTGCACTTTGGGGCTTTAACCCTTTTGCAGATTTGGGCTTAGGTGCATGTTTGAATTATGACTGGACAAGATGGCACATTTCACTTAAATCATCTGACTTTGGGTTGTTATCAGAGAGATATTAATGATGCCGAAGCTGAATTTATCAGGTAGGTTGAATACTGTATTCGTTGCAGCCCAAAAAGTGGTTTCATGGCAGCAGAGAGTAGAGAAATTGCCCCTGAATGTAACTGAAATGTTTTCAGAACAAGGGGAGAAAACCTGTGACTTGTGACTTAAGGAGGTATTCCCAAAATCCATTCAAGAGCAGATAGAAAAAGAGCCAGTTAGTTTTAAGAAAAGGAGAGCTTTATCCGAAGTTGGTTAAAAAGGGAGAATAGGCTGTTGGCTTTGTGTCCAGTTGGCCTAGAGATGGTGGGACCACAAAAATAGTTAGTGTTGGATCCATTCCCCTTAAAATCAATGGTAAAACACAGAAGCCACACAGTGCTGTGATGCAGCACGGGATGGATCTGGAAAGAAATCCTATTGCAAACTTACATGCTTTTGTCCCTATATGCCCCCTCTTGCAGCAAGACTCTTGTGAAACCTGGAATTTCCTCAGCTGGACCAAAGCTACAAGAAAACTGGGACCTGCTACCGTCTAATTTCAGCCTTGGCTAAACCTTCTTTATTACAATCCCGTTTTTCCTGTGTGGAGATATTAAAACGTGTCAATAATGTAATTCATGAGAATGTGAAAATTTTCTGATAGTTTTAGGTTTGGAAGTCAGACTAAGCAGGATGAATGCATAAAACGCGATTTACACCCTGCTGAATGGGAGGTCCAGCAGCACTATTGCTTCCTCTCGAGTGACAGAGGTATGTGTTTTGGCATTAAGGACGTCAAATTCATACTCTGGCAACCTGTGTGGTATGGACCACTGTAAATCCCTCTCTAAACCTTCATTTAAAAAGAAGTACTGGAGTCTGTCCATAAAAACTAACATTCTGTTTTCCCCAGTGATAAATTACCGTAACATTTGATAAACACAGTATGCCATAAGAGGGCATATCAGCCACTGTTATCAAAAGTTAATTTTCTAGACTAAATATTCATTTGGATCATTAGAGCTATTAAATACTGTGTCAGTATTTAAGGAGCTGGCTGTGCCTGAGTGCTAGAAGGAGCCTGAAAAGAATCATATCCTGTCAAGATAAATGATTGAACTGTTCAATGAACTCTTTGACTGGCATTGGTTCCAGTCATGCCAGCTGAAGCTCAATTCCTCTTTGTCTGTGTGGTCTTGTTTTCACCTTGCCTGTGGGGTGAAAGCGGTTTGATGTGACCTCCTCGCAGACAGAGGCATGAGCCTAACCTCTATTTACACCCTGTCATAATAGGGAGCTGGCAAACACCGCCGCTTGCTGCTGCTCTCCTCATTTTCTCTGCTTTTTTGTCAAATAGTTAGAAGTTGCGCGTTCTAATAATAATCTAATTAGCATAGCGGGCTTATAACATCTTGTTTATGTTGTCTACTCTATTTTGAACAAAAAGGAGTGGAGAAAATATGCTCCTTTGGATAGCTTAAGTACTGCCTTAGGGACTGCATATGAAGTGGAGCAATAAAGTAACTGGATGATGTATATACAGTTTTGTCATTTTGAAATTAAAATTTGAGGTGTGAACTAATTCCATAGTGTACGAAGTCTGAGGCTCGGACTTTAATTTGAAAGTTGATGTACGACATTCGATACCTGGTTTATTTTTTGGCATTCAGCAAACCTTCTCCTAAAAAGCTGAGATTTTCGATAGCACCGTATGTTTGCACTGACTCTAAACTCATTTATTTTCTGTAACAGTAAAACTATTGTTCAGCCCTTCTTCTTTAGGGCCAGATTTTCTGTGTCACCTACCACCTCCCCCTCCCTCCCTCCCTTTCCCTCTGGTTCATTGATTGTTTCCTGGGCCAGACCTGGAATGGCAAAGCAGCAGAGTCCCCCAAGATGTCCGAACTCAGCGCTCTGACAGTGGCTGCCCTGGGGCACCTGGGCTCCTACAGAGCTCAATGGAAATGTGCATCTCCCCTGGAAAATGTAAAGGAGAAAAGCCTTGCTGGGGACTCTTACTTCTGGAAAATAACCGTGCATTGTAGGATTTTCAGGTGAAGTGGGATACTGCAGGTCCACTTGTATGTGTTGCTGCGTTAATGTGGGACAGAGCCCTGTTTAACTATACAGTAGCTGCCTCCTGACAGTGATTTATCACCGTAGTGTGTAACAAGTTTGTGACCTACAGCAGTGACTGATAGCTACCCTAGACTTCACAAAAGGGAAGAAAGGAAGCCTTATTTATAACTACAAAGGAAAGGAGTGATTTTAAAAAGAAAGAAAGGAAAAAGATCCTGATGAATCTCATTTGCGTTTTGAGGGATCATTTCTATTTATACAAGGAGATAGGTTATAAATAGAACCACAATATGTATACCATTCTTTTATTGCTGCATTAAAAGGAAACAAGATGCCAATGAAATGTTACAATGCAGGGAGACAGCTAGAAACCTGTCATAGAATATATCTGAATATAATTTTAGAAAATAAAAAAAGTTCCTTTGTAAATAACCAAAAAAAAATATTTTAAAAAATATATTTTTAATCTATTCAGCCTGTAATTCAGATTGCTAAGTTCTTTTAAAAGTAAATCCTGACATGAGCAAAGGGAACAGGAACTAGCTAAGTTCGTTGGATGCCCTCTTCAGCAATTATACACGTGTACATATCCGATGGGAGATCTAGTGACATTTGTGTCAAAGTGCTGCTGTAACTGTGCGGCAGGTCGAAGAAAGACCCTAAATTTGAGGCTGTGGAGAAGACACTAAATCAGGTTGCCTCAAAGGGTAAAATTCATTGCCCTCTGAGGGTGCTCCTGGAAATGGGGGAGATGGGTGGGCAAAATCTTTGGTAGTGCTTAGAGGGAGCCTTAGCAACTCCTTCCCCGGCATGCCTGATCTCTGGCCTCGAGGCCCAGGAGGGGTTAGTGATTTAGACGGTCACGCATCTAATCACTGACATCAGCAGAAGTGACGTCTCTCTTCATATCTCTTCCTACATCATAACGCTCAGAGGGGAAAACTTACATTTCTCTCCTTTGTTTTCTGTTGTCTTGTTTATGTTAATCCTGGAAGGCAAAAATATCCAAATTAGGTTATGAATTTTAATCCTGTTTTAGACCTGCTGCCATGTAGGCTAGTAAGCAGTTGCATGCTCTGTAATACTTCACTTTTTTGGTCCAATTATTGCTTCTGCTACCATGGGTCATTAGTGGCTTGAGCTGTGGGAAACCAGCGCTTCTGCTGTGCAAATACCGTACTGTACTACTAGTCCTGTGTGGCTCATGGGTACTATGAGGGACATCTGAAGTCTGTTGTAGATGGGCGTACTTGTAACTGAGCTAGTTAGATACCTCCAGAAAATGTTGTTTCTTCTTTCCGGTGAGATGGTATTTAGTTACAACAAAGCCTGTTTTCAGGAAAGGACAAATTCTTGAAACTGCCTATTTCAATGTTTTCTAGATGAAAATTTTTGTTTTTCTGGTTTGGAGCACTTGAGGTGATCAAATGAAAACATTTCAGCTGACCTTCCCCTTCCTTCTCTCCCCTGGGCTATTGATTTGCAAACCTTTTCAGCATTTTGGCTTTTTGTTCCGTTGGGAAGGGGAAGAGTTTGGATCCTTGGACAGGAGGAGAAGAGGAAGGCTGCTCAGGCCAGCTCTCACAGCCAGTGGTGCAGTTGCAAGGGTTCACGCACATCAGCGAGGCGAAGCCTTGCGGTATGTTACCTCGGCTGCTTTCTGGTCCCTGAGCGGGGCTCCGGCATGTGGCAGCTGCTGCAGCAGCTTAGAGCAGAGAAGTCACTTGCTAAAGCCCCTTTCCGGAGCCACTTTTTATGCACAGCAAAGCCTCTTACTTGCGCTTTCCTCGGTGGTTCGGGGTTTGTCCCTATGTCGCGACGGGCTTCATGCTTCCAGGGGCTGCTTGGTTTCGGAGTAAGCTGTGAACTTAGAGCACCGATTGCATTAATTGTTTTCACGCCAGCATATTTCCATTGTGGCTGCCATTATAGTTGTGTAATGTTTCTTCTCTCTCTTCTTTCATGGCTTTCTTTGCCTTGACAGGCTCAGTCAGATTCCCTCATTCACATCTGCTAATGTGAGGGCTGAATAGAATAAATCTATGCAATGATGGCTTCAGAAAAGAGGGGAGGAGGATGGGGGGAGAGGGAGCTGTCTCAAAAAATAATTTCTACTTAATAGGTGAGATTTCAATAGACAATTTCATTTCGTTTGTCCCAAGCAAGATGCTTATGGTACGAATGGCAACAGGGCCCCAAATCCAAAAGTCTTATCCCCGCCGCTCCTTTTTTCCCCAACTTAAAAGTCACCCAAGCGAAGGAAGAGACAATGCACAGATTACTTTATTTGGCTTCGTCAGGTTTGCCAGGAGAGGAGAGTGCTGCCAAGCTCCTCAAGACAAGCTATGCTGGGTGCTTGCCCTTGTGCCAGTGTGAAGACAAAAAAAAATCAGGAGCCTTGAAAAGAAGCTGGTGCAGCACATGGCTCTTTCCCACTCCTCACAAATGATGGCTGTTGTGCTCGTTAACCTCTTCTGGGGCTCAGTCAGTTCATGCTGTGCAGCAGCGGAGAGCTGAATGAAATAAAAGGCTCGCAGGACCCATAGAAACGCCATAACTCCTTCATTCCCAACGCGCACGCAAAGGCTGCCTTCCTTGCAGAATACCAAGTGCCTCTCGTCAAACTCTTAATAAGTCAATCCCGGCTCCATGTGGTGGTGACAGCTCAGATTCCAGCACAGGCGCGTGGGGCCAAGCCCGGCTCCAGATTTACCCCACTGGCTTTGGCAAGCCACCTCAGGCTCGGGCTCGTGCTTGGCTTCGCTCTGATGACATGCTCTAATGAGTCTGGGTCTTCTGCAGGCACAGGTTCAGCTTAGTTAGACCAGCCGGCTCTCTGTGCGTAGGCTAGTCCTGCTCAGATCCTTAGCAGCGGTCTAAAAGGAGACACGTAATGAGCCTTTAGCTTATAAGATCATTAAATAACTGTAACTCCGTAACATCACTTATAAAAAAATTTCTTTTTTATCTGAGTGGCTATGGTTCTGATAAATGAAAGAGAATCTCCTCTTTGTGGTTATAAATGAACAAAGAGGACTGTACAGGCTGATCCGAGGCCCACAGAAATGAAAAGATCTTTTTTATCTGAGTGGCTAGGGTTCTGATAAATGAAAGAGAATCTCCTCTTTGTGGTTATAAATGAACAAAGAGGACTGTACAGGCTGATCCGAGGCCCACAGAAATGAAAAGAAAACCAAAGACTTCAAGGCACTTCAAATGTAGGCTCTTCTAACTAGTAGCCTTTGATTTTAAGGATTTTTATCTCAAACTGAAGAGGACAAAGCTACTGTTTAAAATTAACTATGAGCAGTTGAAGGGTGTGATAAAGTCCCATCTGAGGCTGCAGAAGAAATTTGTGTGCCACAAACAGAGTGAGATATGAGCTCCAATATTTAAAAAAAAGGGGAAAAAAATTGAAACAAACCATAAAGCTAATTAGAAAAAATTCAGAAAATGTAACAAGGAAAAAATCTAAATAAATTTCTCCATGGCAGTTCAAATGAAACAGGGAACCACATTGCACTACGACTGAATGTTTTTCATTAGCATTTTCCACCTGAATTTAAACATCAAAGGGAAAAGAAAACAGGAAAAAAAAGGACAGAAAATGCCACTGCAGCAAAACATATGTTAAAACATGTGAAATACATTTAATTAGGTAGTATTTAATGTAGTGCCTTGTGACCCCAAAATACAGTATTATCCAGTGATTCTTAGATGTCAATGAGTGCAGAATGGAGAGCTGCTTTCTCTGCCTTGTGAGTCTGTTGCCTTTCTGGATGACGAACTATTGCTGGAATCACTCTTTTCCTTTTCTATCTCCCCCAGGTCCAAACCACCATTGGTTCCTTGAGTTCAGTGACCTTTTGGATGGTGTCCCTTCTGTTGAGTCAATGACTACCTTGTTTTGCTGTCAGAGACTGAAGGAACTGTTCCCCTGATGCCTTGGTCAAGCTGAGAAAGCTCTCTAGGCTCACCATGCAGTGAAAAATAACCAGATCAGGAATTTTTATAATAGCAATTTTCAATTTGAAAACTACATCAAAACTACTATTTTAATACTCCTGTATATCATTAAAGGAAATGGCATCCGAAAGCTCATAACTTGTCTGACTTACCCTTGGAGAGAAGCATTTAATTGAATTTATTTTTGTTTCATTTCAATTTAAATCCATAATTGTCTGTGTGTTAGTCTTATGCTGGTATGTAAAAACCAGAAAGCGAAGCCTAGTTAGGAGAAGCAACAGCAAAACAGTATGAGTGTTTCTAAAGGACGAAAAGTGTGTGGTCTTCATTCAGATTTCAAACTGGTTTGACCCCATGTCATCCTATTGGCTTTAGTTATTGTCCTGATTTATGTTAGAGCAGACAAGAGCGGGATTAGATATAAGTGTGGTAGTCTATTGTTTAGAAGAAACACATTTGCTTTCCATACTCTCATCCAGAGAAGTTGTCTAGAATTAAGTTATTTCAAATACCTTCATTTTTTTTTTAGAAGGTGTATAGAACCATCTGCATGCCCATTTCATGCAGAATTTAAAATTAGAGATTGAAACATTAAAGAAAAAAACATAGTTCTAGATCATTAACAAAGCATTGTTAGACATATTTCTATTCTCAGTATTTCAGTAATTAACATACATGAAAAGATGAATTTTGTAAGTGAACTACAAATCTTATCTGCTGCAAGCCCTGTGATCATACTTTTGATAAGTTGGACCTAATTCACTGAAAAATGATAAAAAAGTGCTATATGCCTTTTCATGCGTACCTAACTTACCAGAACATTGCACTGTTACTAAAGCCCACCTGACTATGCTTATTCTTGTGAAGAACAACTTTTTGAAAAGCGAATAATTTATTGCTTGCAAGCTGAATGTAAAATAAGGCTAGCTTAGCTTGGCTGATTTCTTGAGTTTTAACGTAGTTAGGGAAAAGTTGTGGTCTCAGTTCTGTACTCACTTGCATACCACCACCCTATGGACACTGGGACTGTGTAGAGCCTGCAGAGTGTAGAATATGGCCCTTACTGTAAAGTCTAATATGGCTTAAAATTAGAAAGCAATATGAATAATATATATCACATTTGTATTCATAACCTGAGATGATGAAACTAGGTGTACCAGCAACAGGGAACTGAGAACACTTAGATGTATGTGGCATTGGCTAACATGAAGAGCCCAAGGAAAATCAAACACAGCATTGGTAGCATGTCAATAATGTGTTGGAACATGAAGACTGGCATGAAGTCGGAAGAAAAGAGTCCTGTTTAAAAGGCAAATGGGCGTAGACAAATATCTTTCCATATCATGGAATTATTTCTGTTAATTGAACGTGCTGGAGCCTGATGTGGTAGCCACTGATGTCCTCTGGTTTAACCCTGACTAACTTTAGTGGAAGCAAAATGGGGCCGAGAGCTTCTAAACCAGAAGTTGCTTCCTTTGCTTTCTTGCTGTCTCTACATCTCCTGCTAAGTGACATTTCTGCAAGGTCTCTTCCAAAGCTGCTGTGATGCTGGGTCAGGCCAGCCTGATACCTGTTCTCAGCCCCAGGGACACAGAGAGGTGAGAGGGGACCAGCTGGGGAAGGTGGAAGGACTGGAGAGAGAGAAGGAGGGAAATGGGAGCGAGGAACTGTATATATTGGCTTGGGGCTAGATTTTGTGACCTCCAACTCGTGATGTGGTCCCTGTGAACAAAGCTTTGTGGAGTCCTGCTCTCAGACTGACGTGAGACAGTGTTGAAAGGAAGCTTTCTGCTTTGTGCTATCTCACATTCAGCATTTTGCCCATAAAGTTTTATTGGAGAAATTGTACATGATACTGTCTCAAAGATATAGCTCCCCAGATAATTGTGCCTCTGCTTCTGGGATTTATACTTCCGTTCCTAATTTTGTGTAAGCTGTTTTAAAATGCCGCATCAAATTATGCTGAGAACATTAACTGTGAAAAAATATGTAAGAGTCAAGAAACACTGAAACTGGATCACCTTCAGCCATCTCTCGCAGTATATGTGTTATCACACAGCTTTTAATTGAAGAATCACACTCTGTTTTGCAATAGACTCCCACTGAAAAGTGAACAGGGCATTTAAAAAAGCTTTTTAAAACCCTTTTAAGATTTTTTTTTTCCTAAAAGACTAGAAGTAGAGATGTAATAACTAGGTGGACTAGAAGCCTTGCATATATGATGTTTAGCGTGGATGTATGTGTTTAATGTGATGAAATGGTATGAATGCTCCTCCGGACACACAGCTGAGCTACCTCTCAGCTAACAGCAGTGGTTACTACTGCCATGTAGCTGCAGCAAGCACCTAGTTGTAGCAGCGTGGTCTCAGCATGAGAGAAGAAATGATTATTTATCCAGCTTCTGTGTGAACCTTGGAGCTTGCATTGCGTTTTGTGCTGCTGAAGCCCAGGTGGTTTTAGTGCCTGAAGTAGCAAGTTAGCAGCAAACTCCACGGTGACCTGTAACCAGTGACTGCAGGGTAGAGACAACCTCACTGTTAATCACTGAACCTGAAGTTGATGTTGAAGTTCCTAGAGATGATCCCCTCTCTGGTTTAAGAATTGTATGTAGAGGATGGCCTCTAGCTCAGAGTGCCCACTATGGCAAGAGAGGATGACATATGGATGTTCTGGTATTTCGGAGTCCTTTTAGCATGCAGTTTCTTGGAAAAAAAGTAGGTGTTACAAAGATTGTGTGCCTGAACGTTAGGAGGCAGACTGACTAAAACAGAGCTCCCGCAGGCACAATGACTTCCCCAAACGCTACAGTGTGCCAGGAATAAAAATGATTAAAAAGCAGCAATTAAATGCTCTGTCAGTGGTGAAATTCTCCAGAAATATGGGAAGCCTTAAATGGTGCACCATTTTGTGCTTGCAAGCAGTGTGTGCCTGTAAAAGAGGACTGTAGAAAAGGTCTTATTATTTCTGTAGGCAGTAGTTAGCTCTCTATTCTGGCGTGTCTTAGTAGTTTCAGTTAAATCTGGCAGGGTGGGCTAGGTGTGAAACTGCGCTGAGTGTCGCACTAAATCTGTAACAGAAACCAAAATAAAAGATGAAGCATTTTTGAATGAGCTGAGGATAAATCTTTCATCTTTATGGGAGACAACTCATTTTCTGAGGGTCAGGTCCTGACTGCAGCCCAGAGCTGAATGCCTCAGATCGTTGAGCAGATCAGAAACAATCCTGAACAGCGCAGCTAGACTTTGCCAATCCACAGAAATTACCCTCTCCAGGATGAATTTTATATTAAAGGGTCAGACCTTCCCTGAAACACGGTTGTGTTGAATTTGCAGACAGGACATCAAGGAAAAAAAAAAAAGGCTGAGACAGAAAGAGAGATCTCGGTGTCAGAGCCCAAAGAGGCTAAAACCTGCACAGTTCTCACAGGAAGCAAAAAGCAGGACAAGGTCCAACATGGGTGGAAAAGTACAAAAGCTGGGGTAGGTGGGGTCAGCTTGTGAGAAGCAGAATCCTGCAGCCAGGGGAGGTGAGGCCGGTGTGGATGCCCACTGCCACCACTCCCATGGATGCTGTCCCAGTGGGTACCATGCTGCTCACCGGTGAGCAGGAGGACCTCGGTGCAAAACCAGTGTGTTGCCAGAGGCAGGACTCTGTCCAATAAAACTAAAGCCTTCAGAAAAGGTAGAGGTTAAATCAGAGCTCCTTCTGATTGAAAGAAGATTGAAAATACCTATCGAGTCTCCTTGCTGCACGATTCCCAAAACAATGTGATAAGCAGCGTCTCGTATGAAGAGAGAATTACTGGGTTATGTATGCTAATTAGAGCTCTGATAGACATTGTCTATTGATTTGTCTATCAGCCTCCCGATTAACATTCATATTTCTCCCTAAAGGAAAGCACTGAAAAATAGCTTGAGTCTTTTTTTTTGCTGCTGTCAATTGGCTGAGCAAAGAGAGGAAACCACTGCTGTGGGTGCATGCCTGGCTCCTGGATGTTTCTGCGTTCGACTTCCCTGCTCTTTAACTACTCGTGACAACATAATGTGATTTTTTTTTCCTCTGCCATGTTTACAAACATTTCCATCAGCAGAGGAATCAAGCACAGTACTTATCTTAGTTTGCTTGTGACGGGTTATTAATCATGGGGCACCCTGACAGAAAGTTGCTCAAGGCATTGTTGTGGGCAGAAAAAAAAGCAAAAGAAGCCTACAATGCTTAGAAAATGATGAATTTAAATACAAAGCAACTGTTTATGGAGACAAATACCAGTGTAGGTATACCTATTGCCAGCTTTGTTTTGATCTTTGATTCTGAGATGCAAAGAGAAGGTAGCCCTTGCCCTCTTTGGCAACAGAGATTGAGAAAGTTTATTTCTGGTACTAAGAACAAAAGAGGAGACATGGAAAATTATGACCATTCCTTTTTTTGTCTTCCTTTTTGGCAGTGCTACTTTAGAGGAAGCCTTCCCCTTTAAATAAAGGGTTCCCTTGCTGTCAGCTTATTTTTCTACATGATTTTAAATCTCTCCTATAGCAAAGAAAATTAAACGGGCTTTTGCTAGTTCTATAACATTTGTAACAATGCAGGGAAGAAAACAAGCCCATACAATGAGCAGACAAAGGATAGGTGGAAGAAACTTCAAAACAGCATGATGTACAAAGGAAGAGTAAAGTGATGATGATGAAATGAGTGTATGCACTACGTCACTACAACCCTCACTCCCCGTGCCAAGCTCTTGAACTGAAGTGCTGTGATTCAAAGGGCTTCGAAAAAGAGCTTCTGGCTTCCTCTGCAGCCATGCCCATCCAGCCCTTCAGAACTTGTGTCAAAATTTAGATGTCTAATTGTAATTTCACCTACGTGCTCACCTGCATTTATATTCCTTCTCTGCAAATGGAGGGCTGGTGGTACTTGACGTTTGCTTAGAAGGCGGCAGTCCTCATCCTCTTCTCACGTCCATTGCATCCAAAGCATCTCTTTAGTTCTTGTTCCCCTCCCCCCCAATGGGTAAGATTTTTAAAGCAGCTTAGAAATGTAGGGTCCTAAATCTCAGAGAAATTACTGAAATTTGCATTTGTTAAATGCTTTGTTTGGTTTTGAAATGGGATATAGGACATACAAGACATGCTTGTATCAACCGTTCCCCTACATCTTCAGAGATTACTTTCACAGGCATTGTGGACCAGCTGGGCTCCATCTCCACCTCTCTTCTCTTAAAGAAAGACAGGAGACACTATCAAATGAATCCACAGAGTCCTGGGACATACTGAGTGCTAAGGGTGTTTTGATGCATCTAAAATCTTAGTGTTGCACTCCTCATCCGTTCTCACACACACGTGTGGACACACACACACAAACAAGCAATACTGAATTGGGCTTGTCTGTTCTCACCCAAAACGATGAGTTAAGACACGAGTTGAAAAAATCAAGGGACTGAGTGACAGTATGAAACTTCAGGTTACTCACATTGCAAAGACAGTGCATTTGTCTGTTCACAATAAATCACCTCATTGCCATGTAACAGACAGCATGGAAAATGTTAGTCTACATAAACATCCAATTTGCCTACTTGTAATGAAAATGCTGTTCTCTGGGAACGCTGCTGCAGTGTTTTACATGCTCTCTTGCTCACATGCACGTTATATGAAAGGATGCTGTTTTCATAACTGAAAAATATCACTGGAGACTAGGCAGTTTTATTAAAAGTGTGTCTCCTGCTGGCAGTCTACATGTTTTGACAACCTCTTGGAAAGCAGCAATAATCAACTTGAGGCCACGCTGCGTATGGCCTCAATGATGCATGGCAGGAGCGGCAGAGACCCAGCTCCGCATCCCGCCTGCACTCGCCCCCAGTGTGCTGGAGTGGAATACCAAGTGCAGCTCCCCATTCATTACCACCTAATTATCCGGCTCAACGTCTTTCAAAGTCATTTTTCCTCATCGCTAAACTCGGTCCAAATATTTTTATTTACCTGTGCTGACAGATTTTCTTATTTGAAAGAATTTCATGTCATCCCATCTTTGCACGCTCGTGGCTCCAGTCTGAGCAGAGGCTGCACCGAGGTATTAGATGTGCGTTATTTGGGGATGCCAGGGAGCTCTGCTTTCTGCTTGCCAACTGTAGGTAATTTTGCAAAAAGGAGAGTAAATTCTGGGCTCCCATCTCCATATCCTAGTAAAATTTTAACTGCTGCATACATAAAATTAATAATTTTTTGTTTTCCCTAAAATTAATCAGAGTGAATCCTGGGCCACAGAATAAAGTTGGTAAGAGGGTGACAGCACAGATCTATCACAGGGAACTGTAGGTTAGCTTCTAAATGGACTTCTAAATGTACAGGCTGTTATCTTCCCAGTGCTTAATTTATTAGATATTAAACTGTTAAAAGAAGGCCTTTGGTATTAGGTACTTATCTATTGCTTACAGACGGATCCTTTGAGTGCTAATGAGGATATAACACAATATTTGTGTGTTCTGGTGGCTGGGTAAAATGAAATTTTTTTGCATTTCACAGATTTCTTACTGATTTTATAGATATTTGTACAGAACTTATGAACAATAAACTTCCAGGAAATAATAGTGGAGGAGATGGAAACAGTTTTGAGAATAAGGATAACCTATTCCATACAGCATGAGTTTCACAGGACTATACCTTTGATCCCTGGGATTAAAAAAAAGAAATCTCATTTATTATTGTGATCTGTAGTTTCAGAACTGCTGACAGTACAGTACTGGCATATTTTGGCTTTTGAATATTGCTCAATTTTCACCTACATGTCAACACAGTGGACAGTGCTGGGTCAATTCAGCAGTAGAACAAACAAGGGTATAACCCCTATATGACACTGTCTCCCACAGCATTCTCCTAGAGAAGCTCGGCTCACGGGGCTTAGACAGGTGTACTCTGCGCTGGGTCAAAAACTGGCTGGACGGCCGGGCCCAGAGAGTTGTGGTGAATGGAGTTACATCCAGTTGGTGGCCGGCCACAAGCGGTGTTCCCCAGGGCTCAGTTTTGGGGCCGTCTTGTTTAGTATCTTTATCAATGATCTGGATGAGGGGATTGAGTGCACCCTCAGTAAGTTTGCAGACGACACCAAGTTGGGCGGGAGTGTTGATCTGCTCGAGGGT
>NW_008796213.1:6275442-6282168 GCF_000699145.1 Aptenodytes forsteri | reverse complement strand
ATGGTGGTGTTGGGTTGATGGTTGGACTCGATGATCTTAGAGGTCTTTTCCAACCTTAATGATTCTATGATTCTATGATTCTAAACATCGTGGGTATCGCTTGGAAAACAGGTGAAAAAGTAGAATGGCCAAATACATCCCTGAAATGTGTTGTTCGATGGGTTATCTTGGGTAGCAGAAGACTGGAAAGCATTGAGGATGGATAGGAGGAAGTTTCTCCTATCTGGAGACCAGTCACCACAACATAGTATAAAGTTGTTTTTTTTATTGTAATGTATTCTAAAATGGATTTTTTGAAGTCTCTGCTCATCCGGGCTCCAATTAATAGAGGTATGAAGGATGTACTGTTACTACTCCCTGATTATCTCTAGAGATCTCAATAAAATTTGCCACCTTGCATTGCACAGAATATGGCTTTTGGATGATGTGGGTCAGAAAAAAAAATGAAGATAGTATAAAAAATGGTGATATTTATAGGTCAGTGAATCCTAACTGGAAGAGCTTACTGCAAACCCATGTAACTGCCATGACCAAAATAAGAGAGGCTTTTTTTTCCTCTAGTGAAAAGGAAACCAAATTCAAGGGAAACTTTCTACCCTGCACATGGCTTTATCACAGCCAGATTGCTTCTGCTGAGACCCAGAGCTAGGCATGTCTTCTTATGAGGAAGAGTCTTACTCACCATGACTGGAATGGTTTAACAAAACATCCTGCCAAAGCCCTTCTTCAGGCTTTAACTTGTCTTTCATTTATCCATCACCTTGGTGCTGTATCTAAATCCATCTGGTGCTCCTCTGTTATGTCTCATGAAGGTAGGCTGCTCTTTCCAGTCCACGCGGTGGAAACTTTCACCCAGGCCCTCACCTGCAGATTAATTTAACTTCTGTAGATTCCCAAGTGCCTGCCCCATCCAGTGTACCTACCTAGGTCTTTCTTTTGCATTGCATGAGGAGTATCACCATCATCTTGGAGTCATTTCTGCAATTTTCCCCATATTTCAATATCCTGATTTTGCTTCTTACTTTTGCTTTGTCCTCTGCAGCATCCCTATTTGTTGTAGCTAGGCTCCTTTTAAAAAACTCCCTATGTCCCCTTCCTCTTATTCAGTGATGCTGGTTGTGACAAATGGTTTGTCTGTCCCCAGCTACACTTTTTCTGCTGCTGCTTCTTTTTCCAGGTCTTCCCCCCACCTTTTCTTTGTTGAAATGCTAGCTGAGAGCTAACGATCATTAAAATAATTCATATGCATGACAGCCTGCATACAGCTGGCCTGTGCAACTAAGAAATCTTACTGATGTTACCTGCATCTGTTTCTGTTTATCCTTTCAGTATTTGTTCTTTTTTAAGGTATACTAGCTTAAGTAATACAAACTTGTTTGGATCAGAAGTTGTCCTTCTTTTCAGAGACTGCCTGATAATAGTACCCAAGGGAGACTTGGTATTAAATGGGGCCCTGAGTACTAATTTAGTATAAACAGTAAAACTCCTGATAAATGTGAGCAAGTCTATACATTTCCGGAAGGAAATATGGGATAATTCCTGCTTGATAGCTGGTGCTATCAGCAGGATGTCCTGCTGACCCTGGTGACAGGACAAGAGGTAATGGGTACAAACTGAAACACATGAAATTCCATCTGAACACAAGAAAACACTTTTTTTGTTGTTGTTGTGGGGGCTGCGCAGAGAGGCTGTGGAGTCTCTGTCTGTGGAGATACCCAAAACCCATCTGGACGCAAAAATTTTGCGTTTATTAAAATTGTTCAATGTTGCGACAAGAAAATTTAAAGGGCTTATTTCACTTTGAATTGTTTAATCAAAAAAATGGTCTCTGGATTTTGGAGCTAATGTCCATAGTAAATTTTAAGTATGTTTAAGGAAAGTAGCACTCTGCGGACTCTGGTTGCAGTGCTGTAAAGGAGATACCATTTCAGCCTGCACGTACAGCCTCAGTTCTTTGGGAGCGCCCATCCCCTACCAGGCAGCTCTGGCGGTTCCTTGGGTCATGCCTGGCCACTCTGGCTGGATCCAGACTTACTTTTGTGTTCAAAGCTTAGGAGAAATAGTGTGGTTTACAAGGGACAGAGCTGTAGCTTTGCATTCCAAACAAACCTGATTTTTCCTCTTCTCCAGAATTAACCTCTTGGCTAAATGCAAGCCTCTCTGTTCCCATTATTGCAGTACCTGTTGGTTGTCATTAACATCTCAGCTGCACAAGGAAGCAGGTTTGCTCTTTTGAAACCACAAGTCTGAACGCCTTTTTGATGTCAGACTGTGTTGCTAGACTTATTTTAAATACCACTGTTGTTATTTTCTAGCTACTACATCATGAAGCAAGTCTAATTCTTGCTTCAAAATGCAGACAAAACTTCGATTACAATTGCATGGGTCATTCTTAGAGTAAAAGCGATACTGGTGTTTCAGATGTGTTTTGACATGGTGAGAGCCTTGCATGACTTGCAGAAAGCTGCCTGCATTTCCAGTTTGGTCCAGAGAGCCTAGAAATTACTGTTACTGCCAGAAACATAGTACTGGCTGAGAGGAAAAGAAGACTTCTGAGTACAAGATATATACACTAAGCAGGGAAGCTTAAAGGTCATGGCATATTGTATCAAAAGTATTTGAACGTAGTATCAGAGTTCCTTGTCTAAGGCATTAAAAGTTTTTTTTCCAACACCAGTCACTTGCCAGCATCAGTATGGGTCTTATTCAGTGTATTTGCTGCTGTATACGGCTGCCTGGGAGCCATAATGTCCGGTCAACGATATTGTCATGGACTTTTTAAAATACTTTGGGTATACTTAAATTCTGACTGTTAGTACCGGAGATTAGTGTCCTTAGGCTGCTGCTGTAGGTAATGTGGAAAGATATGCTCTTGTTCTGTATGACCCTCTAGCAGAGCTTGATTCAGGTGCTCTCTCCTACTTGGCCTTTTGAGGTTCAGTCTCTCCATGCTGCACCCAGGAGACTGGAGTCTGCAGA
The DNA here is from genome assembly GCF_000699145.1 of Aptenodytes forsteri. Classification (NCBI taxonomy): domain Eukaryota; kingdom Metazoa; phylum Chordata; class Aves; order Sphenisciformes; family Spheniscidae; genus Aptenodytes; species Aptenodytes forsteri. Next base: position 6,279,189 of record NW_008796213.1, on the reverse strand, counting down.
GCCATTCTTCAGCCCTCCCCATTCCCCAGCCTTGAACGTTTTAATGTACAATACAGACCTGAGCAGACCTTTAATCTTCACTACTGTTATAGAAAACATGGTTTCCAAGAACATTCTTCTGTATCCATTGCCCTGGTTCTGTTAGTTTTTCTGTAGTTTTCCACTTCCTAGTTAATTCACGTAAATATTGAAGCATGGTACGTCAGGCTAATGTTATTTTCCTTAGAAAGGTTTACTTAAATAGGAATAATGACACAATTTTGCGAGTGGATTTCTGGGGGTCTTGCAGGGATGAGCTGGCTAGATGCTGGTAGTGTTCCCCTTTGTTTCCAAATGGAAATAATAGCCCGAACAAGAGGTGGCTAAATGAGTAAAGAAAATCAATATTATATGAAAATTCTGAAATGGATAGAGTGCTCGTGTTGGTCAAAATACATTGCTCATCCCAGGCTTTATCCATGCAAGGATAAAGAAAGCTCAGCACTTGTACGCAGCCTCTGACTGGAAGGTGTGCGTAAGAAAATTCCCAATCCTGTCTCCTGCACACAGTCCTTTCATGATTGGTCCAAACATTTCCAAATTGCACAGTTCCCTCAGGAAGTCTCTCTTTCATTGCTTTGACAAACAACATCACTAACAACTTTGGTTTGAGAAATGAGCCCACGAATCAGTGTTTATGTTATCTAATGCATGTCATGTTCATTCCATACAATGCTGGTTTTCCTCAAGGTGCCATGGTTTGCTAAGTTAGATGCCTTGTATAAATTCAAACGCACTGTATCAACACAGCCTGCGCAGTAAAAAAGTGTGAGGAACTCAAGCTAACAACATATCCTGTAGTGATACTCATCAACCTGAATGGCTTACTTTCTCAAGTGCACAGAAATGTTCACTTTGCTCTCCCTGTGCAGGGCGGGTCTCGATGTTTAGGCTTCCAAGATTCAGACTAGAGAAGGCATTCAGGATATCGTGTCCTAGTGGATGGAGTCTTCTAAATGCCTTTGTGAATCTGTGCATAAGGGAGTGAAAAAGTAACAGAAGCCCTTTGTTTGTATAAACCAGGATGTTTCTCTAGCCTTCTTGTCCTGATGCTTTGCATCTTGAATTGTAGGCAATGAATCCATTGAAATATTCTTTCTGGAGAAACCAGGAAAACAAGCTAGCACTAGAGATACAAACCACTTCCTCAACAAGTTTGTAAGGGATATTGCAGGAGTTGTACTTTACACATTGTCATGAGATGAGTGCTTTACCTTTGTTTCTCAGTATTAGTTATCCACCTCTTGATTTTAGTTTTCCTAGAAGTGATTCTTGCTATTTCTTCCACATCTACTTTATAATTGATGCAGTAACCTTTTGTTGGCTTAGAAGTACACTCTTTAAAATGCAAGGTAAATCCAGAATTCAAATATTCCATATTCCTTCTGTGTGAATTGCTCTGAGCTATATGGTAGGTAAAAGAATAATAATATTCTGGGCAGAAAATATCCCTCTTTAAAAGTCTGGTTTCTTCTTCCCGATTCATGCAAGCAGTGAGGACTATTAGCTGTGACACCTAAAAGCATGTACTACTTGTGTTCAGCATGTCAATAGAAAACTCCATTAACATTTCTGAGATGCGAGTGTGGCATCATGTGAAAAAGTGCTTCAACAGTGATTACAAAATAACAAGAAAGCACCTTTCTTCATCTTGATGGGTTGTATGCGCTGGATGTTTTGATTTAACTGCTTGGAAAAAATTTCTGTGGTGCTTTAACAAGCTCCATTTGTAGGTAGAGTAAGTTGCCATTTTCACACAGATTATTTAATGAAAACATCTCATAGCTTTAGAGCTTGACAAGCATTAGGTTGTTATTTAACCTTATTTAACCTTAGAAGGATGAGTTAAGCACTACCCTGTTTGACTTACAGTGATTCCGGAACAGTGGTAACACGAGATTTGCTGAAGGCCATGTCATCTGTTAACTCGCAGCCTCTCTGTGCATACGCCACTGGACTGCGCTTGCTCCGTGTAACGGGAGATATTTCTAAAACTGGAAATAGTTGCTTGGCTCTGCTCAGTTATAGCTTTGCAATGCATAACAATATCCAAATACAGTTGTTTGTAATGAACGTTGCTGATAGCTTTTCATCCGAGGAGTCTTCTCCCTGATGAGTGATGTGTAAAGGGGAAAACTCTGCAAGGGTGAGAGTTTAACTTGGCTTCTCGTGCACTCCTGTTTATACGCCCCTCGTCCTTGCATGGAACTTCTATTTGGGGTTAGAAAAGTTAAAAAAATTTGCTAATGAGAAACTCAGCAGACCAGCAAGGTTTGCCAAGTGGTTTTGTTCATTTGTTTATTAGGCAGGAGGGTGTGACGTTGTCCCAAGATCCTGGTGGTGTTGCCTTAGAAGTGTAACTCCATATGGACTCTCATTGTCTCCAAAGGGTGAAGAACCTTTGGGAGAATCTGCTTCATAGAATCATGGAATGGTTTGGGTTGGAGGGGACCTTAAAGATCATCTAGTTCCAACCCCCCTGCCATGGGCAGGGATATCTTCCACTAGACCAGGTTGCTCAAAGCCCCGTGCAACCGGCCTTGAATTGTTTCCAGGGATGGGGCATCCGCAACTTCTCTAGGCAACCTGTTCCAGTGCCTCACCACCCTCATAGTGAAGAATTTCTTCCTTATATCTGATCTAAATCTGCCTTCTTTCAGTTTAAAGCCATTACCCCTTGTCCTATCACTACATGCCCTTGTAAAAAGTCCCTCTCCAGCTTTCTTGTAGGCCCCCTTCAGGTACTGGAAGGCTGCTGTAAGGTCTTCCCAGAGCCTTCAGGTGATGTTTGTAACCAAATGCCCAAACATGATCGCTGTGAGCATTCGGGCTGGCTGTACGGCAGCTGTAACACACAGAGAACGGCAGGCCCTGCTTCAGTAACGGTGATACGGGATAGGGCAGATGCAAGGCCTCTTGAGAGGATGTGTGTGTGAGCGTGTATGCGCAAACATGCATGGATATGGATACATGGTTATATGGATATATAGCCTCCCCCCCCAAATCAGTGAACTCGTATACTCCCCAGTGTGCTCATGCAGCTGGTGCAGGGGTGTACCCAGCTGCAGGGAAGAGCAGGAGGCAGCCCCGTCTTTGCGCACGTGCCAAAACCGAGGGTACTCCACACCGGCAACATTTTGTCTCCTCTGACAGTTTCTGAGGGATTGGTTAAGTGCTTTGGTACTGCCCAGTCTGGGATCCAGGGAGCTGTAATTTATCTGCTTCTTAAGTGGATGGTATTTAATATCAAACGTATTCAAAATTATCCAAAAATCAAGTAATTTTGGATCACACACAGACTCAGCACCTTATTTGCATTCATTGCTATACAACATCTGAGGGTTTCTGCTTTTTTTTCCTTGCATTCAGCCTATGGAAATGGAGTGATTTTGTAGTGGCATTAAAATGACTTAGCAATATTCTTGCACTATTTCAATGTATTCTTCCACACCAAATTTTCTTTCTGGGGGGATGTGAGAGCACTGTGCCTTGTTTTCCTTTGGTGACTCCAGCGGCGATGCGCCTGGCTTTGCAGGGACCCCTCTGCTGCCCTTTCTTCCCCGGGTGTCCATTGTGGCAGGCTCATTCATGCATCCCTAAATTCAGCGCGTGCAGCAAAACCCCGACTTCCAGGGGCAGGATGGGCTTTCCTGAAACCACCCCGCTGGCTAGAAACACGGCATTTCTTTTATGCCCTCCGCTGGAAAT
>NW_008796213.1:6275067-6275275 GCF_000699145.1 Aptenodytes forsteri | reverse complement strand
CCCCCCCCCCCCCCCCCCCCCCCCCCACCCCCTCTCCCCCCCCCCCTCCCCCCCGCACCCCTCCTGCCCTCTTTCCCATTCAGCATGGGGGTGAGGAGATGGCGAGGCTCTTCTGCACCCCAGCCCCAGCCAACGCATTGAGGCACGGCACCCTTCGCTGTCTCATTGTGCACCTCTCCCTTCCTCTTCATTCTGCCCCCTTAACCTC
>NW_008796213.1:6204782-6274903 GCF_000699145.1 Aptenodytes forsteri | reverse complement strand
CCTCCCTCCTGCCCTCTTTCCCATTCAGCATGGGGGTGAGGAGATGGCGAGGCTCCTTCTGCACCCAGCCCCAGCCAACGCATTGAGGCACGGCACCCTTCGCTGTCTCATTGTGCACCTCTCCCTTCCTCTTCATTCTGCCCCCTTAACCTTGTTTGTGTGCATGTATGGAGAAAGACTGAGGGGATGACAAATTTGCTCCCACCTGCCCTGGGGGGAGAGCTTCAGGGACCCCCTCTCCATTTGCTGTCCTGTCTGTCCTCTCCTACACCTGCCTGTGACCACCACTCCTTCAGTCTGCTCAAACACGTTTAAATGAAAGCAAAACCTGATGCCTTTCACTCCCTGTCCCTGTTACTTCCCCGTCTGACTGCACTCCCTTCTTCAGCAGACAAGCAGCCAAAAATGTCCCCAGTCTCTTCCTGGGCTCGTTTCTGACCCCTTCTCCCTAAGCGTGCACTGACAGAAGCACAAGAAGGAGTCCTGGTGTTTGCATTTTGCTCTTTCCATCATGCGTCCCCCCTGCCGTACCCCCTCAGATGCTTGTGTACAGATAAATAAGAGAGAAAACCCAGGCTATCAGCCTGCCTGCCCCCCTCCCTCCTGTCCCATTCACCAGCCTCAGCCCTGTATTCACTGCTGCGCGAAGATGCTAACACTGAGGGCATGAGCGCTGTTAGCCACTATTCACAGTTTTAATACCTGCTTCATAGCTGTCACATAAATTCATTACCGACTTCAGGCTTAGAATGGCAAGAGGGAACTTAAAAAAAAGAAAAAGAAGGACCATGTAAGGAAAAAGAAAAAAGAAATCCTAAGGGCAGTTTGCTATGGTATCTGCGCTTGTTTGCAGGTGTTTTTTGAAACTGTTACTGCTGTAACTCCACGCAGTGTTCTCTAAAGTAGCCGTCACATTCTGGTGGTTTTTTTTTTTTTTTACAATCTATTACCCCAGCGCACACAAACTTTTTTTTTACAGTAGATAAAAATGCCTATAAAGGCTTCACCCCTCTCTTTTTTTTTTTCCTGAGGGAGTAGAGAAAAAAAAAAAAGGAAAGCAAAGCAAAGAAAAAGGCTTGTGAATGAATGGAAAACAATGCAGGGTCACAAAGCTGTCGCAACCAATGTCATAGTGGCGCTGCTGGGCAGGCTTACAGAGGACTTCTTGTTCCTTGATTTTTATGGTGATCGGTAGAACGCATGTAGCACTTTGCGAACAGGTTTAGGACAAGTGGCAAAGAAAAGGCTCCTCACAATAAACTCTTTTCTACAGCATCAGGAGCATTATGCCCGCAAACACCTGTGGTTTGCAAAGAGGGAGCTGTAAAGGACACATACAAAAAATATATATAAATAGAGGGGCAAGACATTGTTTTCAAGTTACACTGCATGTCACAATTGTGCACAATGCTGTTTTTTTTAACTCGTCTGAGACTATGGAGTTTAGAAAAGCCCCAGAAATATTACTGAATACAAATGCCAGCATTTAGAGGATGCTGAGCTTGGGAGACAGAGAAATGAGATGAAAAAAGAAATGGAAAGATCAGCCTAGTAATCTGGCAGGGTATCAGTGCTGCTCTGTGATGATGTGGCAGGAGCCAAGACTCTATTATTCCTTCTGAAGCGTGTCTCTGAAATGGCCACCAAATCCCCATGCTCTGCGAAGCAAGGGCCTGCGCTGAAGTCCGAGGAGCATCCTTACATATACCACCCAGCCCAAGGGGGCCCACTATTACAGTCTAGACTTTCTTGCCCAGGTACTAGAAACTAGTTCAACGTGATTAGATGGTTAAAAACCCCAAAACATTCCTCTTCCTCTTTAATGTTGGAATAAAGTAACAAAATATGATTAAGAGTACTTGTAAAAATGCTCCTTGGCTTCACTGACTTCAGGTTGGTGAAGTAGACGTCTCTGCGTCCCAGGATTTCTCATTCCAGTAAGTGTATTGTGAGTCAGGTCCCAAAAGCTTCTTGGGGTAAACACTACTCTTCATTTCGGAATGGGCAGTTATTTTCCTTCAAAACCTGTAACAGACGTGCTCATTAGCATCCAGGAGAGCTCTGCCCAGGGAGAAACCTCGTCTCCCCCCAGAACAGCCAAAGTTGTTAATTATTTCATAAAATTAAAATGTTGTACGAAGCAGACTTTCTTGCCATTTGAAAAAAAAATTATTATGATTCTCTAGATCCTTGGGCCATTCCCCCTTCTGTTCCCAGTTTTTATTATTCCTTTTGGATGTCATTCCTTAAGACTTCACATTCCTCTCTATGGTTTTTTTTTTTAAATCTGCAGCCTTAAACTTACCAAAACCTGTTTTATTTAGGTAAATAATAAAACCCCAACATTCCTTGTCTTGATTAGTTCTGTTGCTAAGAACTTTGTTTAAAAAAAAAAAAAAGGCTCCGCAATTGCCCTCAAACTTCATCCTACCTCTTCTTACCTCTTTTCCATTATCAATAGAATTATGCATGCAACTTTGTTGATTTATTTGAATATGGTATATTTAAACCAGAGAAGACTGCTGCATGTTTCACTTGGGAAGTGATCTGGTGTTGTGGCTAGGGCATTAACCAAAGGTGGGGAAATCAGAGCGCAGTCACCCATCTCTTGTATGACTTTCCGCAGCGCTTGGAACTATCGTGTCTTGATTCATTTAGGAGCCTCTGGACTCAAGCGCGACTTTTTTCACTGGTACACAAATAAATAAAGCAAGAAGGCTTTTGGATCACTTGAAAGAGAGTTGCATTTCTGAGGGGTCCACAAAAGTAAACTAATGCTTGGTAGTTTAAGATCGCTAGTCTGAGATCTGCAGCTTCTCTGTACAACTTTCCTGCAAATTGGAATCAGTTGGGAGCTACTATGATAAAGGAGGAACTGAACAATATAATCTACTTTGTTCTTAATAAATGAAATCATCTTCTCTGTTCCCCAAACAATTTGAATGTGTTTTATTAAAAAGGGAGCTCTTTTCTTTTTTTTTTAAGATCGGTTGGAGCTTTTCAGTTTTATCTAAGCACTCTGAAGATACTTGCACAAGAATAATTTAGTATGAAAACTCTACTGTTGCAATTTAACCTTGTAAGGGTCTGGCTTGTCCTATTAAACCTGCAGTTAAAAATATTATAGTTCAAAACATTGGTTCCTAGTGCAAAATTCTTGCTTTTCTAGTAGTTATCTCTTGTATTAAGATGACTGTAATAAATGTTTTTTTTTACTTCTTAGATAGACCTTAAGTATAGAGTTGAAACAAAGTACAATGAATCTTTCTGTTGACCTTGGCAGGCTTTGGCTTGCTGAAAACTTCAGTGAAATTGCTAAGCAGGGACACACTATGCCGATTCTGAGAGTTTTTACCCCTTTCAGCAAGTCTCATCGCCACAATAAGTGTATCGCGTCTAGGAGTTTCAAATCAAATGTACATGCATGTGTTCCTCTCCTGTTATGAGCTAGATATGCTTATCTTAGAATTGGCAACTGCATTAATTACCCTGAGTTAAACAGCAATCTGTTATCTTTGGCTAAAGCATAACCAAATTTTTTTGTTTGGGACAAGCCTTGGGATATTTTGTGAAAACCTGATTCTGACTGGGTGTACTGGTGATAACACCGTCACTCCTAGACCTTAGCATGCAGCATCAGATGGGGCAGGGGAGCTATTGCTGCTCCCAGTCTGTGTGGGCTTTACCAGAACAGGGTTGTGAATAAATGGCATTTCCTTGCAAGTTTAAAGAAATAGGAATGCCATGTGCAGTCAGGGATTTTAGCACCTTAATTATGTTACCAGTGAAACGGTGGTTCTCCGATTCCTCTTGAAATGCTGATGTGCTTACCTGTCCTTTGTGATAATGAGGTTAAATAAGTGCAGCCTGACCAGCAGTGATTTACTAAGAGGTTGATATTTTGCCTGTAAGTACTTGAGACTGATAGCTTGATTGTGTGGGGTAGATCTGCTTTCTGTATGCTTCCCTAGTTGTCACTTGAGCATGGACTGAGATTAAGATATTTTATTTGCCTTTGGATCTGTTCCAGACACTTTTTTGGACATCCCTGGACCATTCATCTTTCAGAAGTCCAAAGAGATGTATACTATGGCCTATTTTGGTCAACTTTAAGTAGATCAGACAATGAACCTCATATTCAAATGGGTATTGGCTAGGACAATTACAACATAATTAATTATTGCAATTTATCACTTTGTAAATCACTAGTTTGCAGTCTAATCCAGGAATTCTTTAGAGCCTCATGTAGTTCTGTTAATACCAATCAAGTGTGAGATCTTGAGGCTAAAACCTTTCAGGATTATCCATCTGTATACTTTCATATATAAATAGTATTACTAAAGTCAATAGGACTAGTTAGAAGTATAAAGCTACGCATGGAAGTGGTTGCAGCAGTGAATCCCTGATTTGCCTTTGTTCATTATGAATTGCTTGGCATAATTTGGTGTATATATACCAATACCTTCAGACGTGTATATTTATATACATGCTTATGCACATAAGCAAAATTTATCTTCTCTTCCAGCAGTGCCAAAGTAGAACTTTTCTTGACCATAAAGCAAAGAACGAGTCAAGGTTTTTGAAAATGGCTAAATACTATTATTTGTACTTTGTCATTTAGTTTTGTAATGTCTATAGTCATGCTTTTTTGCAGTTCTTGTTGGCTCTGGGGAGTTTGCTGACTGCGGAAAGACTATTCTGATTGAGATAAAGTCTTCCTGACACTCAGAATATACCCTTTGACCTATATCCTCTATTTCTGCTTTCTCATACACACACTCTTCCTTTTGTTCATGGCAAGGAAACGGATTAAAGAGATAGCAGGCAGTGTGAATTTTCAGCTCTGACAGAGCCTTGAAGCATCATCAAATAAGATTATTACTTTGAGAAGGGCAAGCAGTGTGCTTGGCTCAGCAGCCTGACAGCATGTACTGACTTGTTCTTAAAGGTGCTCTCCTGGGCAAGAATTGCTACCACTAAGCTGAATTTATCTCAGTAAGGAGTGCTGGAGTGGACGCTACGGAGTTATCCACTGCACGGCTTTTTGATTCAATTGGGTTTCTCTAACAGGGTTTGTAAGTAAACAGTATTTCAACTTCCAAATGCTTCAAAATATAGCCCTGCCACATCCCTGGTAACTGTAGTCATTGGTTTCTGCACTGTGGCAGCAGTCTGGTTGTGTGAAGTAAACTGAGGGACAGGATCCCAAGTTTCCTAATTGTTTCCTGACTGCACAGAGCAGGGGGCCTATAAAAGAGTTGGGATTAAATCTACATCTCAGCAAAACAAACAGGGCCCATTTATTGTACACTGAAAGAGGAAGACTGGCTGTAGTTTCTGGCTTGCGCATTATTGTCACCATGCTGCGAACACCATGGCTGCTTCCTTCGCTCTGACAATTGAAAACTCCAATATTCCATACCTTAAAAATCTAGCGTTATAGTTTGTTGCATGGTTTTCCACTCATTCATGTTGCTCCTCAGTAACTTAGCAATGACCAGTCAAGATATGCACACACCATATTGTTTTATGTGTTTGACTAGAACACTGACAGATTAATAGGAAGGGTAAATAGCTACGCACTCTGTGGTGGCTCAGTGTGGGCTGGCAGGATTGACTGCTGCCAGACTTTGTCGTATTTGCACAGAGGAAGCTGCAGCAAAAGCCTGCTGGGGCAAGGTGACGTGGGTCATGGGTATTTGTTTCTCATCTCTATAGAAAACAATTGTCCTCTCAATGGAAGACAGCTTTTGGAAACTATGTGGTTCCACTAGTGGGGAAGCATTTGTACTTCCAGAGTGCTAAATAAAATGCAGCTATAGACTGGCAGATGCATTAAGTATCCACGATACACTGCATATCACGCATGAGAGTTTGGGTTCATACACCGATAAATTATTTTCATCTATTTCTTTGACTTGCTCAGTTAGAAGAAAAAGAGTATTGCTCAGATTTTCATTGATATTTTCCTGGCAATTTCTTCTATGCTGAATACTTTTCTATGACATCAATTTAAGAAGAGCACAAGGGGCTGCATTTGTCCATGAGATAACTACTTTGGTTATTACAAAAGATCATTATTTTAACAATTGCTAGAACATCACCTAGGAAGCTCATCTGAGACCACATCTTTACAGAATTAGATACCATAAAAACACACAGCGACACTGAACTTCTAAAGTGGTTATAAACTAGACAGGCACCTAAAGTAGTATTTTTTTCCCTAGTTTCCAGTGGGAGGTGCATCACAAAGCCAGTTTTAGACAGGTCAGATACAGGTCTGAGGTCTAGAGTCAGGAGTATAGCTTCTTCAGCTGTGGAGATGCTGGGAGGCAAACTGAGGCACTCAGGTTAGGTTCCTTGGGTAGACGGTCTCAGTGCCTCTGCAAGAGTTGAAAGTCCTTGTGAAGGTCATGTAAACGTATATCACCTGGATGTACATTAGGTAGTTTAGGTACTGCTAGTGGTGGTGCTGTGGCAGTACAGAGTGCTGGGGAGGCTGAAAAAACCCACTTAGGAGGTTACCATGTGTTGACTTCCAGGCTGCCCCTCCTGCCCCCTCGGGGTACTTGAGCTCGGTGGTTGGCACTAGCTTGGGGGTGCATCCACACAGACTACAGCCATGTTATCAGGCAATCCTGATTTCATCTCCAAAAGTCACACAGAGTGCCCTGCCCACAGCAATTTTATGCCATAGTTTCTGAAACTCAGTCTTGTGTCTTAACCTCCCTCTTTTCCTGAGTTGTCTTTGAGGATAAACCGGGTTTTGCCATGAACTGCAAAGATGCAGGGACTTCCCACTGTGTCTGACCATCACAGAGTGTTGATTACACAGTGTTAGGAACTTCTCTGTGTATAAAGGTTTGTGTAATGTTCACTCATGGGATGTCCTGTTGTCTATTTGGTTACGAGATATGATGTTATTCTAAGTATGGTAGTGGCTGCATGCAGCGTGTGAAGAGCGTCAGCCTCATGCAGTGTAGGCGTATGCCCAATACAATATTGTTTTGTCTCACATTCATGCGGTTCATTTCCTTGAGGCAAAAAAAAACCCAACCAAAAGAACAGGTGACTCTAAGTTAACACTTTTTTGAATTCGTGAGACTCAGTTAAAATAATCTGTGGTGGCTAAAGAAACTATTCATCGCTTATGTATAATTCTCAATGATGTTGACAGCCCGTAAGAAAATCAGTGTGGGAATCAACCCCCTATTGTTAAGATAATGTAAATACATGACAAAGAACATTAGCTCCAAAATAGGAGGAAAAAGGCTATTTCTGTCCCTCCTTCCTGCAGTCTGTTTTACCCTTTCTCTGCTCCAGTGTAATTATTTGCACTATAGCGAGGTGGCCATAAAGTACTATCAGCCTGAAAGCACGGTGGCATGAACAGGTTGCTGTGGGTTGAAGTGGTGTGTGAGCTTGCAAAGCCTCAGTCGCTCCCTGGTGAGTTCCCCTGACTGAGCAGTAAATACCAGAGGGCTCGGCTTTCAGTGCAAGCTGCAAAAGCTACTTTGCATTGCTTGCAGGGTAAAGATCATGCATGAGGGCTGTAGATAGTAATACGCTATATATTCAAGCTCTAATTTGCCTCACTGTATTTGATTTGTATAGATGTGATCTGATTTGGTGATGTTTTACAGTGACTTTGTAGCGGTTAAAATGACTGCAGAAGACCTAAGGATCCAGACTTGGCCCCAGATTTTTTTTCTCCTCAAGTAGAATATTTGAATAGGTTAATGGCCACAATAAACCTGTGGACAGTCCAGAACCACATCATGATGTGACAGTGATTAGTTGCTGCCATTTGGTAATGGAGACAAGACTCTCTTTTTCCCTCATTTACAATGACCTCGCCAGCTGTCACTGGATCTTTTCAGCATATGCAGAGATGCTGCAATGCCTCCATGCAATGGAAGAGGGGTCTGGTTTTTGGCCATAGTAAATTTTACTGAAACTTCAAGTTTACTGGGACTATACACACACACGCACACTCCATTTACACGTATATAAAAATTCAGGCAGTGCAGTCATGGGGAAATTAAATGTGTTGCTATCCTGAAGTTTGTCTTCCGAGGTTTCTGGGCTTGAAACAGATACATTCAACTTGTTTGCTGGTAACGACGCAACACAACTGCAACATAAGGAATCTTTACATTTATGCCTGGTATGCCAGACTGTGAAGTCTACTGTAGAGTCAAAAGGAGAAGAAACATAAATAAGAAACAGTGTCAAAGATGAAGATGCCTGTAATCACTTCCTAACTCATACAGCTGGCAAAATACTGGAAAGTCTGTGTAAGTTTTATGGAGGTTTTTTATTTTCCTTTGTTCAAAATGGGGACCCCCTCCACCTGTCTCTCAGCAGCTATTGCAATACTTTTTTCCCTTCCACGGGGCAGGCTCAGGCATCCCAGGAATGGCAATGACTCCTGGGTCAATGCAGGACATGAATGGCTTCAGGTATTGCTGAAGTAACTAGCTCAGGTAGACATCTTACCTTGGGAAAGGAAAATGCCCCAGTAACTATATTTTATGCTTTATGCATCAGTATTCATAGAGGTCTTTACGGAGGCTCCCCATGAAATTAGGTTGTAGTTTCATGTTCCCTATGAAGACTTTTGCTAGTAGGGCCTGGTGCTGGCCTACTGCACAAGGGGTGGTGTTTTCATCCCGAATATTTTAGTGGCTCAAATGATACAGTTCCTGCATGAAATAGCTTTGCAGAAACTGCTCTGGTGCATTTGGCTGGGCAAAGCATTGGCATAAGCTTGGGCAAAGGAGTTACTGCTGTGACCTTAGAGCCTTAACAATTGCCTCTGTCAAAGTAGTTGCCTGTGTGGGTAGAAGGGCCCACGTTATACATGTTTGTGTATAGGGAGAGACTAGATATATGTAGCAACTGGGATGTGAGCAAATACATGGGAGGTCTGAGAGCGTAGGGAAATTGGGCTCATTAGAGGGATCATATCCTCACTTCCTGAGATGACTTTTGGCTCATTGGATCTGTACAACATGATTGAACAGATGCTTTTCATTAGTATCCATCATATTCATGATGGATCTTCGCCTGAATTATTCATGGTGGGATTCATCAACAGCTGTACATTTAGGATTGGTAAAGAATGGAAGTAAACAAAAGTTGTATCAAATTTCACTGTTAAGATTGGATTTCCTTTACAGGTTGCCTGTTGTAAAGTTAACTGTTTTTAATGGACTTTATAAAGTATTGTTATTGGTTATTTCTGGAGAATCCACCTGTTTTTACATTTTTGAGGCATTGTTTTTGTGTTTGCAGATAACACACATAGGCACTGTCAAAGATACCCGTGGGAGTTAGGCACCCAGTCCCCACAGAATTTAAATAAAATTGTGCAGAAAGGATGTCTCCTGGTTCATACAAGTATATTGCCACATAGTACAATTAAAAAAAAAAACAACCAGACATCAATTTACCTTCTTTAATGAACTCACAGCCAGCATCAATGCAGGCAGCAAGGAAGAGTACAACACGCTGCAGTACACATGCACAATGGCTGCTTTCTATTGTATGTTTAATAATTTAAGGCCAATAAAATACCCTGATAGAGGCCGACTAGCTCCAGAAGACTCCAGACAGACACCGATGAGTTATGAGCAGGACTAAATCCATAATGTTAGTTTAATTAATTTATTTATTTTTTACTAATTTGCTACTTTTGCATATTCCTTGCCAGGAAGAGAAGAATGTAAAATTGCTGATTTACTTTCCTTTCAAAGCATTTGCAGGAGCAGGGCATCCCACAGTGTGTTTCAGTACCACTGCACAGGCTTGCCTGAGCCTGCTGTATCAGAGGACTTGCTGTGCAGCGCAAGGGCTGAATTCTGACCCGCTCAGTGAGAAAGGAGGTACAGGAGGGGGTATGAGTCTGGGTACTGGTGGGAGAGAGGGAGGAGGGGAATAGGAATACGAATAAGCCCGTGTAATAGGAATTAGCCCCGATCACCAGCATGGTTTGAAAGTTTCAGAATTGGGAAAGACAGACCACATTTGAAAACAACTTTGGCATCTCCCAAATGCTATTAACAATGTGGGTGGTTAAACCCCCCAGGACCGGGTTCTGTAGCCTTTCCTAATTTTACTGCCAGGAAAATTAGAGCCGTCCCTCTTTGTTCTGTAGCCTTTCCTAATTTTACTGCCAGAGCCGTCCCTCTTTAGTGGTAGTAAAAGCAGCATGTATGACAGAAAGACCTCTATAAAATGGACTGCACCTAAATGGTTCAATAATTAAACCTACAATTAAGATAAAGATGAAATCTAGAATCCCGGAGCGGAATGGCTGGAGAATAACAAAAGGTACGTGAGTAAACCTGTCAGATGAGAAAGCCTTGCAGAGAGCAGGACTGGCCTCACTGTAACATGAATTATTCGGCACTGTTGTCACCCTTCTGCCTTGTTGGGAAATGTGTGTATGAGCTCAGGTGCAAGCTTGTAGTTTTGGATCTCCATCACAGCCCCCGAGCCCCGCTGACAGAAAACGTGTCCCTTCTCGTTCAGACACACGGCCGCTGCTTTGTGAGCTTGTCCTCTTTCCGTAACTTACAGTGCCACTGGCTCTGGGTTTCATATAAATAATCCTTGAGTCATTACCCAGCCCTTTCTGTCAATACTACGGTAAATGTTGACAGCAAAGCCACTTGTTACTGGAGCGCTGCTTCTTTGAAGGCTAAAAGTAACCCTGCTCTTCTCCTGTGGAGCAAACGTTATTGATAGTTTTCTGCCACAGTGGTTTGTACAAGTCCTGGAACAAAATCAAGATTTGTTAACAAGGGTGGGTTACTCTCATTTCCAGTTCAGGAGATATTTTTTAGGAGCTTTTATTTCTTGCAGTATGCCCCTAATCTGAGAGGCAGGACAGGCTGTTGTTTTAGAGGACCTGCTTGCTGGTTACTGCCACTTCCTGCTGCAGAGCTTCCCTGCTCTGCGAGAAATGGAGTGGAGAAACCTGTGTGGTTGGGCGGGAACCTGTAGCCGTGGGGACTGAGGACTGAATTTTGGGTTCTGCATGGAACTCACCCTGCTATTATTAATTGAAAATTTGTAGCCATGATATTGAAGTTCATTCAGTCTGAAATTTCATGGAAGCAAAATTGCATTTGGGAAGTAATTTGTTGGTTTTTTTTTTTCCTTTCCTTTTTTACAAAAAGTCTTGAGATTTCGTGCTGTTTTTGAGCTGGTTAAAGTCTTTTTTTCTGGCGGATTTTAATATTTCTTTAGCTTTAAAATGGTCACAAATAAAATGATAAAAACCCACCACACGGCACCATTCAGAACGTATATAAAGGCCAAGATAGAAGGTTTTGTTATTTGCTGTACCGTATTCTTCCAATGGTCTTGCAATGAACAGGAGGGTTCAGTTTTACTTGGCCATATTGTGGCTCACTGGCATTGTCTGGTGGCTGTGGACACAGTAGTCAACTTATATTCTATCAAATTAGTTCCTGCAGAATTTAATTAAAGGGGTCTGTCTACACCAGCACTTTTTCTGGGTAGGGTCTAGGAAAACCCTTACTTCACATAAAAATATCTTGGCTCTTGTGTATCTTTATTCCATTTGGGGTGTTCTTTTTATCAAAGCTTCTGCTGCATTGAAAACCTGCATCACGTACAAGCTCTCTGTGGAGTCTGTAACTGTGATGAGAGCTTGTTACAGAGACAGAAAATGCTGCTGAAAATGTTGATGTTTTTGTGAAACAACCAGCTCTTAACTGCTAGACAGTTTCATTCAAAGTCCAGAATTTTTACCCTTCTGCCACCTGGTTTGTTTGTTTATCAATTTTTCAGAATATCAGTTTCTTCCTTCGCGAAAAGCTAAGTTTTTAAAAGACAGATGTGAAGAGAGTCTCCACTGAACTCAAAATCCATTTTCTTTTTGAAATGAACAAACAGAACTGCAGACCCCATTTGTTTATCGTGCCCCAGCTCTCGCTGGGAAGCAGGACCAAGGACTCTGTGCCTGCGAAAACCATGACACTGAGCTAGCTACACATTTTCTCTCTCCTAAATTTCCACACGGAGGGTGTGCGTGGCCCTCCAGGATCAATTGCCCAAATGCCTGGTATGACGGCAGCCTGATGCCTCATGCGTCCAAGTCCTCCAGCTCCTCGCTGGTGGAAACGCGTCACGTATGAAGGAAAAGGAAAACACAAAGAACAATTATAGATCTTTGCTGGGTTTCTGATGCTGGAAAGACCTGATCAAAATTTCTCATCCCACTGTCCCGAAAAGAGGAAAAACACTTATCTTAAAGATTCATGATCTGAGAGCCCGATAGGATCTGCCGTTTCCATAGAGCCGGGCTCTAGATTTCCCTTTAATGTAATTAAGCCTGAAGATTTATGATTACAACAGGCCAGAACTTGATCCATGTTCATTTTCAATTACTGCAGTGAAAGGCCTCCATCCAGATGTCTCTATTTACAGCATTCACACAGGCAGGACCGGGGGCCAGGGGGGGAGGGACCGCAAATTGTCACACTTGTTAATTCTTCACTGAGGACACTCAGCAGAGGTCTTGGCTTTGACCCCATGACAAAAGGCAGGGGTCCGCTGGAGCAAGTGCATCAATGATGAGGGGGCTGACCCGCCGACCCGCCGGGGTCACTCCCTCTGCTTTGTAGGTATTTGGGTAATAATGGGGGTTCATTCCTTATTTTTATTTCTGTTACAGTGCCGGGGCATGGAAAGAAAGAGAGGAGCTCTGATGTGAAAGACAAACATACATAATGAGAGGATCAAGCTTCCCCTGGCAACAGTAACGACTATGAAATGCTACAGGGGAAATACACAGTACTTAGTGACCCACATAATCAGGCCTATTTTAGGAGCATTGTTTTATTTTTCTTTTGAAGCCTTTTTTTTTTTTTCTTCATGTTCCCAGATCCATAATTTAGCTCGACGAGCAATATTTGGGCATAGCGTCTTTTCTCTGGTACCAGACCTAGCCTCGTGCCCTAGGTAGGCTTTTAATCACGTGTGTGGCGGCTGCTACAATACCAAGTGTTGTACTGTCTGTATGTATTTTTATTCCAGTTCCTCAAGGCTCCTGACAGACTCATGCTAGACACTTTTTTCCCCTTTAAAAACACTTAAAGAAAAGTAACTGAAGTGTCACTGTGAAAAGAAAACTGTACCTTTCAGATATCTACACAGAGGTCAGTGCTTTGTTCGTCTTCAACGAAGCTAGTGAAACATTGTGTGTTCCTAAAAGCGGCAGTTTCTCTCTCATAATGGTGTTTCTATTTTCACAGCACAAGGAACAAGGCTGTGACAGCGCAATATTGTTTTCACTGAACTATAATTGCATGTCATAAATTAAAATATCTTCATTACAGCAAACCCTTTACAAATTTTCCAAAGGGCTAGATTATTTCTTGAAATAGCAGAAAATGTTCCACTCCATTAGCATTTCAAAGAGATTTATTTCTTTTGCCTTCTGAAGCTGTACCTTTTTGGCTTGCAGATAGGTTTAGAGGTTTTAAAGGGATTTGAACAAACTTTGCCAATGTGAAATTATGAGCAAAACCAGAAGCCCAAAGCATCCTCTCCACTTTCAGGCGGTGAATAAAAGCTGCACAAATACTGCCCAGGAATGGCTGCTATATAAAACTATTTGGAAGAGAAAACAAAAAGGGGGAACATACAACTGATGCTATAAAAAATGTCAATTTTTTATCACTTATCAAGATGAAATTCAGAAGTTCCTAAAAAAAAAAAATTGACAACAACCCAGGAAGAGTGGGTGCCACTAATTAGCATAGCCATGTTGTAATCTGTGTAATACAAGGCTGAATCCTGCTCAGTTGGCTTCAGATATAGAATTTGAATGTGATTTATACTCGGCTATTGCTCTCACCATGAGGTATATTTTAGCTTCAGGCTTGAAACCTGTTTTGGCTTTAGGGTCCCTGTTTTTTTAGCACAGATATCACCTGGGACTTGCTAAGCCTTGTGGCTCTAGGTTTCAGTGAAACATGTGCTTCTGCAGTGAGGCTTCTTGTTCTCATAGGCAGACTGCAGTCCTACCTGGGAGAGCAAGGCACAACCATCGTTTCAGGGCCTCTATGCAGGGTGTGCGGTTCTCACCTACCTTTTTGGGTTAGAGTCCTCTTGTCATGCTCCTGATGTCCCACCCCTGCAGTAACTCTGAGGAAAGCCAAGGAAGGCAGCTACAGGTTATCAGGGAGGACTTCGTGGTTCAAAACGCTGATCAACAATAAAGAGAAAAACAGATAAAAATATTTCAGTAAAAGAAAATTTAAGATTTTTGCTGCTGTTTATGGCTAGGGTGAGAAGATCAGAATCCTCAATAGCAAAACTGGTGTTCAACTGATCCCAAACTATCATGGCAAAAGGGATGGAGGGAGTGGTAAGAAGGAATGAGAAGAGAAGCATCTTTCTTCTCATTAACCATCCATGGGAAGGATTGAACTGATCCCAACCAGTCTTTCTGGCTATAATTTACAATTTTTGTAAGAAACAACCATTATACTTCCACATAGAAAGACGAGGATTTATTTTATGAACTAATAAGTGAAGTTGAAGGTATGTGGCTTGATCTTGCTGTACTCATCCGTTCAATTCTTGCTTCTCTTATGGTCAGGAGAAAGGATCAGCCAGTGATGGCAATGCTTTCCATAATTATTAATAACCTCTGATCATGTCTTACAGAGCACCCTGTGCTGGCCTACTGGGAATTGGGCCAATGCAGAGCATTTCAGAAAACCCCACCTGCGATGGCCTGTGACTAACAATTGCAAGTGTGGTCAAGTTGTTGTAAGTATCCACTTGTAGTTTCCATGCCATCTTGCTCAGTTGGTGCTTGTATTTTGTTTTGTTCTGCGTGAGTCATCCTGAACAAACTTTGTGAATTTTTATTTAATGTAAGAATAGCAATTCCACAATTTTAGTTATTTCTGATTAAAAACCATTGAGAAAAGATGTCCAAAAAACCCCTAGTTTGAATGAAAATTGTCATATGAACATGCTGGAAAAGAAGGTAGATGTATGGTATTTATAAGATTTGTTTTACTAGGCAATACCTTAACTTCACATTATTTAATATCATAATTAAACATGATTACATCTTGAAATACAGTAAGTAAAAAGCATAGAAAATTCACCTTTCTTCCCTCAGGGAGAAGAGACTCTCTCTCAAGCAGGGAACTGGGGCAGTGCAGTTCAAGCTCCTCTTTGATGGAGGAGGGATTTGAAGCCCACAGTGTAGACTGCAGCTAGCAAATTGTACGGCATTGTTGAAACAGCTCAGCGGCTGCTCCCTCCCCAAGATTCACTTGTGTTAATATTCAAACCAAAGTTTTCTACCAGATTCTCACAGAAGCATGGCCCTGATGAGGTTGATAGAGATGTGCTCATTTAAATCAGTCATTATTGTTTCTTCTTCTGTGGGTAACAATGGTCACACATCCCAGGACTTCAAAATATATGTTCCAAGGTTTGACGTTCAAAAAGTTGCATATTTGTTTATTAGGTACTGCACATGAAGTATCACTATATTGTAATTGTAAGAAATAAATACTTTGTGGGATCTTATCATCTTCTTTTCATGATATACTGAGACACTTTTGATTTATTTTTATACTATTTAGATACTTTTCAAAGGTTTTATTCTGAAATACATAGCTCCAGTGCACTTGAATTTTAAATGTCGTTGTAGGTAATGTAGTCAGTTTTCTCTAACCCTGCGCTTGGCGGATGGGGACGAGTTCTGCTGAGGCAGGGTTTTCAGGGTCAAACATGCTAAAGCAACAGAGTTTGAAAAAAGAGCTTATCATTTGGGTAAAACAGTGGAAAAATAACGTGGTGGGTGGTAGCTTGTGAACGCAGTTGTCGCAGGTGACAGGCAGTGTAGCCAATAGGTGTGACGTTGCTTCTGGACTTGCATAGTTTTGATGACTTGTGCAGTCAAGGAATTTGGATTTTTGAGTTCCCGGTCTCTCCCTCACACACAGTTTACCTGGCAGAGGGCAGCGTTGCAAACCTGCCAGCTTTTCAAAAGGAGACACTGGTTCTTCTGCTTCCTTCTTCCACATGGGGAACTGGCATTTTGGGACCTCTGTGGTACTGGTCTGTCTCACCTATGCCCTTATGGAGGGCTCTGGATTTGGCTTTGAGTCTGCAGGCAAGATGTTGGGGTAAGAACAGGAGAGGGAAGGTGTGGCTGAGGTGTGAAAGGAAGGAAGATTCCTCCTGCTGTGTGTGTCTCCTTCCGGCCTCTGAGGATATACCAATACATCAGTACAGCTGGTGCCCTCATCAATATTCTTCTCCACAGTAAACCTGCCTGCTATGGTCAGGGTCCCACATATACCCAGGTTTTATGCGTGGGCTTAACCTGGACTCGGTTGGACAGTGGGACCACTCTTGTTACAGATGGGGGTGCACTTATCCTTTGCAGGTTCAAAACCAAAGCTGATGGGTCTGTAATTGCATCTCTTCCTTACACAGTCGAATTTGCCACTTGGCAAAATGACCTGAGATGATGTAAGCTGCTTTATTAATAAGACATAACCCTCCCTTTTCCCCCATACCCTCTTGAATTCTGCTCCAGGGATGACTGAGTTCATCCTAGATAATCTCAGCAATGAGATCTGGTTGCTTTATTCTTCTTGGACAGTGTAAAGGCCTGAGAATGGTAAGAAATTACGATTTACTGCCAGCACCTCTGCCAGTACACAGTCTATTTTCCAAGCGTTCCTCTTTCTTTATTAACCACAAACAGTAATGGTATCTTGAACTTTCATATACTGGACAATTTTGATCTGTTCTTCTACAAAATGTTAGTTTCTTCTTACTGTTATTTATCCTTTAAACAACCAGCCTTTATGCCTGTAATCACATTTATTGGCTTTCGTCAGGCCTCAAGAGTGTACATTCCTCCTTTAGTTTATCATTTATAAGATGAGCTCATACCCTTGCTGAAAATACCTGAGAAAAACCACTTGGCTGCCATTGGCACTGTGTGGATAATAGTCAGGTAAACATTTATTTATTTTTCGCACTGTACCATGCCTCTCCCTGAAGATTGTGAACATTATGTCTTGAGCTGCAGGGCAGAAGGTTAAGATACACTCATGAAATCCTTTGAAGTGCCAGCAAAGACAACTGTTTTGCTTTCTCAAAGAAATCAGACCAAGCAATCTGCTATGCAAGGTAAAATGACTTCCTATTACAGGGAAGAGGAAAGATGTGTTATTTTCAGAGGGAGAAGAAAAATCTTAAGTTGACCAGTGGCTCAATATGGCAGCTCAGTCACTCGTTTTGGGAAAATATTTTGAAGCAATTCATATTAGACAATGCCAAACAAGGTGAGTGTGAACTTGAAGATCTTACTTACTTACTGTCTCAAAGTCTCCTGAAGGCCGAGATGTTTGTAAACCTCTTTAAAATAGCCTCGAATCCAGTGTCATGAAAACATGAAAAGCGTTTTCCTAACCTCTACACTGAACTGTACACAGTTGTGGAGGACTGATCAGTCTTTCTCTTAAGTATTTTTTTCTGACTTAGATGAACTGTGCTTGTTCGCTTATTTTTTTCCAAAATGTGTTTTTTATTAAAAACAGTAGATAAAACCACAAGTACTCCCATTTGCACTTTGTTCTGTTAATGTAATATAATTGCTGTTGTGAGGATGGCTTTAGCTTGTTCTCTGAATAGAGCCAGGAGTCTGTTGTCACGTTGGTGTGTTATAGATATCAGTGCTCCCTTCAATATTCAATTGTTTTATAAAAGTAAGAGCTAGAAAATTAAAGTGATTACAGTTGAAAATCCCCAATGCAACTTCATTTTAACTGAGATGCTCTTGATCGCTTGTATTTTGTTTTTCTCCTTGTGGGTTTGATAAATGAGTCACTTGCCACAGCAGCTAAAATTTCAAACTGCATGTTTTGCTGTGAGGTTTCAGACAAAGTTTATTTGCTGCCTAGGTAACAAATCCAGATGTGGCACTTGTCTGTGTATTTTACTGAATTATGTGGAACAAGCTGAGGACAAACACAGGAGACCGTACTCAGTTAAAGTATATGCTGTGGTATCCCAGTGCGTTACTAGGGAAAACAAATATTGTACTCCTTGTCATTTGGATTTGTCTGGAAGTGAAACCAGAAGCTTGGCATTTAGACATGAATAACTGCCTGTATGATTTCCATTATCTTTAGTTGACCTAAGATTTTTTTACATTAGAAATTAATTGCTTTGCATATTGATTAAAGTCTCATGACTACAGTGTTTCAACAGAGGAGAAAATTCAAGCAGAGGGAAGAACAGGATTGATTGCTGCTACAGAAAACTAACAGTAGTTTGTGTCTTTTTATGTCTGATAACTTTAATCTTGGAACTGGTTTTCTAATTGTGATTCACTTTAAAATGTATGCTTCTGAACTGCAAAGCTCGGCTTGCTCCTGGAATTGATACAGTTATTGATAATAATTTTGCACATCAGTATAGTACAGAGATATGCCTTCTTGGAGGACCAACTGCATTTTCTAGAGAGTAATTCACCAGGCAAACAAAAGCACCAATACTTTGCCACTAAAGGGATTACTGAGAGAAAAAAACAGGGCCCTGCCATAACATATCTAACTTTCTGCTCTGTCCTGTTTAGCATGATAATCACCTGAGATTCAATACTATAGACATTTAGAAAATATAAAAGGTATTTTCTGTATTTAATGAGGTTAGAAATGAAGCTAATATTCAGAGTATGAATACATTGTATTTCTAATGTACCTAGAATCGTACTGATTTCAGTGGGAGATTTTGCAGTATCACAGCAAATTATCCTCCTGTCGCCTGACCTCTCTTCAAACCAAAATGAATGTGACCTAAAAGGGGGTAGAATCATCTCTCTTCATTTTGGTGAATGGCTAAACTGCTAAGAACCAACAGGATTTAGCAGTTAGGATGGTGTTCACCACAGTGGTGACTGTGGTCTCAGGCTCCCTCTCTGGGCTGAGACTGCCCCTGCTCCAAGCCTCTCCACCTCTGCCCTGGCTTTGGGAGCAGAGTTGAGTCTTTCACGCTTTAGAAAGCAGACTGGTGGGACTGGAGAAGGAGAAAGAATGAGCTTGATTTTGAGCAAAGAGCTGGGAGCAGTCCTGACTCCACTGAAGTCAATGAGAGTTTTGCCATGGACTCAGATAGGGTCAGGATGATGGGGGGATCTATCAACAAGGCCATGGGTGCCATCCCATGCTGGATCTGAAGGAAGCTGCTGACAAGTTTTCTATGATGGAAATGTTCAACAGAAGGCAGTTCGCTGGGCAGGAATGAGACAGAGAAATACTCAAAGTCATGAGGGACCACAGCTGAAGAGATTGGAAATAGTTTAAGAAAAAAACCAACCCACCACTCAACTTGTGTCTTCTCAGACAATAACAGAAATGTTGGCTCCTAATGTCTAAAGTTCTTGCACTGTAAAATGATTAAACAAAATCTGAAGGTTGAACAACTCCATTTTACCTTATCGTCACTAAAATTGGACGCAAAACTAAATTTGGGAGGCAATCTCATTAATATTGATGGGAGTGCTTTAAACTTATTATAAGGGTGGTGGTGTAATAATAGATGTTCTGAAATCTTTGGAATTACACAGACTTTTCCCTTGGACACTTCAGGTCAAATCCTGTCTCTTCTGTCCACTTTGATAATCACAGGGACTGTAGCGCACATTTGCTGTGACCAAAGTAACCCAAAGGAGGATTCTGACAGTGTTGCCTCAACTTCCTCAGTAGTTTTGCTTGCTGTGTTGGTGATTTAAATATGAATTTGTACATCTATGATGATACCTCTTCTATAATGGTTCAGAGAAATATTGGGAATACATTATATATTCAACATGGATCTGTACCCTGAATTATCTTCCATTTTTAAAGGCAGTTGTTTGACTTAACAGTGGTGTCCTTGAGAGGCTCCATAAGGTAATACTAAATTTTAAAAAAGCGCACATCTGTCAGCTCTTGACAGCAATGAATCTTAAGTAGGTTTGCAAGTTATTTATGGGTATCAAAGTGATGTTCCTATTGTAGATCAAGAGCCATAGTGTGCTTCCCCTCTCTCCTGCTTTCCCCCTTGCAGTGCTGTAAATCTAACTTCTGCCCATCCTATTGTTCGAAGAAAAGCAGCCATATTGTGCTGATTGCTATTAAATTAAAGCAGAAAGGGAGGGAAACAAATGCGGAAGCCAATCTTACCAGCAGGGATACCACTATCTTTTATTTTGCCTTTTGGGGGTCACAAAGTCATGGCAGGCAGCTGACCTCTGATAACCTTTTCAGTGCCACAGCATGCAGTTTCTTTCGGAAGAACTTAATTAAACACAACTGAAGTTCCTGGCTAACATTTGTTCCTGAAAAGAGTCGTCTTTGATTGGTGTTTTCTGTTGAGGGGACAACAGAGATGCTGCTTTTGTTCCGAGGAGAAAAGTTAGCATATGTTAGTTAAGGATTTGTGGTTTCCTATAGTGGTGCTGGGTCTTTCTGAAGATTCACCGGGGTTCTCAGCTAGCACTGAAGCACCACAGCAGTGGAGGAAAAGCACACTGCGCAAGTTTAAAACACATTTTAAATGAGGCTACTCCTAGTTATTGAGGGCTATGTGTAGTTTGGTCCAAGGTAAATAAAATTATATTCTCCCTATAGAGTTGGTGATGTATCTGTGGTAGTCCTTGTCTGATATGAACCATGCAGTATGGAACATGCATCCACCAAAGCTTGACTATAAGCCCAAGCAAGATTAATTGGAGTAAGATGAGATTTATTTAGTTCTTCTGTTGTGGAAATGTGCTTGCAACACAGGAGAGAATAAGCAGTTTTTATGGTATAGGATATAAATCCAGAACACTGATTGAATTTAAACAGCACCTGTCAGGTGAAGTGTGTAAAGCTCTTTTAATTGCAGAAATATCTGGATATAAGTCATCTTCTGTATGCTTTTTTTAGTTTGATCATATTGGCATTTTGTAAGTGGAATCAGTGGCAGAACATTTGACTAGAGAGAAAGGCTGTTAATGACTCTTGGAATGGAGCTGGGTTCTGTACTTGGTGATTGCTGAATCACTTTGAAACAGGAAACATTACTGACATGTCTCTTGGTCTAATTCAGGATGTGTGAACAACTGTATGAGTCTTCGATGGAGACAAACTTAAAATTTTAGCTTTACTGCACTAGCAACAGGCAGAGGGAAGACCTTTCCTTTTCTCAGCGGCATGGGCTGGGAGTTGGCAGCACCTAGGTCACTGGTTTGGGCAGGGAAGAAGGTCCAGCTCTCTGACAGGAGGAGTGATGTCCTGATGGAGGGGCAGCTCTCATCAGCTGCTACCTGCTGCTATAGCACAAGGGGCTCTCAGTTTGCAATGTCTCACTTTGTTTCCCGGGTCAAACCATATGGCCTCTCTGGCAGCCGAGGTCCTGCTCAGCTGGCAGTCCTTTCTCACTGGGACAGGAGCTCCCTGCGAGCTCTCGGGGCAGACAGGAGCAGAGGAGCAGATCCTACACTTGTGGGTTGTCCTGGCTGTTGCCATGGGAGGTGAAGTGGCACTACTTCATTGAGAGCAGTGGGATGGGGTGTGGGAAGAGATTGGGGAAAGGAATACAACGTGCCACGGGAGACCCCTTCTCCTTTGCTAAAGAGAGTCCCGCCTTAGCAAATCCCAGCTAAGCAAAAATTTTCCCGTTATTTGCTCTTCAGTCTTCTCTTTCCTCCTTTTGCCCCTGATCTTTGATACTCTATGTCTTAATCGTGCAAAAGAGACATATGGATGATGTTTGCTCAGGCTGTGTCGCCTTCCTTGGAGTTAATGCATCTCTGTGCAGGCAAAGGGTACAGAAAGCATCTGTTTTCGGGGCTGGGGCCACACTGAGCAGAAATGATGCAGTCAAAACTGCTGGGAAAGATCAGGTTACCAACTCATTAGAGGGAATGTGTCCTGGTAACTGTAAAATGAGCTTCCATATTCCCTCATTTCTAGCATCTAATTTTCTAGGTGGTTTCGTTTATTAGCATACATTCAAGTGTGTGGGCACTTGTATAGCTCTTTCTTTAAGAAACAAAAACATTAACCCTCTAGTACACCACCTGTTTGCACTTCATTGTCAACTGTGAGGGGTTATTTTATTGGCTTCATTGTTTCACTTTTCATTAACTTTTTTCTTTATTAACATGCAGGCTGCAATCCGATTTCTTTTTGCTAGAAATGGACTTTGTTTGTCATTAATACCATACTTCTGGCTGTATTTCTTTATTTAAAAGAAATAAAGCTTTTCTTTTATATCTAGTCTTTATATCTACCCTTGGTCTGTGTCTCTGTCCTAGTGGCTTTCCAAATGTACTTGATTTAGCTTTTCAATATGTAATTAATGCCAAACAAGTTAATTGCTTTACAAGTGTCCAAAATTCCCTCGTTTCATTTCTATTCATTTATCAACCTTCATTATACAGCCAGTGTTCCACATAAACACAAATGATTGTTAATGAATGCCTAATGTCGTATTCATTAGAAAATCAGGTTAATGGCTAGTAATGAATATCTGAGCTACTTGTTACTTTCAAGTATGTTTTTTTTTTTCCTTGTTGATTACAATACTTCTTTAATCTACAAAGAAATCATACCTGTGCGTTAAGCCAACTGAAACATGATGAGGTCAAACCTTTGCAAAAGCCCACAACTACTCCTGTATTGCAGGTACTTTCTCTTTAGGTGGAATGCTAAAGATGTTTGACAAAGACAGACAAACTGTAACTGCTAGTTTATCCTTAGTCTGCGATCAATCTACTTAGGGGGGCTACTCATGTTAAAACCATTTTAGGCTAGTCAGGGTGACAAAGATCATTCCTAGATGCCTTTCTACAGTCATAAGAGATGTGTTTATGCAGGATCAATATCTGTAGCTGGCACATACTGAGACATAGAGTAATTCTAATGAATAGCATATTTCTCATTATGGGCATATGTAGTGCAAACTCTAATGCTTCCACCTAGTTTTGCAAGCCATTAAAGTTCAAGGCAGGTGATAAGTTTTATACTAGCTAAACTTTGAAAAGATAGTACTATTTCACATACTTCTATATATCCACGTGCTGTTACAGATCAATGGGAATGAGCAGGTCTTATGTGATTTAGACCACAGATCCCCAGCTGCTGTATATTGTCTCACCCCATGAGGATGATCTGCCCCTATGAACTTCTGAAGCAGCATTGGAAGAATACATCTGTATGGCTGCAACCCCTGCTCTGATAGCTGATTCTGTGTGGAGGTTTTCTAGGAAGTAATACGCTTTAGGGTACCTTTGGGCATGGAAATACAGTTCTGCACTGAATGTTGGACAGAACCTGAGACCTTCAGAAAATATGCTTTGGGAAAGACCTTCTTTGAATCAGAGGTAAAACTGGGTCCTGACTTTTTCTGTAGTTCAAATTTCACTTATCCCAGAGCAGATATGAGACTCTGTCCTGACCAGATTGCTTTCTAGCTAACAACATTCTTTTGTCTCTACCAGATGTAGTGCATTTTAACTTCTGGTCTCTATAGCTGTTGTATGTTATGTTATTTCATTAGCATAGTTGGTATCTCCTGCCCCAGCTATGGCTGCATTTCAATGGATGAAGCAATTCCTAGATGTTGGCTATGGTGAAATGTTTTAAAATGCTGTATTTTGACTTACAAGGGTTCAGTAATCCTGATCATGCTAGATTATCCAAATGCAAACGTGTGTATATGCATGCGTGTGTAGTGTCTTACTGCAGATATTTAAAGATAAGTGACATTGAATAATATCTCTTGTCTTGCTTTATAAGGCTGCCTGCCAAAAAGATTTGGCTATTTGAAGTTATATGTCCATAATAACTAGGCTATATTTCATATTTTGTTTTATAAAGCATTGGCTCATCTTTGTTTGCTATCGCTTCTGCCATGGTAACATGAAGGCCTGGAGATCCTAGGAGCATTTGAGCTGGAGCTATAGCTCTTCTGAGGGCTCAGGAAACAAAGTATCTTGTATTGTTTGCATTGATATCCATCAACAGCCTTCCTGTTTTGCCTTATTAGACCTTTAAGGGACTTCACAAACATATTGAACAATAATGGTGATGAACATGGTCCTGCTGGACACCCCAAGCACAATGGCTCTTTACAGTTATAAAGAAATTAATCCTTATTGGTAACTAAACCTTGAAAGAACACATTTGCCCTAATTATAAATGGTGTGAAAAAGAGTCCCCAGAGTGACTTGTGCAGACTGCTGTTTGTCAGACATTGCAGATAATTTAAAAAAAAAGAAACACAATACAGTTAAAATGTAATTGACTCTTTATAATGTTCCTGTCAAATTACGACGTGAAATAAGATGAGAGAATTTATGCAATGAAAGACAATAAATTGTATTTATTACTTAATGAAAGTATTTAAGTGGCAGTGGTGCATCAGAGGACATTATCTGCCTCCAGATAATATTGGTAGTTTGGTAGTAACCACGGTCAGGATTAGGGTCCTATATCAGCATAACAGCTAAGTGTGTGTTACGTATGTTGTTTGATCTCTAGCAGGAGTAATTAACAGTGTTTATGGTCAGAATGATTCCCAAGGGTGTATCTCACATGTTGAAAGTCGAATATGTGCTGTGGGATTTTTCTGAATCATTTCCACTGACGTCCCAGATTTCATCAGCCCCCTCTCTGCCTGCTCAGCACTTTGCACGACCGAACTTTAATGCAAGTGCCAAAATGTAGGCATGTGCTGGGGTTGCTCATTAGGCAAAGACACCTGAAATGACTGCTAGACGCAATACGGGAGAGCGTTGTGGTACCTCCAGGCAAGTCTTTTGTGGGTGGCTTTAGAACACATGTATGATGGGTTCCTGGGTTTGGCCTGGAAAGGGAAAGGTGAGCAATTAATACTGACACAGAGCTTTAACCTACTATGAGAATAATAGTGAGTTAAGTCCCA
Organism: Aptenodytes forsteri; assembly: GCF_000699145.1. Lineage (NCBI taxonomy): Eukaryota > Metazoa > Chordata > Aves > Sphenisciformes > Spheniscidae > Aptenodytes > Aptenodytes forsteri. Next base: position 6,249,904 of record NW_008796213.1, on the reverse strand, counting down.
GGTATCTGATTTTACTTATTTACGATTATTTTAAGCGGGTCAAGGATGTCAGCCAATATATGATGGAGAAGTCTCATACTTTGTCTTTCCATTGGACCTGGGGAGTGGAAATTGCAGTTCAGGCAGTCTGGTTTTGAATGGTGTCTAGCCCTAGATGATTTAATTTCTAGTAAATTATCAGTTGAGTATTTGATTTCAGAAACTGTTTACTAGTGTGACATGTACAGAGCTGAGAAGCCAACCGAGGAAATCTGATTGTGACAGATCACCCTGCCGTACTGCAAACCTGCATGAGGCAAGACTAAAATACAGGCTAAAATTTCTGTTGTGCTACCCGAGAGTCTCCTTAGATCTGTTATCTTTGAAATCTCTTTTTGAAATCTCTAGAAGTGATGTGCTCAGCCTGCAAAACAAAAATAAACTGAACTACTTTTTAAATACATTGCAGGCTGTCCCTTATTACACAGCCCATGTGAGTGCAGTATCACTGGCTGGAAACGTTTACTGCTGCGCTGTACGTACAGTCTCACAACTGCTGTGTTGCATTCAGTGTGGCTTTGTGCGCTCTGCTCTACTGGCACCAGTCCTCTGTTCACAGAGGGTTGTTTGGCTCTTCAGGGCTCTTCACTGACAACTGTCTTGCACACGAATAGGGATGGCTTGTATTTTTGACCCTCTCATTCTGCTGCAAGGAGGAGGAAGACCCCCCAGCAGCAAAAAGCGTAACCTGTAGACCGTAGACATCAGACGTGCTTGTTAACTCAGTATCATTGCTGGCAGCAGGGGAAGGGTTGGTGGGGGCAGGTAAGGGTGAGATACCAGGGCACTTAGAAGTCCTGGACCGAGGGACAGAGCTTGGTACGTAGCATGGGGAACTCATGGAATAGCACAGCTCACCTCTGCCAGATGAGCCAGACCTACAAGCTGACAGCAAGCAAACATCCAACAGGAAACACCGTCCTAGACCTCCCTTTCCACTCACAAAGTTAACCAGTTTTTAACTCTTTTTAATAAGTGCTATTGCCACATCAGTAGTATACAGCATATCCAAGATTCCCATCAAAACTGTGGGAGATGTTTTTGCTTATTTTTTGTGCATACTTCATTTATCATGTAGTTTTTAGGAATTTCTGTTTTGATCAAGTGTTCTCATGCTGTTGGATAGCTCTTGATCTTCTGACTGATTAAATAACCCCTTTTCCACACACAAGGATTATAAAGCAACACAAAACAACAACAAATAAAACCTCGCTTGGTGAAATCTTTAGTACTATTTCTAGTACTATCACCTTTTGCATTTAATGTGCTATTCAGATGACTGTGAAGAATATTTTAGGAATACATAGATGTTGAAGCATTGCTTTTATTATTCATCTGCTGTGTAAGAATCAAAATCAGCTTTATAGGTGCAATTTTCTCTTCACTAGAGGTACAAAGCACAAAAATTACAAGAATAATTTCATCTTTCTCTTTCAAATAAAAATAAATAGATGAGTTCATCAAGGAAATTGCTGACCTGTTATATTTTTTCTTTCATTTGCTAATGATCCCCTTTTTCAGTGAATGAAGCTTGAGCCTGGTGATTTTTCCTGCAATGTGTACATGTATATCTGGTAAATTAATGTCAGTGTGCTGGGGAAGATGGTAGCCATAGGCCAGGGCTTTCCGTTGCCATGGATCTATTGCAGACCTCTCTGATTGTAGCTTGTTAGGGCTTTGTTTAAACAAGTAGGAACTGGGGAAAAAAAAGGTTTTCAGCTATTTCTGTCATTTACATTTTAACTGTTCTAATTGTCCTAATTTCCTTCCTATTTACGATGAATGGTTAGAGGAGTAAGCCTTCAGTGGTGACCACTACACTCTTCAAACTCAGGCTGCACACTCTGTCCACGTTTTTTTCCCTGTGCTATTCAGGCATGGAAAGGATTTAGCTTGCCTCAGTCTGCCTGGGGGAGACACCATGCTGTACCTTAGATACATACATACTCATCACCTATAAATATTGTGTGAGAACTGACAGCACTTTGAGCATTAGTTTTAGAAAATAGTACTCAGTTCCACCATGCTATCTGATTTGGTCAGCTGTGGCACTTGTTTGCATTCACCAGAGTGTTTTAAATAAAGAAGTACACCCTTTGATATTTTCCATTGCTGTTTGTATTGAGACCACGTTTATGCTGAACGCAGGTCGCTGCGTGTGAAGGCCAGCGACCTGCTCTGAGCATGGCAGTGGGTACCAGCCTGTGCTGCAGCCGCTGCTCTCGTGCCAGTGTGGGGGATGGTCATGGTGACAAAATGTCAGTGAGCATCTGGCCTTGTACGGACAGTAATAAAACATCTGTGTCCGAACGTGTCCCCCAGCATGGCCTTCCCGTGGGGTCCACAGTGAAAGATAGGAAATGTGTGAAATTCTGCAAGGGTCTGAAGAATCAGACTCTTGGTGCATTGCTGCTGGTCTGAACTCCACCTCCACCAGAGGACCTGTGTTATCTCTGCATGTTTCCTCTCTGTGTCCATGTCAGCTATACCTGTGCAGAAGTGCTTCCCATCGCTTTCTACAGACCTTCTCCCGTGTGAATAGAGAATTACTGTGTATCAGAAGAGCTCCTAGACCTTGTTTTCATTGCAGCTGAAGACCTTTTTACCCTACTAAATGAAGAAAATTTAAGGTGACTTCAAGTGATGTGCGTCCAGTTTACTGTTACTTTAAAATCCTTTTTTACTCATCAAGTAGGTGTATTTGCTTTAATGTAGATGAATCCAGTTTGTTTCTAAATTTAAGAGCAGTATTTTACCCTGAGGATGAGTGTTGCGACTTTGCTGTGGCTGGAGATGTTTCAGGTTGTTACACTTAGAAGTAATGGTGCCAAGATAAGGTTGATAATTATTATCCACTGACTGTGCATAATGATATAATTAATAACAGCGCTAATAATAAAAGCCAATTTGTTGGCTGGTTTTTATTTATTCAGGTCTGTGTGAAGTGGAAAGTGGGACTCAATCTCTTTCTCCTTTCTTTTTTTCAGCTGTAAGATGCAGCTCACTCAATGACAGCATCTAACCTTTTTAAGATTGTCCCACACCCTAAGGTTACACCTTTTATTGCGTGTAACCCAAAAGACTCAGGTTGGCCACAGAAAGTGGTCCAATGAAGTGTCCCAACACTGTAGAAGGAATAGGCAGGATTAAGGCTACAGTTACACTATTTTCTTCCTCTTTTCTCATGACAGTCCCAAACTGTAGTCACCTCCTGCATTTCCTTAGCCATGAGGTTTTTAGGGCAGAGGCAGTCAGGAAAAAGCTGGTGGAGCAGCTGATGAAACATCAGATAAGATGCTATTCCACTATCTTTTGCAAACGTCACTGTTAACGTTACTTGTGATGGTGCTGAGGCGGTACTTGTTCCTGGCCTCTTGGCTTTGGTGTTCCTTCAGCTTAGCCACAGACCTTTCTCCCTGCCTGTACAACCTGTTTAGGCTGTGAGGGTTTTGGGGCAGGATCTGTCACTTGTTTTCCGTGCAGTGTTGTGCACGGCCTCTTGGCTTTGGTGTTCCTTCAGCTTGGCCACAGACCTTTCTCCCTGCCTGTACCGCCTGTTTAGGCTGTGAGGGTTCTGGGGCACTTGTTTTCCGTGCAGTGTTGTGCATGGTAGATCTTGGTTCTTCTTGTCCCTTAAGCTGTATGGTTGTAAAAATTGTAGTCACAAAGATGACAATCTGTCTGGGAGGGAGAGGAAAGGAGATGGACTGATAATCAGTAGCCTAAGGAATTATCTAGTCAACATTTACCTGTATGAATCCAAATCACTATTCCACTGGGCTCATGCTTTTTTTTGGCCAACATATGGAAGATTCCCCATTTGCCTTTCTGTCACTGTACCTTTCTTTCCTCTGCAGTACAATTAATCCAAGTGTTTGTGGCCGCTTCTTCACATTGCATTTTCCTCTGCTATAAACATCTCTTAAAGCAAAACACATCGTTTTCCTCTTCTCTTCCATCTGTCGGGGCATGCAAAAGTAAAGTCCACAGTCTTACAGCCTTGAGGTGTGCAAAGTGCTGCTAGAGTCAGCAGTGGATGTGTGCAGAGCTACCCTGATAATTTAAGTCCTGGCTGTCTAACAGCACCTAGAACAAAATAATTTCTTGCTGGCCAAGGTATGCAGGAGCTTGCAGGCTCTCAGTGTATTTCTCCATAACGCAGCAGCTCGGGAATGTCACTCTGACTGACTGCAGAGCTGCAGGGAGGCTGCTGGTCCCTGATGGGCAGGCAAGACCTGCAGGTTTTGGTGCAAATTCTGACCCTGGAAAGGGAAGAGGGGAGGCAGGCAGTGCCGGTGTGCCTGAGGCAATATAGATATACTGGTAATACCCCCTAGTGGAGACACGAGGTCTGCCAGCGAAAGGAGGGGGTTTGACAGCAAATTTAAACGCCAACTTGAACAGCTTCAGGACAGCTTTATCAAATAAGTGTATGGCTGCTGTAGGTTTGTGTATAGGAAATATTTTACTAGTACATTTGCTCTAGTTAAAGAGTGTGATTTATTTCTGAGAGTCCTAGCCTCTGTTACTAGGCAGGGAGAGCTGTGTAGTGTAGACCAATCTTTTGCTACATCATTCTTAGGGTTATACATTTACATGGGGCTAAAGCACTGTATTTCTAATTAAGTAATTTACACTCTGTATTGCATAACTGCACAATAGAGAGGCTGTTAGCGCTTTTTTTTAACTTGTGTTTTCCTGATGACTGCAGGTAACAGAGGTGAGAATTTGTTGTGCTATTTCTCACTGCTATTACTCCTCTGCTTCTCTGCAAACTCCATGGGAACCCTGGAATTTCTGCTGGTGAAATAGAAAGAGAAATATGGGAATTCAGATGGATAAATAAGTAAATAAGTGAACAACACCAAAACTTTCTTTTTTTCTCTAAGTCATTTGCAGGTGGAAAGTTGCATGGTATTTTGTCAAGATTCATAGCAATGTTATATTGGGATGATTGGATTTTTTTTCAGTAATTATTAGTCTGGCGTATCTTCTACTTCTGTTATAAACCAAATTGATTTTAGTAGGAACAGAACTAAGACACGTTGCTCTTCTGTGATGTCTCTCTCTTGTTACAAGATAGTATCAGTGTCGTGGAGGAGCCTCAAGAAAGGGCCAATATACATGAACCAAAAAATCTCTAGTCTGTGCCTTGAATAATTTATCACTTAAGTAAAGGATATTACTTCACATTGGAATATATTATGTTGGAGGAAGAAAATATGTTGGAGATCTATGCTATTTTGCTTCTTGAGCAATTTTACAAGCTACCTTTCACTCACAAAAGCTATGTGAGAAATTGTTTATTTAATAACACAATAGACATAATTCTGATATTATTTTACAAGATTTTTATCGCTGTTGCAGATAGGGAAGCATTTTAACACAAAATATCCCAGTGGTTACATTATTTTTTTAAAAAATGGAAATCAAACTGCTGTAGGTATTGCAGAATCAAAAATAATAGGAAAAGAGCAATGCTGATCCTTTAGTATCAATACTTAATGTATCAATGCTTATACTGTAATCAGCCTCTTGATGTGGTTACCCAGTTAAGTGAGAAAAGCTTCCATGACTTTGGATTTTGGATGTTTTTTGTATGTAAAGACCAACCTTTACATCTGTTTGTATCATTTTGTTTTGCACACAACTGGAAAGGATATAAAGTACGACCTGATTGCCCACACCCTAAGGTAGTTCAGTGGTCTAGAAGTTTGCTTTCCAAGGTGAAAGTACCCAGGATTCAGCTGGGAACTGGTGTAATTTTGCTGACTTCTGAGGAGTGACTCTAGATTTACACCTCTGTAAACGACAAGCTTAATTAGGCCTGTTGTGTTGCCTGCTTAAATTCCTACGGGCTCAGCTTTTTAAATTGCTTCCTAGGGTTTTAGTCAAGCTCAGATAGGGTGGCATTTAAAGAAAATGCTTAGTGTTGGCTTAACGCTGCTTCCTTTGAAATTAAGCGGAAGTTTTGAAAATCCCATCAGCGCTGTGTGATTGCTGAAGCCAATGTGATTAATTATGCATAAGTGCGTTGGCACACTAGGTGCGGCATCTTAAATTTCTGTGAATGCAACATAAAACCAGGAGCCAAGGTTACTTTCTGAACAGCGAAGCAGCTATGTCGGGTTAAGACGTATTGATTAAGACACGCTGCTGAATGAGGCAACGGCACGTTGCTGGAGCGGCGCTGGAGTGACGAGCTCGCGGATGGCTTGTTTACTCTCTGTGGAAAGCTTCTCTTTGAGGGAAAATCACACCTCTAAAGATAAAATGATATGAAATTGCAGTTTAGGATTGTGTGAGGCTATTATATATTATATAGTGTGAGGGAGATAGACGGCGAGGAACAAGAGGCGCAGCAGCAGAACTGTGTAATCTTCCCTCCAGGTATAAGCAACTTAAATTCATCTACCAGGCAGGTCCTCTGAGGCACTCCCATTCGCAGTTTGTGCTCGGGAGGTAATTATTTTGGCTGTGATCTGAAAGACAGCCAGCCTGCAAGGTGCCGGCCTGCTAGCGGTTCGTACATTTTTATCACAGATTTCTGGAGTTTGGTTTTGCGCTGTTTTTATCAAGAACTATAGAACAAACCCCAGATTCTTGAAATTAAAGAATGTTGGCAAATAGCAGTAAAACATTTGCCTATTTTTCATTTATGATTTTGAAAGGGATTCCTTTTTCCCCTAGAACTATATAACTTGTCAAGCTCAGGCAAAGTACAAAGAAATGAATCTGTGGTGATATTTTTTTTTTGAAAAACTGTTATAAAATGAAATGGTGAGTAGCAGAGGAAGGGAAATTCAGCTTTTACTGGAACATCTATGTTGTTTGCCCTGAATCCCCATGTCCTTGGACAGAGCAGTCGTGGCCATGAGCTAAACGAATGGGTGGAAACGCGGGACCGTCCCTGTCCTGTGGGCAGCGCATTGCCCGGGTCTCGCCATCCCGCTCTGGAGAGATGCTGGAGCTGGACCACGGCCACTGCCTCGGGGAGCTCACGGTGCAGGACCAAGTGTGGGAGGGCTGTGCCAGGAGGCAAGGACATGGGGGAGGCAGTGCTTATCACACCACAGTTACTGTAGCAAAAATTGTGAAACTAACTGCAATATATATTTCAGACCAAGACACAAAAATAGCCTCAAATCCCCCTTTTCGTATAGAAAATCCTAAAGGAGTAGTAAACTGTGTTTTGCATGATGCCAGCTGTAGAGAGAAAAATGCAGTAAGTTCTCCTGGTGTTTTTCTTTCTCTGTGTACAAAGGTATGTTTTCTCTCACAAGAACAGTCTAAATATCCCATTAATGCCTTATGTGTAATATTAGCAAAACCCCTTTCAAGATAGATTACAGTATTTTGATTCATTACTCATCAGTATGTATAATTATCGTTTAACAATGTTATGAAGGACTGATGAAGGGAAGCAGGTGTTTAAACATGCAGTACCAGTAGTTTGACACAGCATTTAATTCTCTTTATTTGCACTTTTTAAAGACATCTATTCAAGGAGGGAAAACAATGAGGCACTATATAGTCATGAGTGTTTGCAAGAGAAAGAAAAAAGATGTTTAGTCAATTTTTGGAGCAAGTATTTTTTTAATTAATAAGGGTGAGCTTTTTAATGGTAATATAACATTATATGAAGTTAGTGAAGGTAATGAAGTGTGTTACAATTTTAGATAGCAAGAAATTGATATCCTCAGATGGGCTGTAGACCCATAAAATGTTTCTGGGTATCAGGGTAATACAGAAAAGTAAAGCTTGGTCCTGAAAAGGCAAGTAACATTTCTGAAGTCCACACACTGGAGGGTGCTGCTGCCAGGAGGTGGCTACCAGGGCCACGAAGAGGGCCAGTGCGGCCCCACGGGTGATGCCCACCCTCCCTGCCCCACACCAAGCTTAGCTGTTTTTTTTTTACCTCCAAGGGGCTCAGCGTCCCTGCTGGAGAACACCGGGGGAAAGAGTCACCTCTCCAGAGCTTTATGTGTCAGAAGATGGGATCTTCAGGACCAAACAGCACTGTGAACTTCTGCCCGACTGTCTCCTTGAATGAGAAAACTCCCATTTACCTCCAGGCAATGCCTTCTGGGAAGAGGTGCTTGAAAACCTCCATGGCTATGAGCTAACCTTTGCCAGTAGCAGTGGTCTCCCTGGCCATCGCAGTTTGTCTTCTCATAATTATTATTATTTAGCTACCAACTTTTAATTAATATAGGTTAACAGAGCCTTTAAAAATAATCTTTATTTGGGTTAAAAAGATGTGCTTTTTTTTTTCCTCTCTCAGCAAATTTTTCTCTAGTGTCCCAAATAAGCCGAAATGAACTATTTTGCCTTCTGAAGCAGCAGTTTTTGTATGGAGGTCTAGCAGGCACTCGTGTAGCCAGAGTAGGCTGTTTGAAACAGTTGTGTAATGCAGCAGTGCCAGTGCTGAGCTTCCTTTGAACAGCAACGTAGCGCACCTGGCTGTTTCTTCTCTGTCTGTGGCAGACAGGCTGAAGTCTTATGAGGTGGTTCAGGTCATCTATATTTAGTTTTTTGCTCTGTTTTGTTGTGGGAGACCAGTTTCAACAGTCTGAGTCAGGCTGGGTGAGTACAGTATTAATGCTGCAGCCTGACAGTTCTTCCAGGGGAGACTTTCCTGCCTGTTTATGGAGGAGACGTAGGTGGCTCCAGAGAGAGGGCAGTTCAGCCATGTCCCCCAGTCCTGTTGCTACTCTGGTGACTTCATATCTCTTTTTTTATCACTCTCCAGCTAATATTCAGCTGGTTCTGTGGTGCTTCACTTGCTCTGTTTCCAAAGAACCATCCTCTGCATGAAAGAAACCTATGGTTACAAACACAATGATTGCTCTTCTAAGAGGCAAAAGGATTTTTGCATTAGCGATTGTGCTATTGCCCTTGTGACTTGCTTTAAAGGTGCCAAAACTATGCCTTGCCTTATGGTGAAAGTCATTGTAAGTGATCCTAACGAACCCTGTCAGCCATAAAATGCACACATAAAAAATAAACATAAGATGGTGTTTCATGATTACACATGTGTTTCTCTTTGCCTGATAATTTTGTTTTCCCTGCATGATATTCTATTATTCATGAAAATGGTCTCTTTTTAAAGTGACTTACTTTATGGGCAACCTTAGTATTTCTTTTCCTCTATTTACTTTGTCTCCTAATTGCTCTTACATGTCATTAACAGGAAGGCTAGAATTATGGCACCTGCTGGGCCAAATAAGCTGACTTTTTTCTTTCATTTCTCATTGATCACCTTGTTCAAATTAGTTCTCAGCATGCTTGACAGGTATAGAAAACTTCCGTCTTGCTTGTGCTTTGCTTTCATTAGGCAAATTTATTTATAATTTCAAGGGTAATGCTTACGGTGAACCAAATTGCAACTTTGAGCAGGTGTGACTGTATATACTGAATCAGGCCCCGGGCAGAGACAGTTCAGAGACCCTGTGTCAGCTCTTACCGTTTGTCTTGGAGACGCATCTCTCCTACCATTTAGCATGAGAGACAACCTGAGCAAGGTGTTATTCTGCTCAGCAATCAGTCCCTTCCACTTTTTATGAGTTCAGTGCAAATCCCTTCAGGATGAGGCCATGAGGCTGTAGTTTTCTTTGGGATAGGGTCTCCCCCCCGGTTTGCCCCTGTGAGAAGTCAGAGGAAGTAAATGTAACAGTGTAGACTATCTATGTTTTATAAATGTTCTCTAGCTGCTAGGGTCTTTTCCTTCTTAACATGGGAGTGAAATGTTTTTATCGGGGAACTTCTTTGCTCTGCACATGTGCTTGGCTCGCTTTTCATCTCTAGCATATGTCATGCCCAACTAAGCCTTTCAGCTACCATCAAGCACTATACAGAATTTGCATGTGGAGGTGGCTGTGTAAATGCCAACTCCTTTAAAGGCTGTATTTGAGTTAAGGAAGGGGTTTGGGGATAAATACAGGTGGTCAGCACTGACTTTGTCCAAGGGACCTACCCCCTGACTTGCCAGGTGGCTGGTGCGTGGGGCTTGGCAGATCTGTGCTAATATTTTGCTGAATTGCCTTCTATTTTTCATGGCAATTTGAAGACTTAAAGAGCGTATGCCTACAGACCTCAGTGTTGGTAGCTGGCCTGTTATTTCCCAGTGGGGTAGGCAGGGCCTTGCTGCTGCTTGGGTGCAGAGATCACCCCTGAAGCTCCTGGAACTCATGCCCAGGAGGTGCTCAGCAGAGGGGCATTTTGGGGGAGCAGCTGCTGCAATTTCAAGCGTGCAAGTCAGGTCCCTGCTCTGAATCCTCTGCCAGAGATAGAATCATAGAATTGTTTAGTTTGGAAAAGACCTTTAAGATCATCAAGTCCAATCGTCAACCTAGCACTGCCACGTCCACCACTAAACCAAGTCCCTAAGCACCACATCTACACATCTCTTAAATACCTCCAGGGATGGTGAGTCAACCGCTTCCCTGGGCAGCCTGTTCCAATGCTTGACAACCCTTTCGGTGAAGAAATTTTTCCTAATATCCAATCTAAACCTCCCCTGGCGCAACTTGAGGCCATTTCCTCTCGTCCTATTGCTAGTTACTTGGGAGAAGAGACTGACACCCACCTCGCTACATCCTCCTTTCAGGTAGTTGTAGAGAGCGATGAGGTCTCTCCTCAGCCTCCTCTTCTCCAGGCTAAACAACCCCAGTTCCCTCAGCCCCTCCTCATAAGACTTGTTCTCCAGACCCTTCACCAGCCTCGTTGCCCTTCTCTGGACACGCTCCAGCACCTCAACGTCCTTCTTGTAGTGAGGGGCCCAAACCTGAACACAGTATTCGAGGTGCGGCCTCACCAGTGCCGAGTACAGGGGGACAATCACTTCCCTGCTCCTGCTGGCCACACTATTTCTGATACAGGCCAGGATATCTCTCTCTCTTGGTTTATATCATAGGGAGTTTAGGAAGCTGAGCCTCTGTATTTAGGCAGCTAAATATGCACCCTGCTGCTTAATTTCCTGAGGTTTCTGTCACAGGCAGAGCCCTGCTACATGCACATTGTGGGGTCGCAGCAGCGACAGTGTGGCTTCCAGCTCCCTCCCTAGGGTGCCCTGCTGCCTGCAGTGCTGGCACTGCCTGTGCCCCCCGCGCTGCCTGCCCCTCCTGGCCAAGGGGCTTTTCCTTCACCCCAGACGGTGAGTATGAGTTCAGCTCCTTCCTTCAGATGACATCTGCTACGCTGTACAATGAGGAGTTATCAGGGTGCAGAGCTCATTTGACGCATCATGTCAGTGATGCGATACCCAGAAAAGCACCAGCTTTTGTGATGAAATGTTACCATTTTGTCAGAGGGCTCCAACACTTAAAAATTAACTGGGCTGACTTCAGTGGGAGCGGAGGGCTTTGGGCACCCTGCAGACACCCAGCCCAAAGGACAGATCCTGCAGCGATGGGCTCGATGTTTTAGTATGGCTTTTGTGTCTTCATAAAAAAATGTAACTTCTGGTGTCAGTTGCATGAGAGTTGATGTTTAACTTTTTGGCCTTTAAGAAATTATAGTTTGACATTAAGTTTAACTTTCCTGGCTAATGAAATTATCATGATGGAACAGCCCAAGTAAATAATAAATACAATAACTCTTCTTTGCCTGTTGTGTGCTTTTACTATTCATAATTTTTAGGACCATAGATATTAGATACACTTACGTAAGACTTAACGAACAGTAATTATCTTTTGGCTAAAGAAAAGCCCAAACGAATGCTAAGCTGCATTATCGCTTGGCTTCTGACATGAGCTGATAATCAGATTTTCTTGCTTAAATCCATGGTGCTTGAACAATGCTACCCACTGTCTGTCCTTCCCGATATTACCCTTAATTAGAAAGAACAGAAACACAAATCTGAATTATTTCAAAATCTGGTTTCCATGGTCAGTGGTTGGAAGGGCTTAACTTTATTACAAATAAACCTGGCTTTATTTACTAATGAAATCTGAAATGCTAGGCCTGTAATAGTAGATAGTCTAATAGTATGGTGTTTACATGCTGAAAAATCTTGTGTGGGCAAAGTATTTTGTAATAAATCGTTAACTAATTGAATTATGATTCTTTTATCCAATTAATAAAGCAGAAAAGGAGACCCATAGGGAGCCCTATACTATAGTTTAGGGCAAGCAATGACACATTGTTCTCTAGCCTTGCTCTTTTTATGTAAGACTTTTTTTTAAGATGCATTTGGCGAATGCCTGTTTCTGTCATTCCATACATTTGAGATTTTGATTTGTCTTTTTTCCTAGTGCTTTGTATTTACCGGCTCCTTGTTTCTGAACACTTGACAGTAAAAACTTTTATTTTTTACTTTTTATATACATAGCTGGGGAAATAATTGTATTTGGTTCCTTTTATTTGTTTAGAGGATTGGAAGCCCCTTTTTCACCACTAAATACAATCTTTTAATTCGCAGTGATAACTTTTATTCTCTCTAAAACACCAGAAAGGTTATTTTATGCTACCTGATCTCTCTTATTCCACTCTGATATAACTGCAAATCTGCTTCCATAGTTACTGTTGTGGTAAAACGTAACTTTAGCAAAATGTAACTTTAAATCTACAACAAAACCAGAAGAGTAAGGGTACATAAATAATTTCTTTAGTGCATGCTTTCTGTTTCATAGCATATATTTTTGTAGCAGTTGTTAATGTACCAGCATACATAGAAACCTTATATCAATAGCTGGATTTTTCTGCAGCATTTTCAAGCTATCTTCCTTTTCTAGTAAAATGGTGTACATCTTCAATAGGTATTTTGTGCATAATAAATAGTTATTTGAGAGAAAAGCCAGGAAGAAAACCGCAGTGTTCTTGGCAAGCCAACAATTGAAAAGTACAGGTGCTAGGAGTGGGTATAGGCCTAAAGTAAATAGTTATGTTGGTTTTTTTTTTTTAATCAAAAGAAGGTACCTTTCATTCTGAGAAATTTATTTCTTTTAAATATTTGCAATCCACAACCGATAGCACATAACGCCACTTTTCTTTCTTCCTTGACAAAGGGAATAGCTTGTGGTAACAAGCAGATGCTTGAGTGGGCTGTGTGACATGAGGTGTACCATCAGCCAAGAAAATCAATATTTACTGTTCTAGTATCTTTGTGGTGTGGGAGTTTGCCTTGTTTAAAAAGAGGATTGTGTATAATATATAAGGCCTTGCTTTTAGTTAATCAAAAGAGGGGTATTATTGAAAAGGGCACGTTCTCTACAATGAGTCACACTTAACCCTCCATGTCCTATAGTCCTGGTCTGTTCATTTATTATGCAAAAAAAGTCAAACCGAAATCAGCTGAATGGTTAAATCTGAGAGGTGCTTGCAGTCATTCTCTCCTTTAAAAGTATTTGTTGCGACATAATAAATATGCTTAATAACAATGGTAAAAATGGTACTTGTTCACTAGCAGGGAAGGTGAGTCCCCAGCCGCCAGCGGAGACCCCCAGGCTGCTGCCTCGTCACGGTTTGAGAGAGCGCAGTTCTCCTGGCGGGGATTGCAGTAAGGGCCAGCGGAGGATGCATCAAACCCGCGGAACGGAGAAGTGGGGAAACACAGGTCTATGCACTACTTGGGGAAATAAACTTTTGCCCTCAAGGAAACATTTGTAATGAATAATACAATTAAGAAATCTCAGAAACAGTTTCCCAGTAATAATGGTTTACTTCTCGAGATTACATTTTACTGGAAAGACTCAGATCTCTGTTTTGCATCGATTTCCCCCCTCCTCTTTTCACTCTACATTATGAAAAGAGAGTTTAATCCATTGTGATAAATTCTCATGCTACCTTTTCCTGCACCGACCCTTTCATCCATAATTTTTTAATTCATAGTGGGGGAGTTTAAACAAGGAAAACAGATGCTAGAGATGGCTATAGGGAAGCTATGAAGTTTGCGGGCCAATTTGGTGAAACAGAAAGGTACTTACTCATGGAATGGAAATTATTGTTCATTTCACTGTTCAGCTTTGCTCTTCTCTCTCTTCTTCCATGGTTTATTAGGCAGATGCTGTTTAAGATGCCACGCTTTAACTTCTGTTTATGGGTTACAGTTACGCAGGAGCATAGACCTCTACTCTGTAAAACTCTTGATCCTGTGGATGGCTCTCAAATGTGTCAGAAACTATGAGCACTGCTTACAGTTTAATGAAAAAATGGAGTGGCGGAGAGTAGTAAGAGTTCCTAAGTCAATGCTCTTGCTGCTTTTCACTGCACTCACTTTTCTTTTGTTGTCTTTGTCAGGATTGCAGGATTTGGGAATCCAGAGGGGAAGAGGGAGTCTGTAGGCAACTGGAGGGTGGAAATGTTTTTGAACATGTTATGCACAGAGAATGAGAGCCTGTGGAGAACAGTGCTAAAGGAGTGTGTTCAGTCTCCCAGGAGCTCGTGAGCTGCTTTACCCCAAGTCCTGAGCCCGGCTCAAAGACCAAGGCTTGGCTTTGGGGGCTTGTGGATGGACGTCTCCCAGTGAGCTCCTTCCTCCTACTAACTCCCTGTGAGCCTCACCCCCTGATGCTGCCAAAACCTCCTTCCTTGGCTTTTCATGGGGTTCGCTGGCTTATCCAGGAGATTGGGGTTAAGTGCCCAGCGTGAATACTTTAGAGCTGCTGTGTGTAATATAGGCAAGAAATTTATTTCAGTCAATGATGTCTGTCAACAGCCAGTGGGTTGAGCAGCACGGAGGGATGCGAGGGGAGGTGGAGGGCCAGGCTGCTGTGCACGGGGGACTGGCTGAGGTCACGAATGCCCACCTGCATCCTGAAGCTGCAGGGGAAGGACTCAGTGAGAGCCGTGGCAGACACAGGAGGGCTGACATGCCAAGTTAAATGCACAGTTACTGTGCATCTGATAAACATTAGTTCTGCATAAACCAAAACAGATTCTCCAGTAGTCATCACGCTGTGATGTTTAATTGGTGTCTGTGTAGCTCCTGGGAATCTGCAGGCCTTATCTTGCCCAGCTTCTGTGGCTTAACCTTAAAAAGCCCACCTTAAAAAATGAAAATGAAGTTACTTGTTTGAAAATGAATGTGAGAAAACAAGAAGTGAAGATGAATGGAGAAACCTGTCTAAATTTCAAACTGTATCAAAGCAATATATATATTTCTTCCTTCTCTTTATAAACTCTTCATCTTCGTATACCTGGAATTTAAAAAAGACAGATTATGCTGGCAAATACTTCCTACACCTCCGCTTCAGTGCTACAGTGTCTCATGCAACATGCACAGAGATATGTTGAATCTCATTCGTGTTTCACTTCACACAGTGCTCACAGAGGAGGAGCCTTCACTGCCTGGCCCCAGGCTTATGGCACCTTTGAGGATGTCGTGTGGTCCTAGGCTCAGCACCAAGCTCCAGGGCCTTCCAGCTAAACAGGGGAGTTGCACCTGGGGGGGGTGTCCCCTTCTCAGAAGAATAGGTGTGAAAGTCCAGGTAATAAATTTGTGTTTTCAGTCAAGGGAGGCGTAGGAAATGGCCTCAAGTTGCGCCAGGGGAGGTTTAGATTGGACATGAGGAAAAATTTCTTTACTGAAAGAGTGGTTAAACGTTGGAACAGGCTGCCCAGGGAAGTGGTTGAGTCCCCATCCCTGGAGGTGTTTAAAAGACGTGTAGATGAGGCGCTTAGGGACATGGTTTAGTGGGCATGGTGGTGTTGGGCTGATGGTTGGACTCAATGATCTTAGAGGTCTTTTCTAACCTTAATGATTCTATGATTCTATGTTGGAGTTGTCAGTGTCATAATTGTGGAACTTTGCTGTTTGACTGTTTCCAAGAAGAAAATAGAATATCAAAGAGAAGTTCAGATGTGTGCTGGTAGTGTGGGTGCACAAACACATATTGGATGCAAAACCATTTGGTGTTTAGTGTCTAATAGGACTCAAAGAGGAGAGGAGTTATTTGCTATAAGTACACTTGTACAATACAATTATTCTTGCATTACGTGCGGTAGCATCATCTTGTGACATAGACATACAGTAGAATCAGACCACATGCCCTTTTCATGGTAAATTTTTAATTTTCAACAATTGTAAATGGGTAACAAATATCATATGGCAATGAATTCCCCTTTCTTGCTTATTATTAGCAGCATAAAGGCATCATGTGTTGCTTATTGCATTACTTTCTTGCTGCCCTTGTCTTTTTCAACAATGATGGTTGTAATTTGCCTGAACATACCAGTACATTTTTTCATGCTAAGAAGAACTATTTCAATTATCTGGCTTAATCTTCCTCATAGTCCGGAACAGGTCACCTGGAGGATGGTAGTAGCATTGGAGCGGAGCAGTCCAATCTCTGTTTAAAGAGTTCTCAAGAGTGAGGAGGCTGCTGTATTTCCCCCAGGCTAACTGTCCCAACAGCTACATCATCCTCTGCACCTTATACTTTTCTACATCCACCTTCCCACTTTTGGATAACACTGTGCATTTATTGATCTCTTCAAGATAGTCGTCTTCAAGATAATTTTTGCAGGTAGGAATTTTGGCCTTTCTCTCCTGCCACGTTGCAGTCCATAGGTGAGAAATCTTTCAGTGTGGTTTCTCTTTTCTGTGTTTCTGTATGACTCTGACACAAAATTCCACTTTTTTCAAGATGGGCTGGAAGTGCACCAGAAACATGTCATACTGATTTCCATGAATACCATATTCTGTGTCTTGGAAAGAGCCATGACGACATCTCGGCATGCAGAACCTACTTAGGAATATTGCCTTGGGTTGTCAGGACTCAGCAGGAGGGACTGTGTAACCTTTTAGCTTACCCTGAAAAGCAGAAGGTCCAGTTTGTTCCTTCCCAGTAGTCCAGGGTCAAATGTTTGCTCAGTGGGGAGCAAGTCATTTTCTGTATAGTCTCCAGCTTCAAAGGAGAATTGGTGTGAGGCCAAATGCCAAGTGCTTTGGAAATTTCTCCCAATAGACTAAGGGCTACAGTTTATCTCAAATTATTGCTAAGGGAGGGCAGAGATTCATCACAGGGAGTCTTGATAAGAAGCTCAAATTTAGGAACTGCCTCAAATCCTTAGCAATAGGTGTTTGGAAAGATATACTGAGAATAGGGGTGGAATTTCTCTGCATTTTTCTGTCTTCTAGACTTAGAGATGTGAGAAATTTCTGAAATGTATTTTGAAAGTGACAGAGCAAGTGTGACCTCGGCATATAATTTCCAGCAATATATGGGGCAAAATCAAAATATGTTCTTTGTGTTAGGTTGCAGGATTGTTTGGCATTAATTCATAATGTATTTAGGTGTTCTCAGACTGCATCTGTGTATGGACTGCAAGTTGAACATCTGACAAAGAGAAGACATAAACAGATACGAAAAATAGTTGATTTGTGGGCATTGAAAAGAATATTGGGAAAATAGGCAAGTTGGACCATTCTGAGTGGTTTTCAAATTTTTACATGAACTAACTTCATCCTATGTGACTGTGTAAATAAGTTGTAGTTCCTAGAATAAGAGGGAAAATCTTTTATTGATATATTGATTATTGGATATTGCTGCTTCAATTTTTAATCTTTATTCATTATTATAAAGTATGGACATCCTACACTTAAAGTTGCATGCTATTATCAGTGATGGAAGGCAACAAGGACACAATGCCAAATTTTAACTATTCAGGTTTAATTTTTCTGTATTCACTGTCAGCCTCAGGCAGAGTCTTTTTAACAATTTCAGCTGCAACAGTCATGCTGCTTCTGAGAACAGTGTCAAGGAAAACAACTTTACTTTGCTAATGTGGAAAGATTTAGACTGTTTCCTTGAGAAACAGCGGTGCTCCCTGGGAGCAGGGACTAGATCTCAAGCAGGATTTATGCCCTTATCCAGAATTTGCCTTTTGCCAGAGCCCTGAACTTTGCCAAGTGTATAATTAAAAAAAAAAA
Source organism: Aptenodytes forsteri (assembly GCF_000699145.1). Classification (NCBI taxonomy): domain Eukaryota; kingdom Metazoa; phylum Chordata; class Aves; order Sphenisciformes; family Spheniscidae; genus Aptenodytes; species Aptenodytes forsteri. The sequence goes on along the minus strand of NW_008796213.1, from coordinate 6,231,993 downwards.
AAAGTCTGTGCTTAGGGAACGATTAGGCAGCTAAACTCTTGGAAAAGTCCACGGACCCTGAGAGCTCCCTCCTTTCCCGCTGCCTGTGCTGTGCCCTTGCACCCCTCTGAGCCTCCCTCCCTAGGGCTGCCTGCCTGGGCAGAGCTGTGGTGGTGCGGGGCTGGCAGCCCCGGGACTGGGGACGTGTTCAGGTAGTCTCTTATTACAGCTGTGAAGCTCAGAGGAGGCTGAAGATGCTGCACAACTACAGAGGCAACGTAGGAAGTTAGAGAGCTTCAGATGAGTTGCTGCTCGTCTCCACCAGCTGAGACCTGGTCACTCCCTGGCTGAGCTGCCTTCCTCTCTTTCACCACAAATCACCCAAAGGCACAGCATTTCTTGCGATCATGTGTGTCTGTCATTTATACATTATTATTTAGAGCTGAATTAACAGAATCACTCCTCTCAGTTTGGGCTGGTGAACTTAGCCTTTGTATTTGATAGCATGTGTTTCTTTTCTTGTTCTGAGCATAGGAAGGATGGAAGTCAGCTAATTCTCCAAGAAATAGTTCACCTTGATTAAAAGCAGCAAGATTAGGGAGTAGTAAGGAGAAGCTAGACCCAAGAGGTAGGAAAGAAGCAAATCACAAGAGAAAGAAGAGGGTATAAGGGGTAAAATTTGTAAATAGACGTAGAGACTACTGATGGCTTTTGAGCATGGCAAGGCAAATTTAGACACTGGCATAGGAAATCATGTGTCACAGTACTGGATAGAGTTTATAGACTCTTTCATGCCTCTGCTTAGATGCATAGCAAGTAAGTGGTCCTCTGCATGTGAGTGGGATGCCTCACTGGAAATCAGGTCCTGAATTTTTTGTCAGGCTGAGAGGTTGGTCTCCGGCTTTTAAATCCAGTTTAGTTACAGGGAAGCTTGCTGTTGCAGTCACTCTCAGTTCAAATGAGAAAATTCAGGCTCTGTACAGCAAAGCATTTGAGTACGTAAAAAGTTAAATGAAAAGCAGTTAAGTCTGGGTTTGGCTTTAAGTCTAAGCCTATACTTAAGTATTTTGTCAGGTCCCATGTATGACGTCCGAGTCCTTTGCTTTGCCATAAAGAAATCTGCTGAATTACATTGTGGTTTTTTTCCTCCCCTCCAACATAAATTTTGAAAGGAGCCAGTGTTTCTAATTATTGTCTGGTTACTTTACACAGGTATGTGTCTGATTTATAGAAAGCCCACTCAGCAGCACGACTGTCATTCAGGATTTGGCAGAAACAGCCTTCTATTATTTGGTAGTGGTTTGGTTTCTGGAGGGCAGGCTGTAGACACAAACAAGAGACGTAGCCCTCAGAAACATTCATGCAGCATCCTTCAGGAAGGGAGGGGAGGTTATCCAAGTCCCCATGCTGCTGTACTCATATAAATGCTCCCTCTTTTGTTGCTGCTGGACTCCAAAGAATAAAACCAAAACACAAAGCAGAGGAGGCACCACTGAGCGAATGCCACAGTGTTCCCTTAATCGTGGATCAAACTCCCTCTTTTGTTGCTGCTGGACTCCAAAGAATAAAACCAAAACACAAAGCGGAGGAGGCACCACTGAGCGAATGCCACAGTGTTCCCTTAATCCATGTGGATCAAAAACACGAACGTTTTGATTCTGTAAAGAATCTTCCTCAGCATGCTGGATTAATCACATGGATTAATAAAACACTGTTGCACTCGCTCAGTGGTGCCTCCTCCGCTTTGTATTTTCTCTTATTATTCTATGGAGCCCCGCAGGAACAAAAGACAGAGCATTTATACGAGTACCATAGGCACTGGGTATTCTATAAACCTCTCCCTCTATAAGGTATGCTTCCTCAGTTTTTCCCCATGGATCATGCACTGCAGATTTGTCTGCGGATACTAAGCCCTGTGCTAGTGTTCCTATCTACCTGAAATACACTGAGTTTAAAACCCGTGTTTTTTTCTTTTGCTGTGTTTCTATTTAGTTCTGCAACGAGTGCGGCAGGCAGTGCATATGGAACACTCTCATCTAGCTGCTTTTGTGGAGCAAACACTTTTGTGTATCATTTCAGTCACTGGCTGGAGAGTGGAGCTGGTGGGCAGGGGCCAACTTCAGAGAAAGCCTTAACTCTAACAACATTCATACGCAGGAGTAACTCAGGACATACAGACTCGCACTTTTCATTAATATAAACTCACACATGAAAATAAATGCTAATGTTAGCCTTTGTGAAGCCATGTGATAAGCTGGCAGTGTCCGGCACCTGACTGTTCAACTCCCTCTCTGTTCACTGATTCCAGCTCTCTGTATTTTTTACAATATCTGCTTTCCAAAAAGCATCTTTTTTGCCTCATGAATGTGAGGCTGACCCCTTCCTCTGCTCTAGGCCCCCACTTCTTTTCATTGGTGCAGGATATAGGATGCGTAGTGATCAATCTTATGTTATAGATAGGTTAAAGGTCTGAAATCTCAGGGTTTAGCAGAGCTTTAATTTTTTTTAATATTTGAGCTTTAAACCTTGCAAACAGGACACCTTGGGGTCACTGGATGACCCTAATGGAGTTAATTTCAAAGATGCAAAATCTCTTCTTTTTCATGAGTAGAAGGTACTTCACGTTTTTTCGATGCGTTTATCTTTATTTTTATCACCCATAGGGTTGGGTATACAGTAATAAAAAAAGAATCCTAATCAAAAATAACTTGAAGGCTTTCTAAAATATTCTGCTTATGACTTTGCATATCCAGGTTTTATATACATACAAGGAAACACTATATGTGTTCCTGTGTTTATTATTTGTCCACTGTAATTAGAGATTCTGGCTTTATCTGTTAGTTCAGTCTCACAGCAGTTCCATCTTTCAGGACACCTGGGTTACAGTGAACCTTCCAAATTACAGTGTCGTGGTCTGTTATAGTAACTTCACATGCATATGAACGGATATCCTCTATCCTACGCCTTCTGGACACCATGTTATCTACTCTATGGATGAAGATCTGTTATAAAGGATGTAGATGCCATAAAAAGTCAGTCCAGCACAGTAATTTTCTTAAACAGTGGGTTTCTATATCCTTATGGAGATGGACATTTTCTCACATGACCAGGGGTACATCTTTCTTGTTATATTCCTCATTGTTTCTCAGGCTTCCTAAATTCTTTTACCTTCCTACCCACACCTCTGTCCTGGCACGCTACCGCAGTGTCCCATTTAGGCACGCATTGCTACAGTGCTGGATGACTGTCATATTGCACCCACTGCTTACACAATGCTTCAGGGTCCATCCCCACTGATTTCAGTCATCCAGCGTCCCCTGACCTTCATACGATACAGCTCTTTCACACTCCTTTTCTCTCTGTGCCTCCATTTACTTCTGCTAAGACCAACTTACCTCCTCTCTGCCAGAGACTGATACTCGATTGACTGTAGCGTTACACCACCAGTGACCTGACTTTTCTTTTTCTTTTCAAATGCTGCTCTGAAAATGAATGTCTTTTAGGCTGATAAGGCCAATTTCAAGCGCCAGGGTGTCCTGTGGTGAGCTCCTCCTTTACTTTCATAGTATATCTGCTTTGCCTAGGATTCTCTTTTTTATAGCCTGCTTTATTCTTTGAGTTTTAGAAATCCTCCTATGAATCATGTTGTGCAATTGATTCTTACTACATATTATGCATTTTTCTACCATGTATTGCAGAAATTGTGGCACTTTGTTCTGTGGTTTTATTGTGCTAAGCACCTTCTTTTGCTATCATATTTTGTAGCCAATATTGTTAAAATATTGTTTGGGATTATTATCTATTGGCAATAAGTGATTCCAGGGTTGTGCAGCATAATTTTCCATAGAAATTCGGAAAGCAAAAAGAGTAACTACACGGGAAGACTTGCTCAATAAACAGAATTTTAAGCATACGGGTTATAAGTGCTTTCACTCTGTGGTAAGTGCCATTCATTAATGATGAATATAGAAACATTTTCCCCTACAGACTGGTGTCATATAAGTATCCACTATAAAGCTTCTTACATCTTCCTTTCATCTCTTAGGTGCTGACCAAAGTCCTGTGGTGAAAGGAGAAGCAATGTCCCTGATAATATGGTAAGGCTAGTGACATATGTGATATGTTGCAAGGGAATCACAGATGATGTCTGAATATGTATTACCACTGCCAACATGAGCAACAGCTTTAGAGTTAATGTTGCCTGAAGTGGGAGCAATGACTGCTAGGCACTGCAAACACCTATCCATTTTCCTGTGATGTTTTCTTGTCCAAAGGTGTTTCTCATCCCCAAGACAAAAGAAAATACTTCCTTCCCCCAAATGTTTAGATGAGAAACCAAATGTGTATATTCCTTTCTATTGTTAGACTTCATATGTTTTGAGCTTACTAAGGCTTTAGACAGTACCTGACATAACTCTCTCCTAAGCAACTAGAGAATTATACTCTAGGTTACTCTAGAATAGACGGGGTGCAAAACTGACTACATAGCTATTCAGCCAGGTGAAAAGCTGCAATTTGCAGTGGCTGAGATGATGACTTAGGAAATGTGGCGTACCCCGGCAGACACAGGGCAGAGCCTGTTTGTTCTGCTCAGCCCTGATTGCTGGAGTGTTTTGTTGACTTGGGTAGCAGACTGCAGAAAAGATGTGGTACCCACTTTGGAGCAGAAGGGATGATAAGAGTCTTGGCAAATCAGAGAAGAGTCTTCAAGAATATGAAAAGCTGTTGCAAAGAAGAAGGAAGTAATTTTTTTCTCCCTGTCCATGACTGATAGGGCAAGACATAGTACTTTTAAACTACAGCCTCAGAATTTAGTTTGTACTTTTTTTCTTTTAACGGCAAGGATATATACTTTGAGTGCTCATCATTTCCCAGAATAGCTTTGACAGAAATCTGTCAGGACTAGGACAGGTAAAGCTGATTCTGCCTTGGAGCAGGGGATGGAATAAATGACATCTGACCTCCTGTGATCCTGTACAGATGCATTTAGAAATGTTTCTCTCGATACTGTCATCACATTTCCCACCCGCAACAGAGTAGGCATACTGCCTCTCATCAGGCAAAGCCTTATAAACACAAGGTTTACTGTTTTGGAGAACTAGGGCTTCTTTTAAGTCCTGGGGTCTAAATAAAGTTATTTTCTTAACTGACTGCTTTGGGTTAGGTTCTAAATCCGTATTTCAGCATCTGACTAGAGACATATTTCACAGCTGCTGAGTGTTTACCAGTTAGTAAGTTAGTTCATATAAAGAAGCCATAAAGGTTTTATTCTAACATATCAAAGACATTTCTGGGTGGCCTGGCAGGGGAGTGGTGAGATAATTTTTTTCCAATTTTTTAATACTAATGTGATGCATCACTGTAGCTGAAAGGGACAATAGCAAAATCATTGCCCCAGTGCATTCTTGCAGTGTTTTTCTTTGTTCTTGTTGCCTGAAGTTAAATGTTAATGTGCTCAAGCACAGAAGGAACATCATAAGCCAGCATTAGGTCAGTCTCATCTCCCAAAATTGAAAGGACAGTCAGTTTAAGCTGGTTCCACAGAATTACAAATTATTTCCTTGGTCTCAGACACATTACCTTCTGAATTTTAGATTTGTTTTTTTGTATACTGCAGGGCTTTTGTCTGCTCTTCCAGGGCAGTTAACCTGAAGTTATTTGTGCGTTTTTAGTGTATGTATGCTGTACAGTCTGCAGATTTTGCAGAATCAAGGTTTGCTCTGGCTATCCTGATTGCTTGTAAATGAAAGGATAAAATAATGTGTGTTTTTCACTGTGTTTGAAAGAACTATGGACAAATTCCTGGTATGTATTTGGAAGCAAGTGATAGGAGAAACATAGCTTTCCTTTTATAAATGCAGGTTTAAAAAAGAGTTAACCTTTAGAAAACTTCTGCTAGGAAGTGATTTCCTAGCAGAACTAAACTTGAATATGCAGTCCAAATGCAAATTGAAAGCTCAAAAAGGAAACCAGCCCCCAACTTTTTATTATTAGGACTATTTGTTTAATGTCAGTTGCCAGTAAGCCTTCCTCATAAATCCTGGGAGCGTAACACATGATTTCTAGTATATGGGATGGATAAAATTGTGGTTTAAAGACTGCATACCAGCTGGGCTCAGGAGGAAGAGCTGGGATGGGAGGAGGAGAGAAGCAGATGCACCTTACAAGGCTGTTCCCATCATTCAACCAAAGGTCTGATAGGTGGTGATTTTGGGCCCGCCAGCAGAAGTTTTTGGAAGGACTGCTGGGTCCCATGTCTTCAGCTAATCAGGTAAGATTTGGGGTGAAGCACAAATCTCTATTCTACAAGCAGGAAGGAGAGAATAGGGTGACAGGTAGACCACTGACCATGTGGTGGGTCTGGAGAGATCCCAAGTGTCCTGATTATGAAAGAAAGGCTTCAGTAAAATCCCCCTAAGGAGACCCTCATGGTGGAATGAAGACGGCCAAAGTGACAGGAAAGGTAAGTAAGGAAAGGATAGAGAAAAATCTGCTTAGAGTGAGGGACTGAGGAGGATTTGTGCAGCATTTCATGGCAGAGAGGGAGCAGCTCCAGAGCACGGGGCACTTGGTGGGTCAGCAGAGGGAGACCCCTCGTGTACTCTGCGGCAGTCCTGCCACACAGCTCCACTTGGCAGAAGAGACACCAGAAACACCAGTCCAGAAAGGGGAGAAAAAACCAAGAAGCTGCGTATCTGTAGAGATACCTCCAACAGCTGCAGGACACCTGCGTGGGTATGTGCCTATTCCTAGAAGTGCTACCATATGTCCCTTCCCCAGACATACACTCTTTGTCTGGGACTGTGGGAGTCCTGTATTCTCTGTGGAGCGCACAAACATGGTAGCCCTTCTCACTTCATCACCTAAGGGTGCAGGTTTATCAGAAAAGTATGTGGACTTGGGGAGAAAGAGGAGTCCCACAAGAAAATAGGATAGCAGAAATCAGTAGTTGCTCTGTCTTGTTCCATTAATTTCTCTAGATTCATGTGTTATTTTTTCTCACCGGACTTTAGCTATCTTTTTATAGACAGGAGAGAAAGATAAGCATCTTCTCAGGTCATCCCTGCTCTCTGCTTTAGATATCTACCTTAGAAGCAGGAGTACCTGTTTCTGCCCAGTGACCCTACATGGCTGCCCAAAATGACAGAAAGGTAGCAATGACTCTTGCAATGTAAAGCAAAATTTGTGTATCTGGTTAGGGCTGGATTAAAGCTATTGCAGATTGGGATAGGGAAAAAAGAGAAGAAGGGAGAGGGGAGTGAAGAGCCTTAATCTAAGTCACAGGTAAGGTGAGTGTTCCTTTAATAAGGGAGAGGCCTCACACCCTCTGTAATACATGCCAAAAAGTGAACAATTGACCGTACTGTAAATGGCCTCTCTTACTGGAGCAGTGATTGTATTCAGTGCAATAGCGAGTACTGGAGAAGCTAATTGCTAGAGCCAGGAAAGAAAGGGAAGAGTGCGATTTCGCTGGGACTTTGTTCTGAGACAGTGTGTGTTACAAGAGTGAGGAACAAACCCATTCTCTTGAAGGGAGGTAGCAAGATCAAACTGACAATAAATAGAACTGGCTGATAATGCCATTTCTGGTTACTGAGAATTGCAGCCAGTGTCCTTCTGCTCAGTATTTGAGACTGTCTTTGGGCATTTAACTTCTTGTGATGTACTTGTCTGCGCGCATCAGTCAGTAAGCAGGTTTTTGTATTTCTGAGAGTCAACCCAACATTGTGTAGGATGAGGAGTATGATGAAAACCTAATGTAATATCTCTTTCCTCCATTGCAAGTCATAACAGTAGTACGTAAGTTATTAAATTGAGAAATTAAGCAAACACAGCTGTTAGACATCTTGTAGAAAACTTGAAAATAACGTTAAGAGGTTATTTTATATGAAGAGCATGAAATACTGTCAGTATGATGAAAATAATAACAACAACCTGATACAATTTTTTAAGAGTTGTTCAGAGCAGACGTGCAAGCATCCTGTATCCAGCTTCAGTGATTCATGTGGTCCTGAGCCATATCACCACGTGTTGATGGTGACAACAAGGAATGACTAGGAGGAGTATTTTGAGGCTCTGATTGAGGAATTTTTAAGTGCTTTTAAGGATGTGTTGAGTTGTAGTCTTTTCCAGGAGAGTATTTGAATGGGATTTAATCCTATGCTCAAGCACTTTTTCTGAAAGTGGTTGTCTTCTGGAATCAACTTTCATTTCCATTTGTGGTCTAGTGACAGCCCCCACCTGGATTTGAAATGAGGTCATTGGATCTGAAAGGTGGGGGTAAAGGTATCTAAGTAGCTTTCATTGAGACTTTGTTGCCTATAGCTACTTTCATCTTAAATAAGGAAGTGTGACATGTTTGTATTCACAAATCCCGTTGTGCAGTGCTCTGTCTCAATTGGGGCTGTCTGTGTCTCCATATTAATTCTGAGGGCAGCTGCAATTTCCTCCATTTCATGCAAATTAGCTTCAGCCTTAAAGCTCCTGGCAGGGCGCCAGCATAGCCCTCTTTGGCAAAATTTGGATTCATCTGGCCAAAGGTATTAGCCCTTTTGCTTCAAAGGCCTTTATTTAGGCAAATATTTCAGTATTTTAAAGACAAATACTTAGGAAAATTCATATCTTTTAGACAGATGGATTCTTTAACTACTTGAATAGTCCTGAAGATAGATAAATAAACAAAAAATAATTAAAATAATGGTATACATTCTTGCTGCTTATCTTGAACATTACTATAAATGCCACTGCACCAGTGCCATTAAAATGCATGTCAGGAATTTTCCTTGGCTGCCTCTATGCAGCCTTTTAAGATCATTCAACTACATAATGACTTTTAAAGATATTCTTTTTGAAATTGAAGGACTTTTTTTCACAGCCTAGCTGAAAAAGGTATTCCACAGATTTTCAATGCAGGTTTTAAACTTATCTTAATTCCATCTCTCTGATTTTTGGAAAACGGTTAAACTTTTTAGATTGCACAATTTTGTGTTTTGTGGTTCATACAATTATTCTGAGAATATTTTTAACTTTTACATCATTATAAAACCTCTAGCTGTTCTTTGTTTTATTCTGGGGATATGCTATTCTTTTTAAAAGTCAGATTTAATTTTTTTTTTCTATAAAGATAATAAAAGTACTTAATACTTCCTTATTCTATTCTTTTCACAAGGATCACTTTCATAGATTTACCAGGCACCCATTATTTAAATTCTAGTTCTACCTGAACAGTGACAACAAAATAGCACGAATGGAATGAAGCTGCATCAGGAGAAATTCAGATTGGACATTAGGAAAAGGTTCCTCACTGAGAAGGTAGTCGGTCACTGGAACAGGCTCCCCAGCGAAGTGTCACGGCACCAAGCCTGTCAGAGTTCAAGGAGCGTCTGGACGATGCTTTTAGTCATATGGTTTAGTTTTAGGTAGTCCTGCTAGGAGCAGGGAGTTGGACTTGATGATCCTTATGGGTCCCTTCCAACTTGAGATATTCTATGATTCTATGATTCTTTGTTCATGGTGTCACACTGATTTTGAATTTAATTAGTTAGCAAATGAGATTTATCTGGCAGATACTCCTGCCATATAGTTTCTTGGCCTCTTAGAATCAAGATGTGTTCGTCCTGTATGGATTATCATCAATAGAAGTAAAAATCCTGCAGGAGAAAATTAGAGCTGTGGTTTCATTTGTGCAAACATGTTGTTTTTACCTGATATCTTCATGTCTACAAACCCTCTAAAGCACAATGGAGTTCCACAGGTGTTACCAAAACCACCATCTCAAGACACTGCTTGTCATTGAAATGACTGACTTTTCACTTTCCTATTACTGTTGCCATGCAAGATGATAAGATCCCAGGCTCTTTGTAGCATCTAAAGTGTTTTCCAAGGCTGGTATTTAGAAAAATGTCACTGTATTTGCACTATAGTAACTAGAGGCACTTTGCAACTGACTGTCCCCTTGTTCCTGTAGTTATTGAGCCAGCATTCATAAAAGCTCCCAATTTTTAGGCCGTCTATTGTTGTATGCACTTATATCATATCTGCTGTTATCTCCTCTCTAAGATAAACTGTGCCAATCATTTCAGTTTCTATTTAAGAGTTTTTCTGTGGCCTTCTCTGGGCTTCTGTAAGTACAGACACAGTACCTGGTCAGCCATGGAGAGCCCTCTCTGCACAGAGGGGTGAAGGCACCTGGTCTGCCTTGTGATTTTCCAGGGTGACAAGAAAATAATATAGATATTCTTTCTTCAGGAATGGATTGAAAAATTGAGAGTAATACAGGAAAACATGGTTTATTGTTCAGTAAAATATGGTTAGCTTTAGTAGCTGCTGTAGCTGGTCTCCTGGCTGGATGCTTTAGGTGGTTAGATTTTTAGAAACATTTCTATGACGGTGGGCAGATAGTATAGTCTACTGTTTCACTTGTGCTGGAAAATTGGCTGTGTCACAAAGTGAAGAGATAAACGTACCAGCTTGTTAGGGACACTGAAATATGCATTGTGACCAGTCACGGCCAGTGGATGTGACATCCAGAAGGTGATAGGTATCTCTCCTTGAATGATTTAAAAAAGGCTAAAAACTTTCCTTGTATTATTTAAAATCTTGTAACTCTGAGAAGCATACTTTTGCTTGATGAAGGGAAGAATTTGATTTGAAATACTAACTCAAACACGATCAGAGCTGGCGGATCATAAACTTCTTGAAGATTCACCTTCTTTTAATCATAATCTGTATTTTAAACTGGATATTTGTTTACCAGGCAAGGAATTTTACAGGGAATTTGGTAGTGGCTTGGGTACAAATGGTATCAATTTGATCACAAAGAGTCAGAATTTCATTTAAATAAAATACAAAAGTTCTCAGACCTTAGAATACTGAAAGACAACTGTTGATGCATTTTCTCAATGTATTTTGTTTACGTAAAAATCCTACTGATGTAAAGAATTGAATAACTGCCTAATGCTTTGGCCAAATATGTTGTTATTAGGCATGCCTATTGGCACAGCTCACCTTTATTTTGAATGCTGGTAATTTCCATAACACAACTTGTGCCCCAGCTAATTACTGGTTGGGGTGGAGTTCCAAGTTATTTTGTGTTTTTAAAGTTATTTTTTTAACACAGAACATTTCTCTGATCATGCACAGCTGAGAGTGTGGTGGAAGCAGTTTGAAGGCAGTAGCACAGATATGCACAGAGGACGGGAATGTCTTAAACCAGCTTTGCGTGCAAGTTTGTGAGTCATGAAACTGTATCTTTGAATTACCAACCTCGATCTCAAGTTTGGCCTGGAAACTGGACCAGAGCTTCATACCTGAGAACTGGCACTCCACCTCTTGCTGTGTGGAGATAGTTCTACTCTGTGTTCTTTGTATGTCATTGCTAACTGTTAATCAAAATTGAAATACTGTCCCCAGAAGGTCCAAACCACTCAGAAAGGTCCACTGAAAGAAGCTGGCCATATCCAAAATACGTGAGTGTTTGCTGTAGTGAGGTGCTACCAAGGAACTTACGGAATCGGTTAAATCACCTTTATAATTCTGCGGTCCTGCTCGCCTGCAAACTTTAAACTCCTGCAGGTGGTGAAGAAAAGAGAACAAAAAGAATGATAGGAAAGGAATGGGTGCAGATGAAATCCACTTTTCCATAGGCAATACCACTATTTGAACTAAACAGGACGAACTCTTGCTTGTGCTAACAACTGTTATCAACAAGATTTAGTGGAGCATTCAGCTGTCAGATGATAATTCCTCCATTTGATACTCTTTCACAAATTAAATGGAACAATCAGTACCTGGGACTGCACCAAAATGAGCTAAATCTGCAACCGCTTTCTGTTCATAAAAATGTAAGAAAAACCAAAACCATCGGCACTGCCCATGCATGTTAGCTGTGTCCAAAATTTGGGATAGTCTTGGGAAAAAACTGCCTGCCTAATGGACAGGCCTAACACATGATAAAATAAGAAGTGCAGATACAGATTTCGAGACCTGCCTGCTAGTCAGATCTGGAAAATGAGTTCAGACCCATGCACAGCTAGTCTTTGTGGTCCAGTTGACTTCTGCTTGCTTCTGGGTTACTCATATGGCCAAGAAGATGCTTTGGGGAGGGAGGTGGGCACCATCGGTACCACGGTCCAGCTGGGCCATGTGATGCAAAGAGGTTGAATGACTTGCCTGAGGTTTGGCAGTGACAGCAACAGGATCTGAACCGGGATCAGGCTGCGCATCTGGGTTTGCTCTGTGCCTTCCACCACTGAATCTACGTGAAGGAAACTGAGGTGCCTTGGCTGCCTGTACTATATCCCCTATCTTCTGAAGAGTAGCTTTTGCCTAATATGTTATAATTGTGATGCATATTAAATTGTGCATTTCTGTGCTACACACAATGTATACGCCAGTTGTAGTTGTTCCCAACAGCAGTAGTTAATTACTTGCAGGTCTGTTTGTAAATAGTTGCTTTTATTTTAAAATGGCTTTGGGGTGCATTTGAGACTTTATTAATAACAGGCGATAGCCAGAACCATCAGCTTTCCTGAATGTGATCATCAGTTCAGGATGTCTGCACAATATGGGGATATTTCATCCTATAGAGGAATGTAGGTAAGATCTCTTTTTAATTAGAGGGCTAGAAAAAAAAAATCACTTCAGGGAGTGAAATGTGCTTAGAGGTCTTAGCTGAGCTTTTAAGTCCATTTGATGGAACCATCAGACATATTTACCAGCCTCAGTGCTTGGAGGTAAGTGTTTGCTCAGAGGTCTGGGACTGACTCTTCAAGGGGCTTGCACACTGCAGGTATTCAGTATAAATTCATATGCATCAAGCACTCAGACAAAGAGAAGTGTGGAGGAACCTGCGTCCCGGCTATTTACACAACGCACCTCAATTGCCCGAGAACAGAAGACATCTGTTTCAGAGCCCTACATTGCCAATCCTTTACGTGGGTCGAATTCATCATTTTAAGAAAGGGAGCGGCAAGATGAGAGGAGCAGGATGGATTATTGCAAAATTGCTTTAGTGTTTGAGAAATGGAGAAATTTGGTTGAATTGCACTTTTCAGCCATGACTTGCCGCCGTCCATCACTCGGTGCCTTAAGAGTCATCGAGATTCTTGCGGTGAGCACAGCTTGCTGCCAGAAAATCTCAACTTTTGTTAATGTATAGGCATTCATCATCTGCTGTTCATTAACACACATATTGCTAATGCCTGGCAATGGAGCGAACATTTTTCTAGAGTGGGGTCGAAAAACTAATTATTCACCATATGGTGGCCGGCTCAGCAACAATTGCTGAAGCCATGGAAGCAAAAGGAAGTTGGCTGGTTGATTTCTTTGGGCAGTTTGCACAGTGATGACTCTCTTGACACATGCCATTCATGTGGCCGCTGCATAACAGATGGGCTAAGGCTGGGAACTGTGGAAAAATCATGGCAGAGGTCTGGTGGCAGCCTCTGTCTTTTTATCCTTCAGAATGACTTTGGGTCACGTGGGCTGTGAAAATAACAAGTAGGGGATTGTGCTCTGAGGATTTCCCTGCTTCTTTCATAAAGCCAGAGCGTAATTTTGACTGCCTTTTCGTATTTTGTTTATTAAAGGGATCAGGGTTTTAGATGAAAGAGATTACTTGGTTTGTGGTAGGGGGCTGTGCTGTGCCCATGACACTCGGCTCATTGTTAGCAGGAAAAATGCTGGCAGTTTGATAAGGGATAAGAAAATGGAGGGGTTTTAAATTAAAATTTAAATTACTCCTTATTTGTTCTTTTTTCATTTGTAAATCTCACATAGGCAAGTTAAGATAAGAGCTGTTTTAGATTCAGAATACTCAAACCTGAAATGAGTTAGTGTTTTTTCCAGAGGAGCTTAGTAAGGGAGGGTAAGATTAATTTGAGCATGCTGCCTTTGCAACTTGTATGCTTTCTGGATTTCATATCGTCCTGACAGAGCCTGAATGGGGAAGGCACTGAAAGTTTCCAAGCAGAGCTTTGCTGAGCTTTAGTGTCATTCAAAATGAAATCGGGTGGGTTTGAACTATCTGCAAATTAAATTTTAATTGATTATAGCAACTTGTGGCAGTTGAGAATTTTCTCATGTCTCCTTTCACAGGAGCTGGGAGGAAAAGTTGACAAGAGACGAAGGTATTGCCAGATCCCTTCTGAAGCTGCGCAGCCTTCCCAGACGGGTGCTGGTCAGACTGGTCGCAGCGGACGTAGGATGGGAAAGGAAAGGTGAAATGAAAGCAGGACTGCACGTGAGGTTGCCCTGCATAAGGGAAAGTTTGCAGGTGAATCAGTCACAATCATTTGGGATTTGGGTCCGTTTTGTCAGGAACAAAACACAAAGTTTCTTAGGTGAAACGTGATATGTGAGGTCTCGATTCAGGATTCTCATTCTGTAAATGTTTCTTATGTATTTTATCTAAACATATACAGGACCTCCCCCCCCGAAAAAAAGCAGAAGGAAATGTGAGTCTCTTACGTAGCAAACTTCAAGCAGTATTTCACAATTCACTGTTTCTGAGATTTCTCTTTATAAGCAAATGGGCACGTGTGGCTTGTCGTTGTGGCATTACACTGTTGGCTGTTCGCAGGCAACCCTAATTTTTGTACCCATGTGCCGCAGAAATGGCGTGGTGGCACTGAACAGGCCATCGGGTTAACGCCACGTGTCTTTCAGTGTCCTCACATCAGCCCTCATGCAAAACCCATTTTCCATTCTTCTGTATCAAAACCAGACCTGTTGGTTTTGGAAGCAGGATCTGCTGCTCTTGTGGTGGTGCTCAGGGGGAGCCTCTTTGCAGGCTGACGTCGCTGTGTCGGTGCAAGTACACAGGAGAGACTGAGCAAAAAGAAAATAATGTGTTTTTACCTTGGATTCTCCTGTCGCTATTTACCACAAGCCAGGGGTAAACAGCACTAGTTTTCATTAGGGCACAATACTTTCCCATAGGTGATCAGGGGAACACATTTTACCAGCTCTATCTCCTCTATGAGAAGGAAGTTCACTAGCCCACAATACTGCTGGCACTGAGTATTTCTTCTGGGCAAGGAGTAAACCAATGTGTTTTATTTGATGAACTTCCTCATCAGCTTTTTTTCCCTGCAGTGATCTGAGCAAGCACAGTGTGGGGATACGCTCCATTTCCCTTAGCCCTGTCGTGGGTCACCTGCATTTCTGGGCTCTTGTAATCTCTTTGGTCCATGATGGCTCTTTCGCTCAGCCAGTGCTTACCCCACCTTCCCTCAGTGGTTTCCCTATCCACGTTAAAGAGAGCGATACTCCCGTGTTTAGCAAGCAGCGGGTCCAGCAGAAGATTAGGACCTTTATCCTCTAGCAGCTGCTGGAAAAAATTTCCGTGTCTCAGTGCACTGCTAGGGTTAGACTGCTAGAGGGCTGGATTTTCACATCACTGCTCCTCTTTAGCTTTTGGAGGTAACTCCAAACCCCCAGTGCCTAATCAGGTGTTCCTCCACGTGCGCTCCAACCCCTCACCTGAGCGTGCAGAGCTGTCTGCTAACCTGGCTGGAAAAAGTCCCTTGGATTTTGCATAGAAATTTGCAAGGAATTCTTATGGTTGCAGTTTATAAATTTGAATGCCTGCCAAACGTGATGGCTAATAGTTTCTTTTCCCATGAGAAAAGTCCAGACGAGGATAAATATTATTAGGCAAGTTGAACACAATTCCTAAGGCCTCAGGTGAGGTATAAAGGCATTTTGCAGATTTAAAGAGAGGAGAAGATGGCACGAAAGTGTGTCCATATACACGATTACACATAAACATACAATATACATACACTCTTCCATGCCATTTTCCATACATGCATATATGTGTACAAGCATATATTTAATAACAAAATCATTTATTTTAAAAATAAAAGGTGCATATTAACAATACTGGGTCACAAAGAACGAAGCCAAAGAACGTAAATGTAAGAGCGGTCCTTTTTTAGAGTGCCAGATGTTGCCCTAAGACAGTGATGGAAAAATGTTGCAAACCGGTTTCTTCATAAAGTGCTTCTAATTCAAAAGACGATTCTGTAGTGATATCACCATACACAACTGCTCATCTCTCTGTTGTTAGATCTTATCTGAGTATTTTACTAAAAGGATGCGTGTTCTTATTTTTACAGTGCAACTAGGGAAGTGTAATCTGTGTTCCTACCCTGCTTATGAAATACATTAAACATACAGGGCATTCTTTAGACTTTAAAATCTCAAAAATGGTTTGCCATGAAGGAGGTGAACAGCCCAAGTATCTATGTTGGGGTCAATATCCCAGATTATGTTCCAGTTAGAGAAGACATAAATTAATTTGTCTCTGTGTTAATAGCTAATGAGACTTCAAATGATAACAGTTTTTCTTTTGTAATCAGCTGGAATACCACACATCGTGGGAAACATAGGATTGAATATGTTGACCGTTTTGCTTGAAGTGCTCTGGAAGACTGAAATTTGCAGAAAAGTTTCTCAAATCAGAATTTGCTGTTGCTTGCTCAGGTTCCTACACGAACTGGAGATGGGGATGGGCTGTACAACAATTCCTTGTGTGAAAATTCATCTGTTGCTGTGCTTTGGTACTTCTGCTGCTCACTGAACAGTTTTGTTTTTAAAGTGTGCTTCACAAGAACCTTATCAAAGTGTTCAGGTTTTTAAAACAGATGATAGATGAGCATAAAGTTTTGTTTTATGAATGAAGATATGTTGTAGGAAAAAGTTGGGTTTTTAATTGAACTAAATACCAGACATTCAGACATTGAAGTTTAGGGTTTAAGTTTAGCTTTTGTTTAACCCCCTCTTAGGCAACCAGCAAGAGAAGAGCTTTGAAGCCCAGATATAACAAAAAGCTTTCTTTTTGTGTCGAGGCACAAGATCTGCCATGACCTTCATCTAGGGAACTGGTGAATGCTTGCCTAGCAAAAAATCTCTATAAATTGCCATAAATTATGGGTACAGAGCAATGCAGCCATTTCTAGCTAAGCCCTGGAGCCCAGAGTTTGCTACTTGATCCAGTCCTCCTAAATCATAGCACAGTCCTTTGCTGAGCTGATGGACTCACCCATTTGGATACGATATGCTGTTTATTCTGTTGCTAGGATAAAATGCCTCTTACTTTAAGAACAGCTGAATTGTGTTGCTCTCATCCTTGTTTAATACACATCTTATGTAGATGATATGCACCAAATTGGTTTAAATGGGAGATTAAGTGAAGGATGTGTGGAGATTATACGTGCCTCTAAGTGTTAGGTTGGGTATTTAAAACTTCGCTGTGTATATTCTAAGTCCATTCACATAGAGAGTAATAAAAAATCCCCAATCAGAATATAGGGATGTTTCCAAGAAGAACATCTTAAATACTCCCTGATTTAGCTTCGTTTCACCTTTATCAGCCTTATTTGCTGAATCACCACAAGTGTTTACTGGATGTTTTGGCTTTGCTACCATCTTCACTGTGCTGAAGTGGGCAATTAACTCAATATAGTTTGGGAAATACTACACTGTCATTTTCCTGTCACACATTAGCAGTTTCAGAGCCATAAACAATGAAAAGAGAAAAAAAGAGGAAGAGAGACTGGATATTTTTTCTGTATTTCCCTGTGTTTTATTTACACTATACATTTTTGTCCCCCAGCAGCTGAGTTCAAGCAGATGGTTTAAATGGGAGATTAAGTGTAGACTGTACAACTCATTTTTTTGGGAATCTCAGCCAAAACTCTAGTGTCCATTTCCCAGGAAGCAATTCAACCTGAATTTGGTTTTAGATAGATTAGGGTGAAGAGCAAAGCTCCTTGCTGTTAGTTATAATTCTTCACAGAAGAAAATTTATCATAAAACTAGCACTAACCACTGAACTTGATGGTCAGAGAGGACCTCAGGGTGTCTGGAAGCACCCAGTGAAGCAAAGATCAGCTACAGTTGTGCTGCTCCTGACTAATTTGTCTCACGGGCTTGTGAAGGCCTCCACAGGTGGGGTCTCTGCAACCCCCTCGGGCAACGTAGCCCAGTTGCACGTACCCTTCTTGCATGCGACTAGGTTTCATGGGTTTGCCATTGCACTTGAAAGCAATTTAACTTAGAGCCCTGGAAGACCTTTGGGTTGTGTCTGGCAGTCGGCGTTTAAAGCAGGTTGCTTCAGATTAGCTGCAAATGGCCTGGCACGTAGGGATGGTTATTTTGGCACAAGCAAGGTTAATCCCATTACCGTGCTGTCAGTACTTCTGTGGCCTTGTAAACCTGTGCTCATCCTAATGCCACAAAATGCCTTGCTTGTTATTTGATCCGGCCACCTTTACACACATTTCATTTGATGTCTGTGTCAGCCTCAGCTTTTTGTATCACCTGTCAAGGGTACCTAAAAAAGATCGATGATAAACAGGTCTTGCGGTTTTCTTCTATTTGCCAGAGAGTGTGTAATGTTATCCCATTTATGATAATGTTCTCTGCATTTTACAAAGACTGTACAATGACTTATCTACGGATAGAAGACCAGCTTACGCTGTGTGACTCTTTTTGGCGATGTGCTTCAATGTTGCTGAAAATTGGCAAAAACACAAGCAAGTGACTGGTAAGCAGATTGCTTTATGGTAAGAGTAAGGGATGTCAGAAAAGATGCCAGGCACTTGTACCTGTTGCAGGCGTCTAAGTCTATACATATCCACATAATTAAATAGAATAAATGTTTGTGGTAGGTTGATTATATTTATTGCATTGGTAAACTTGCCAAACACGTGACATGGTGGACACTGGGACTGACAAAAATGACAAAAGTGTTAGCAATGACAAAACCGGGGATGTATGAAGGGGTGATAGTTTCCTAGTGGCTTAAGTGACAGTGGTACCCTTATGGCACAGCAGAATGAGAATACAAGTATTTGTGGTCTGCATATTTTGCATACAAAAAGATGCAGTTTTGGTCCATCACAGTTTAGCCAAGAAGCGTATTTTTTTCTCCACGTAGCCTTGGTCTCATGCAAATTTATAACAGCCCTGTAAACTTACATGTATGGACACATGCAAGCATATAGACACTATTAGACCCTATAAACTCTGAGCTTATTGATATAGGTGTGTGAAATGGCTGTAGCTGCAAGACAGGAATCTTATTTTCTCTGGTTGCTTAGTGATGACAGTTTTCCATAAGGCAAAAGTTGTTTCTGGCACCTACCATCTGCTAAGGAAATCCTCATGAACTGTATTGTGGAAAAAAAAGCAGAAGCTTAAAGACAAACAATGGTTGTGGAGGGAGGAAATATTTTTTCCCCATCCTGATAATGAAAACTTTACTAAGCCCATGGTTTTGATTGTTTGTTTATTTTTTTCAAAAGACAGGATTTGTTGGGGAGGGAGAAATTGATCTCTGAAAAAATTATAAAAAGGAGATATGTGTGTTGACAGCTGGGATGTGTTGATGTGGTGGCTCTTTTCTGTAGCTATCTAATTTTTGTTCGGAGAATGTTGCACAGACTCAGGCACTCACTAATTCAGCAAATAAGGACTCACTGCCAAAGCAAATTCCAGCTGTGAACATGCAATCAGTTCTGTGGCTCAAATAGGAAAGTACCCTATGCCTAAATTTAATTTCCATGCACATTTGTCTATTTGGCTGCTCTCTCAGTCTTTGAACAAGTGCAGTTTTGCAGTCAATGCAGAAGCTGACCCCGTCATTCTAATAATAATGAAAATCTTTGTTGCGTGGGATGTTTGGGTTTGCATCTGGGTTTTCATTAATATGACCTGAATGAAAACCAAATCCTCACGTACGGATGTGTGGGTGTAATTTGACTGGCAGGCGGGTGTCCACCTGAAATGCAGGTGGGAGGTGTGTGCAGCCTTGGTAGGGGTGGCAGGGACCGACTGCTCGCTGGCAGGTCATTCCCACCTGATGTCCCCTGGGTGTGCAGATACACCTCCAGTGCAGGGAGCTCTTAGGGACTGCCTGCTTGTAAGATGACATTTGTCTTCAGTGCTGAAGCACTCGCGGGTTAATGGGAGGTCCGCAGCAGGGGTCCTTTCCCACTCCGTGGCAGTATCGGTGACAGATATTGGCACAGCCACTGCTGTCGTGTGGCGGCAGGGTTGCTTCCCACGCACCAGCCCTTCTCCTGGGCCCCTCCAGCGGGGCAGTGCCAGTGCCCGCTGACCTCCGCTCGCAGCCTCGGAGCATGGGACAAGCTGTCACTGATAGTGAAGAGAGAGGTTAGTGACCAGACCTGTCCTTTGCTTCCAGCAGGCACCCAGGAGGATAAGAACAGCAATGATCACGAACAACATACCTTCTGCAAGGTTTTAGGCTTGGGAGAGAGCTTTTGGGAGCAGGGAGCCGTAAGAAAAGGCCTTGGGAAGCATTTCTGGGCTCAGGGAGCTCAGCCTTGCGTCCAGATGTTTTGACACCTACTAAGGTGGTAGGCACTTCTACGCAGCGTGGCTGTGCTAAGGCTGGGCCACACCAGCGCTGCTGGGGGGAGCCTCCAGGAGGGGTGTGCTGGCTGTGCCCGCGTAGCCTGCGGCAGCCCTCTTGCTGGAGGTGCTCAGGCCGTGAGCCATGTTCAGCCGCGCTCTCACAAAATCCTAGTGAGGTCAGGAGCAGGACCTGCCTGGAGAACAAACCAGTGTCTGCTAACCTCGCCTCCTGCTTTGCTTTGAACTCACATTTCTGGAGATTCCTGGTTTTGCCCCAAAGTTATCTGTGCAAAACAGGCATCATCAGCAGAACTTTTAGAGAGTTTGAACTGACCGATTTTTGTTTGTTTCTTTTTAAAGGGTGATGAAGATTGGATCGGATATATTACTATTTAGTGCTGAGATGCAAAACTGAATTTCACTGAGCACTCAGACAGGAGAAATACTTTCAGACACTTAGCTGGAACATACTGGACGAATTAGATTTAAGGTCTAGATGCAGTTAATGTACATTACCTGTACCTGATGTTATCCTGCAGCCAGCCCTAGACCTTACACATACGGGGTGGAAGCTATAGGAATATGGTTGCAGCATTTTGTGCCCAAGTCCAGGGCTGAGGACACAGTGGGACTGAACCGGACTGTCTGCAGAGGCAGACCGTGCAGCTAAACAGGCACAGAAATGTTCTGCCGAGCTGAAGTCAGAGAGCTCCTCGTGTTTAGGGGAGTGGACCTTGACAGTCAGCAGCTGAGTCCCCCTGAGGCCATGCTCATCGTAGAGCTAAGGGGTGTATTTCTTGAGAATGTCTCAGGAAATTTTTTCCTGTTTTGTTCTGTTATGGCTGTCGCCATTCAATTTTGCTTTTCCGTGGAACACGGTGGATTCCTTACCTCCACATTACAAGTATGGAAAAAAATTATCTTTCCAATAATCTTGTGCTTGGCGTGCTGTCTGTATTTCATTACAAAATTCACTAACACTTGCTGAAAAAATAAATTAACGAAAAATCTTGGAACATGATTATCAAGAGCATATAGGCTTGTAGTTGAGTTTGGTATGGCTTTTACTAAACCACAGACTTTGAATTCTGATTAAGCTGTGTTTCAGACTCTGAACTGAAGGTATTTAACACTTTTCTCAGTTCATATTCTTTCTGAATAAGCTGCATAAATTGGGCCAGAGCTATAACAGCCTTAATAAACTATTGATCTCTGAACACAAGGATTAATTCACCTTGGCTGTCACTGAATTTGAATCTCATGTTTGTCACGTTTTGCTTAGGGCTGCAGTTTGCCTTTTTTGGGAGCACCCTTCCCCCAGAGCATGTAGTGTTTATTAGAGCAGAGGGGAGCTGCTCGGAAGGAGCCTTGATTGAAAGTGAGTGTCCTCTGGTGCCTGGGAAGCCACAAGCTCGGGCTGAATCTTCTCCGTGGTGAGGACAAGAAACAGCTTCCATCCAGCCTTCAGCCTCTCTGTTGAGCAGCAAGCAGCACAGCTGTGTGCTTTGCTGGGTCTGAGGCTGGTGGAAATCTGTCCCTGTTGTTCTTGGTGCCTGCCCAGGAATCTCTCCTAGGCTGCTTGGTGTAAGGCTGTAAAACTGATCTGGAAGCAGAGTGTTCTCCTTCCTCTTCATTGCTCAGCTGTTAAGTAAAGAGTCTTCCCAAATTTAAAAAAGAAAAAAAAAAAGGGGATTTTACAGAAATGTGTCATATTCAGATTTTCATTTTAAATATGTATCTGTACAATTCTGCTGTACATTGAGCAGCTGTTAGAACCAAAGTGACCAATAAATAATATTATCTTTCTGGCTTCTAACTGTATAGTGGGGCAGAAGATGATTGGGAAGCCAGTATTTGTTCAGTGAACAAAGGAGTCAAACTATTTAATTTAACTAAATGAATGAACACCGATAATGGAATTTTCCTGTCATCTATTAATTTTACTAAAGAGACCTCTAAAACAATTGTAACGGTTTTGTCCCTTCCATGCCATCTAAGGGCCAGACTGTGAATGTCATATACTGGGAGACAGTTGCTGATATAAGTAATACAACTGGCATTTAATTGGTGTAACCTCATTGGCATTACTTTCATGACTACTGAAGGATCAGTCAAAGATTTTAGTCCTCTGTGCTATATCCTTTTTATTTTGATTTTCAAATGCTTTTACAAGTGAACAGTGTGTTACTGAGCCTCAAAACCAGCGCATCGTCGCTGACTACCCGTTACTAGTTAGCCAATATGAGAGCTATTGTGGCAGCTCTACCTTATGGGAAGAACTGCTGTTCAGCCTAATTATTACAGATTATTAGATTAATTTTTTAATTGAGTAGCCTAATTAAAGTAGCCCCCCTACTAGCAGTTAGGAAGAATATATCTATTATCTTGCGTTCTCTTTCTCCACTGCCACTGTGCATTCAGCCCCTTGCAGAATTGCCGCTAAGGAGGAGGAGGAGAACCGTTCAAAGTGGTCACTGTGTTTGCATCAGTTGCCAACTTTCAGACGTATTCTGACAATAACAGGTTTTGACAGAGTTTTTAAAGTGTTTTGCCCCCCTGTTTTGGGGTGATGATGAATGTGCCATACAGATGACCTTTACACAAGGCCGCATGCTAATATTCAGAACCGTGCTTTTGTTTGTCTGGAACAATGGCTGTCATTAAGAAAGCTGAGGTTGCCAATATGCCCCCCTGTTTCAGCGCCGGACCCTTCCTGATTGGGCACCGGGAAGCATCATGTGCCTTTGACTGAAATGACATGGAAGATGTATGGTCCGAGTGCCGTCCTCAGCACCACTGCTGTGATGGGAAGAAAACCACGCTGACCCAAATAGACCTGCGCTCAAACAATGTCGCACCAAACGAAGACAACATATTGGGAAGAAAAATGCTTGTAAACTGTGTGTGCTGGAAGATGTATTGGCCAGACGGCCATAGGGCAATCTTTGAACTATTGAAATCTTTAGAAATATTGTTTAGTTCTTGAACAATACTTACAAACCTAATTAATCAAGCATAGATGGTTATTTTCAGTCTTTACATACTGCATCATTTTGGGACAAGAATAGGGCTGTCACATTTATTTTGCTGACCATTTCCCAGGTGCTTGCTGGCAAAAAACAGGGTTTGAACATACATTTCCACAGCAATCCTCAAATAACAGCCTTAAGAGAGCTCCTGGCCTTCTCCTAACCCTTAATGTGCTTCAAAACTTCTTGTGTGTTTCTATTTTTCTGTTTGTGCATGTCTTGGGCTATGACACTTCATTTTCTTTTTGGTTTAGTTCTTTTTATATTTAAGTATTGCTAGGAAGAAATTTGACATCTCCTCCAGAACAGTATTTTAAACCTGACATGAACTCAATGAGTGGTAGAGCAGCTAACGGCATAATTTTAACGTCAAATCAATTGTATATGTACCTCTCGAGATGTGCAGATAAAAAGTTCAGTATAAGACCTGTTATTACTATTTTTTTCCCTACTGCTTCTACTACAATCTTATCTGTAGAAGCTCTTGGGAAATACTCATGCCATGAATTCCTCTTGAATTGGACATAAACTGAGGACTTAAATCTCTTTCCAAAACTTAGATTCTTTGAATCCACAATCCTACTGATTTCCAAATTCTGGTATCTCTACATTTAGATTACTGTTATTACAATAAATGTTTACTGGTTTCAAAATTTTTTATGTACACCCTGTGGCCAAAGCCTTCTGGACTACTGAAAGTAAATAACTTGACATTTTTAGTTACTTTTAAAAGCCAACATCATGTTTAGTAAGGCTTGAAACTAATTTGTACAGGCAGTAAACAATTTATGAAAATGTTAAAAACTTTAAAATTCAGCTCAAGCTATAATGTACAGCAAGATCCATAAAATATTGTCTCTTGTTATAATTAAAATCACTGAAACAACATTTTAATAGTTTAATACCAATGATTTATACCAATTTAATACCAATTATTATTTTTATATGTATTATAATACAGTAGTCACACTAATACGTTCAAGTGGTCTGCTAAAGTAAGGTATCATTCAGAAGAAAGTATATTTTAAATCATTTCTGATCTTGGACTTGACTTTAAATGAACAGTCAGGATTAAAAGCATGTGTGTGAACTGCCCTCAGAGGCAACACTTTCCCAGTTCAGAGCTTACTTACTATAGGAATGGGCATCCTTAAGCACACGCTTCATTGTATTTGAAGGCAATGCAGTGAGATATGCCCATAAAATATGGAACTGTTGAATGCACCCAGGAATGGTTTTGCAGTTCTAAGTGCGCATACTAGTTAATATGAATTGCATGTTTGTTACTCTCTTCTTTTTAAAGCACTGTTTTTAGCCTACCCCCCAGTAACCTCATGTATGCGTATTTAATATAATAAACAGTCCATATAAAAGCATGTCCCTCCCAACCAGGCTTGAGGTGGTGTGGGAAAATGTTCAGGCGTTGCTTGTCAAGGTCTGTTGCACAGGAAACAGGAGTGTCCAGTGCTAGAAATCTTCCCATTTGCAGAAATGAATGGAAATAAGCCATACAAAATACTGTTTTGATCAGGCTAGAAACATTGAACTCATGTAAAATTAAAAGCGATCCAAGGTATGTGGATCTTTGGGGTTTGTGCACACAACCTGATTACAAAGTAAGGGTTACTCTGGCTGTTCAATGATGTAACATGTTTGGGTCCCTGATGACCTTACGAGTCAAATGACGTTTTGGTCACTGTCTCAGTACATCTATCCTCAGATGAGGAGGGAGGTGACTTTCTGGCCCTGCTATGGTAGGAAGATAGTCAGCCTGCGTGTCGGGTGGTCTGCAGGCACCGCTTCATCCTCCTCCATCATTCACAAACCTTCTGCCTGCACCAGTTACGCAGGTTTTATGTATCTCTGTATGCACGTGGTGAGAATAATATAGAAGTCTTTCTGGGTCTTTTTGTGTGTACATCTCTATGTCAGCTCAGTTGCTGAGCAAAATCCTCAGTTATGGTTTGCTTTCCAGAAATCTGCTCTGCTTTTTCCACGCCTGCCAGGGTCCCCTCGGCCGCGGGCATGGAAGGGGGCAGGGGCAGCATCCAAACCTGCCAACCTGCGCCGCATACAGGCTGCATCTGGGTGGTGGAGGGTGGCGGCGGCGCTGGCAGCCTCAGCAGCCCCAGTTACCATGGCACTGGAGACATTCTCCAGGCTTCTTCATATTCTGCAAAAAAAAATGCTCGGGGCAAACACCTTCTTTCGCAGAAATTTGGCATGACCGTCTCCTTCGCCGCTGGTCTGTTCTTCCACCCATCTCCCAACAAAGAGGTTAATAAATGTTTACTTTTTTTCCTGTTTCCATATGGTTTGTTCACAGGCTTTTGCTTGTGTGTGTATGAATGCTCGCTTGCATTGACTGCTGTGAGGGAATTGTTCTACTAATGCTGGCCATCTTCAAATCAATGCCTGCACATAACAACAGAAAGTGCCTCAGATGTAGTGGTTTCCACAGGACTATTGTTAGGCCTTTGTTAAGCATTTTTGAACCTAATAAATAATGTCAAAAGTCTCTATCCTAGCCAAAAATGTTCCTTTTGAAACAGTTCTAATAGTATTTTTGTTCTGCGATGTCTCCCAGTGTTGTGAAGAATTTGTGCCTCACAATAGGAATCTGGTATATCGCGTGCCGCTTTGCCATTTTTATTTATTTATTTATTTATTTAGAGATACGCACCCTTCTTTTCTGGGCAGGCATTCCCACTTCTTTACATAAATGCAGTTTTTCTGAGATACGCACCCTTCTTTTCTGGGCAGGCATTCCCACTTCTTTACATAAATGTCAGTTTTTCTTGGGTAACCATATCACTTGGAACTTCAGTGCTGTAAATGCTACTAAATTTCACAAACTACAGGAGGATCGAATCTTAATAATGATGGAATGAAGGGAAGGAAAACCAATTGCTAAACTTAATTATAAGCTATTTCAGTGAATCTCCTTTGTGTTTTGTTGCATAACTCGTAATTAAATTAAGTCTAAAGCAAGGTTTTAAAAATTGCTTTATGCACTGAAAAACAATGATAACAATGGTCAAAGATGATCACAGCAGTCCCCTCTGGCTGTAATATCTATTAATCTAGACCTTAATGACTATTTATTCTGGAAAAAACTCTAATTGGAGACTCACTGCGCTTCATTATATCTTACATAGTACCTATTAATGATAAACTTGAGCTGTCCTTAATCTGTAGTTTAATTTGTGGATAATATTCCCATTTCTGTGGTCCAATAGTGTGAGGCAAATCAAGCTAGGATGAAACATATTTGCTAGACATATTTTATTTCTGTGCATTTTACTTTGCTTATTTTAATTGGGCTCTGGGGAAAAATGTCAAACATCACATTTCTGTGCATTCATAGTCTCTGTGGCACCAAAGCTGTTGGATGCTATCTGTATTAAACAACTGTTTATACTGTGGAGATTTTTTTTTAGTCATCTCATTTCAGCTTAGTGCTAAAAGAGACATTTTAGCTTGTTTTCTGGCTAGAGTAGAAATAAATATTAGAAGACCTACAGTATGAACTGCTTACTTGTGGTGTTACGTGGGAGCGTCTAAAACAAATTTCAGCTCACTACAGTTGTAGTGGAGAATGCAACTCCATTTGAGGCTTGGTAAATCAAGCTTCTAATACTCCTGATGATAGTTCAGTGGACTTACGTCTGTGTTTGTTTTCTTTTACAGTTGACGCTTAAAGAAATGTCCTTGCACAGGGATGCAGCATTCTTGGCCCCTGAGCTATGGCAATGGTGTGGCAGGGGGGGGGGGGGAGGGGGGACGGCCGGCGGGGGGGCCTGCCCCCCCGGGGG